>NC_044036.1:243628386-243941510 GCF_901765095.1 Microcaecilia unicolor
TAGGAAAAACTGGATGCGTAAGTTGATTTGTATTTAAGTCCTTTGCAGCTCGGGTAGTGCAGATTTAGATATGTTCATGTTGATTTGGATGTGTTTCTGGTTGGTATGTCAGTGAGGTCTGTCATGTATCTCGGGGCTTCACCGTAGATAATTTTGTGAACCAAGGTACAGATTTTGAAGGCAATGCGTTCTTTGATTGGGAGCCAGGGAAGTTTTTCACAAAGGGGTTTTGCGCTTTTAAATTGCATTTTTCCGAATATAAGCCTGGCTGCCCTGTTTTGGGAGGTCTGATAATGAAGAACCGGCAGGTCTACACCTCCCGTTAAAATTTCCACGGTAAAGGTAGGGACTGCTTTTGTGCATGGGGTTGGAAACAGTAGTGCATCGCATCGCATTCTCATTATAATAGTAATTAGCTCATTATAATAGCTTTGCATTCCGTTTTCGTTAGCTGCTACCATGACAGGAAATTGGCTCGGAGAACCCTTTTGTGCATGTCCTGGTTTACTACTTGTGTGCTAAATTGGTTAGAACCAGTTTAAAAACGACATTGCTGGCTTGTTTAGTGCATCTGGCCCTCAGTAAGCAGTACACCCTGGGAGCCAAAGTAAGGCTTGCAAAGGGGTGGGACTGTAAAGGTAAAAAGCCTGCTGTGACCAGGACAGAGAAAGGAAAGGAGAGAGAAGGAGAAGGACAGCAAACTGACTGAGGGCAGGAGGAACCTTCCTCACAAAGAACCGGGAATAAACGAGCTACCTAACCTAGGGAATAAAGGACCCTAAAGTTAATGCAGTGCCAGGTTAGTGAGGAAGGGGAAAGAATTGGTGTCCATTCCTCATTGGGGAAATGTTACTGACCTGCCTGAAGAGAGAGAAAGGGTGTGTGTGTGTGGGGGGGGGGGGGGGGGGGGGGGGCAGGGTCAGTCATGTGTTCTAAAACTTTTCTTACTAAACTGTTTGAGGGACTGAGGCTGTTAGAATTCTAAAACTTTTCTTCTATAACTGTTTTGAGTATATATCTTGTCTAAAACTTTAAGAGAAAAACAAAACAAAACAAAACAAAACAAAAAAAAAACAAACAAACCCCACTGTTCTTTCTTTTGCTGTGGGTCTATCCTATTCCTTAATCTAAAACTGCTAGTTTTACAACTTTGGGCTAGAAGGTTTTTCTTTAAATTGTATTGAATTGCTGTGCTGGTGATTTCCTATTCTTTGTGCTGAAATTGTGTAGGGGGTGCTCTCTGGGGCTGTGCTTTTCTCTACCCAGTGAAGTAAGCCATTTCATTTGCATTAACAGATAGAGTCTAGCGGGCACTGCAGGATCTGGTTTTCATTCCCCCCCTCCCTCCCTCCCTCCCCTACACCCACCCTCCCCCAGGGCAACTTTACATTTATAGCAGGTGCTGTAATTAGGCTAATAAGCTAGAAGTGCTCTTACATTACTATACACTACCATTATTTACCATTTAAGCAGGTAACACAACAGGGATAATACAATATCCTATATAAACTACAGAACACTTGTATCTTATTAACATTTTAATACTATAGCTACTTGTATAAGATTTAAAAACATTTAGATGGCGTTAGCAGTCCAGCAGCGAGAGGGGTGCTACCCAGTCTTTTGCACAGAGTGTTGCATGTATGATTATCTCCTAGTTGGCGTGAAGTCATATGTGTGTGCCCGGTGCAAAGAGCTCCTAGTTCTCAGGGAACAGGTCCGTTCTCTCGAGGCTAGGGTTCAAGACTTGGTAGAGATGAGGGAGATAGAGCAGTACATAGATGAGACCTACAGGGATGTTGTAGAGAGGTCCCACCTCCAGTCGGGTAGCCCCTGTGCTACTTCGGAGGACAGAGGTCTCCTGGAAGGACAGCTTTCCCCTGGTGAAGTAGCCAGGACCTGCCCACCAGAGGATGTATTATCCTCTCGCACTGAGGATATGTCTCCGATTACGGCCCACAGGGGAAAAGCTAGGACCGCTGTTGAAGTTGGCGACTCAATCATTAGGCATGTAGATAGCTGGGTGGCTGGTGGACGTGAGAATCGCCTGGTGACTTGCCTGCCTGGTGCAAAGGTGGCGGACCTTACGAGGCACCTAGACAAGATTTTAGATAGTGCTGGGGAGGAGCCGGCCATCTTGGTACACGTGAGTACCAATGACGTAGGAAAATGTGGGAGAGAGGTTCTGGAAGCTAAATTTAGGCTTTTAGGAAGGAAGCTCAAATCCAGATCCTCTAGGGTAGCATTCACTGAAATACTACCTGTTCCACGCGCAGGGCCCAAGCGACAGGCAGAGATCCGGAGTCTCAACGCGTGGATGAGACAATGGTGTGGGAAAGAGGGTTTTAGATTTGTCAGAAACTGGTCAACATTCTGGGGAAAGGAGAGCCTATTCCGATCTGATGGGCTTCACCTTAACCAGGGTGGGACCAGGCTGCTGGCGTCAACTTTTAAAAAAGAAATAGAGCAGTTTTTAAACTAGAACCGGGGGGGGGGGGGGGGGGGGGGGGGAGGCCGACAGTCGCTCTAAAGCGCATGGTTCAGGATAAGGTATCTTTTGAGGATATCACCCAGACAGGGAAGAAAAGGTTACTTGTAAGTAAGGATGTCAGAGAAATCGTAGTGCATCAGATGGCCTTAAATAAAATTAATAATGACCAGACAGAAGATAACACATTAATAATGCCATGTATTAAACGTAATAGAAAAAGGAACAACAAGCATGCATTGAAATGTCTATACGCAAATGCCAGGAGCCTGAGATATAAGATGGGACAGCTGGAGTACATTGCACACAATGAAAAATTGGATATTATTGGCATCTCTGAGACCTGGTGGAAGGAAGATAACCAATGGGACACAGTCATACCGGGCTACAAATTATATTGTAGCGATAGGGTGGATAGGATAGGAGGAGGGGTAGCATTGTATGTAAATGAGAACCTTGACTCAGATAGGCTGCAAATATTGCAGGAGACAAAACCCCTATTGAAATCTTTGTGGATTGAAATTCCACGTGAAAAGGGGAAAAGGACGGTGATAGGAGTGTACTACCGTCCGCCTGGCCAGGACGAGCGGACAGACACAGCAATATCAAAGGAAATTAGGGAAGCTAATAAATTGGGCAATGTAATATTAATGGGAGATTTCAATTATCCACATATAGACTGGGTTAATGTAACATCGGTACACGCTAGGGAGGTGAAATTTCTTGATGAAATCAAGGACGGCTTCATGGAACAGCTGATTCAGGAGCCCACAAGAGAAGGAAAAATACTAGACTTAGTCATTACTGGAGCTCATGATCTGGTGCGGGGGGGGGGGGGGGTAACGGTGCGAGGGCCGCTTGATAACAGTGATCATAATATGATCAGTTTTGATATTGGCATTGAAGTAAGTGAACTTAGGAAATCAAATACAATAGCGTTTAACTAGAAAAGGTGATTACGATAAAATGAGAAAAACGGTGAAAAAAAGACTGAAAGGTGCAGCTCGCAGGGTAAAAACTTGCATCAGGCGTGGATGCTGTTTAAAAACACCATCCTGGAGGTACAGGACAAATATATTCCGCGTAATAGAAAAAGGGGAAAAAAGACCAAACGTCAGCCGGCGTGGCTAAACAGTAAGGTAAAGGAAGTCATTAGAACCAAAAAACAATCATTCAGAAAGTGGAGAAGAGAACCGACTGAAAGTAACAAGATAAAACATAAGGAATGCCAAGCCAAATGCAAAGCGGAGATAAGGAGGGCAAAAAAGGACTTTGAAAAAAAGTTAGTGTTAGAAGCGAAAATACATAGTAAAAATGTTTTTAGATACATTAAAAGCAGGAAGCCGGCTAAAGAATCGGTTGGGCTGCTGGACGAAAATGGTGTTAAAGGGGCGATAAGGGAAGACCGAGCCTTAGCGGAGAAATTAAATGAATTCTTTGCTTCGGTCTTCACCGAGGAGGATTTGGGAGGAACACCGGTGCTGGAAAACATATTTGAAGCAGGCAAGTAGGAGAAACTAAACGAATTCTCTGTAAACTTGGAGGATGTAATGGGTCAGTTCTGCAAACTGAAGAGTAGTAAATCGCCAGGACCTGATGGTATTCATCCCAGAGTATTAATAGAACTGAAAAATGAACTTGTAGAGCTACTGTTAGTAATATGCAATCTATCCCTAAAATCGAGTGTGGTACCGGAAGACTGGAGGGTAGCCAATGTTACGCCAATTTTTAAAAAGGGTTCCAGAGGAGATCCGGGAAATTATAGACCGGTGAGTCTGACGTCGGTACCGGGCAAAATGGTAGAGGCTATTATCAAGAATAAAATTACAGAGCACGTACAAAAACATGGGCTGATGAGACAAAGTAGACATGTGGACAATGGGGAGCAGGTGGATATTGTGTATCTGGATTTTCAAAAGGCGTTTGACAAAGTGCCTCATGAAAGAGACCTGAGGAAACTGGAGAGTCATGGGATCGGAGGTAGGGTATTACTATGGATTAAGAGCTGGTTGAAAGATAGGAAGCAAAGAGTAGGGTTGAATGGTCAGTATTCTCAGTGGAGAAGGGTATTTAGTGGGGTCCCGCAGGGGTCTGTGTTGGGACCGCTGCTTTTTAACATATTTATAAATGACCTAGAGATGGGAGTAACTAGTGAGGTAATTAAATTTGCAGATGACACATAATTATTCAGGGTCGTCAAGTCGCAGGAGGAGTGTGAAAGATTACAGGAGGACCTCGCGAGACTGGGGGATTGGGCATCCAAGTGACAGATGAAGTTCAATGTTGACAAGTGCAAAATGATGCATGTGGGTAAGAGGAACCCGAATTACAGCTATGTCATGCAAGGTTTCGCGTTAGGAGTTATGGACCTAGAAAGGGATCTGGGAGTCATCGTGGATAAGACATTCAAAACGTCTGCGCAGTGTGCTGCCGCGGCTAAGAAAGCGCACAGAATATTGAGTATTATTAGGAAACGGATGGAAAGCAAACACGAGGATGTTATAATGCCGTTGTATCGCTCCATGGTGCGACCGCACCTCGAGTATTGTGTCCAATTCTGGTCGCCCGCCGCATCTCAAAAAAGATATAAAGGAATTAGAAAAGGTGCAGAGAAGGGCGACAAAAATGATAAAGGGAATGGAACGACTTCCCTATGAGGAAAGGCTGAGAAGGTTAGGGCTCTTCAGCTTGGAGAAAAGGCGGCTGAGGGGTGATATGACAGAAGTCTACAAGATAATGAGCGGAGTAGAGCGAACAGATGTGAAGCGTTTGTTTACACTTTCAAACAACAACAAAACCAGGGGACACAAGATGAAGCTAGAATATGGTAGATTTAAAACAAATAGGAGAAAGGTTTTCTTTACTCAGCGTGTAGTTAGACTCTGGAACTCGTTGCCGGAGAATGTAGTGACAGCAGCTGGCCTTACGGAATTTAAAGGGGGTTTGGACAGATTCCTGAGGGAAATGTCCATTGAACATTATTAATAATTTTTTTTTTTTTTTTTTGGGGGGGGGGGGGGGTTGCTGGGTTCTTGAAGCCTGGATTGGCCACTATCGGAGACAGGATGCTGGGCTTGATGGACCCTTGGTCTTTTCCCAGTATGGCGGTGCTTATGTAAAGGGTGCAGAGACTGTTATTGAGCAGTTCAAGCCTATGGCTAGGATCAGGTGGGCAATTAACCTGGTCAGAGAGAGGTTCATTGAGGGCCACAGCTCTAGGCCGTGTCCTGGAAACGCTGGTTCAAACTTATGAGAAACTTAGGAACTGTTATGGACTTAAAATGCAAGCTGGGTTAGGGAAGAAAAGAGAAACCCTTCCTGTACAGTTTTTGCATGAATTCTTTTTGGGTTGATTTTTCCTTTGAATCCTGAAGCACATGTCAGGGGGACTTGTGCTGTGTTTTGAAGACTGAAGTTTGCTAATGAAATCTTAATTCTATGTGTTAAATAAAAGCTTTTATATTTTGAAACTTGGTTTCTGTGTGAGTGTCTGAACTGGAGAGTTGGAAAGCCTGGACCGGAGCTGGAGCTGGCTCAGGGGGATTTTTCCTGACCTCTGCCAAGGAAAGTGTAAGAGGGAGCAGATCTGGTGGGACATTACAGGAGACTAAACCAACTTAACCAAAACCGAAACCCTCCTGAATTTTGAGTGCAGTGTCACTTCCCTCACAGTTCTTGAAGCTGAATAGGTCTATAGGACTTGGATCTCTCTCTGCTTACTTACCTGTTTTTCAGGTGCTGAATACTACCAAGACATTTCAGGTGTCCATTCACCATAATTGCCAATCTGGTACAAAGAGCTTCACACTCCTCCATGCTGCAGAAAGAGAAAGCATGCAACAGATTCAGAAATCCAGTGAAGATTTTTAGGGGCTAATTTTTATAACAGGGCACCTATGTGATTAGTCTAAAAAGGCCCCTATTGTATGGCTATTTTAACATGATTAGAGTGTACAATTCAAATAAAAAATAACAACTAAATCTACTGGCAGATTTTCAGCAAATGATAGGTATAATTACATAGAGAAGCCATCAGAATAAAGAGCAAGAACAGCTAAAACTGTGCGGCACGATATTCAGTCTGCAATGATCAGCGTTTTTCTGACTGCTGCCGACATTATACCTGGAAATTCAATGCCAGGCCAAGTCGGGGTTCTGGCATTGAATTTCCAGCTATACAGAGCCGGCGGAAACAGAGATGGTTAAGTGCAATGTTTGGAGAACTGTCTATGAAGATAGGACTGCATTTTATGAGGTCCTCTCCGGTTATCTTAGCCGGTTAAGTACTGAAAATCGGTATATTCGATTTCAGTTTGGGCACTAACCAGGCATTTTCAGCAGCACTATCCAGTTAAGTGCCATTGAAAATGCCTGGTTAGCCTTGAACAGGTGATTTAAATGGCCAGGAGCTTCTATTGGCCATTTAAATGGTTTTGAATATGCATATCATAAAGGCCATGAAAAGGTGCAAACTATACATATGTCTAGTCTTTATTGTAAGCTGTTTTGCTCTTCTTTGAGCTGAGAGCAGATCTGGAATTGCAAGACAGCATTTTTCTGGTAAATTCCTCTCTAAGGCTGTAGAAATTTGTGGTTTGACATTTTGGCCTGTGCTAACTTGTGATAAGTTGCTGGTCAGCAGCTAAGCCACAGATTCCTATGACTAAGGACACCTGCTGTATCCAGATAAACAATCAGAAGGAGAAGTGAGTGGGTGTGGGTAAAACTGTAAGGGTGGAGGGGGCTAGAATGATGACTGTACATACCAAGGACAAAGGTCACCCCATATCAAATGAAAACTTATGCTTATGTGCATGAGAGGTCCTAACCACCAATATAATATTAGAATAAATGATAGAATTTGCTTCATAAAAGGAAACAGAATATTCTGGAAAGATGCATATTTATTAGGTAGGAAGGGTAATGATCCATCCTAAACACCAGACAGCGAAACTTCCACAACTGGACAAAACTGAACTCTCTATACTTGACTGCTTCATTTACTTTGTCACTAATGTACTTTAACGCAACACCACTTTATTTCTCATTCCGGAAATGAACTCTCTGTACTTGACTGCTTAATTTACTCTGTCATTTATGAACTTTAATGTAATACCACTTTATATTTCTCATTCCGGAAATGGCGATCGCCATTATGGCATAATGTAAGCCACATTGAGCCTGCAAATAGGTGGGAAAATGTGGGATACAAATGCAACAAATAAATAAATAAGTAATTATAATGAAGAAAGGAAGAAAAAAGTATTTAATAGGAAACAGAACTGAGGACGGAGAGCCTCAATGTGCCTACACTAGCAGGTGGTCATACTGACAGCTCCCAGGGAAAACTCTACTTTTATTTGCTACATATTATACTGTATTGGGAGTTTATTTGTTACTACTTCAATAGTTACTGATTGGCTTCTTTGACAATTTGAATAAACATTTATTATGTCCAATACTTATTTAGTAGCAAGAGTTTTTCTTGCCTGGAATTCTTCCTTGGGGAGTAAAGATTTTACTCCTTCAGAAGGTTACTTTTGTCCCAGAGGCAAGTCAGAAGTATATATTTGGCGCCCAAACAGGGACTTCATGGTGCATTGCCTCAGGTGGGTGATCTCCGTCCTCAAGGTAACTTTGTGGGCGAACATCCCCAGTCAGTCCTTTAACTGACAAGAGGGGTTTAGGGGTTCAGATAAGTAAAAGGTTGATCACTGTGAAAGTAAAATGTTGAGTAAAGGAAAAGGTTAATGTTGTTGTTGAGAATTCTGGCTGAAGACATTTGGTAAATGAAATATTAAGAAGGAAAAGGAAAATTGAAGAGAAGCATGATGTGAGTATTTTTTACATTTCTGTCTTTCCCGGGTAAGTGATATATATATTATGTTTGGTATAAGTACATGTAATTATGCTGATGTCTCTTTACTGCTTTGCTGCTTTCTTCTTGCATTTTTGTTATCAAATTGTCAATTAGAAATTTATCAGTATGACTTCCCATTAGAGACTGTTTGTGTAGCAAATCCAGAGGAACAGAGAAGATTATAAAGTACAATGATAAATGGGTTAAGCTAAGTGAAAAGGATCATTTCTTTCAATGAAATAAGACAGGTAGTGTGTTAATTTGTTGCTCAAGAAACATGAAAAGGGAAACTCATTACTAGGACATTTGAAAATGTTTAATTTGTGGAAGCAGGAGTCTGATAAACTAGTGGGAAATAAACTACCCCAGTGGCGTAGGGGGCGGTCCGCCCCGGGTGTCAGCACAAGGGGGGGGGTGCTCCGCCGCTCCCGCTGCTTCCAGGCACCCCCCCGCACCCAAAATCCACCCCCCCCATGGGCGCCTCGTGGAACCCTCCTCCTCCTTCCTTCCTGCCCTTGGCAGCCCTCCTCCTCCTCTCCTCCCCCCTCCATATCATAACCTTTTACTTCCTGTAGTGGCAGTGTTTGCGCTAAAACCTGCACTTCAGCCGTACTGAAAAAGATTTAATTACCTTTTTCCTCTATACACTTCTATGTTACTGTTCCTTTTGTGTATCTGTTTTTTTAGATAACAATTTTGTTTCCCTGATAAGCTTGTTTTTACGAGACTGATAGAAACACATGTAGATCCCCACCATCTCTTTTATAGGGAGCTTTTAGTTTTAAAATTAGACTAATGGGCTAAAAGAAATAATATACACTAAGCAGTTTCCTAAAAACAAATTAAATTCTGTAGATTTCTGCATATAGCAAGAAGCTCTGACATTTATATGTTAAAACAAAGTGTTAATACCACCAGAACTAGGAATCAGAAGAGTTCATGCTGCATTCAGCTCATTCTGTATTTATTGTTGCCTCTTTGTCAGGCAGGTTTGTACCTTTAACTGGTAACTATACCTTGTTAAAATGTATCATTTGTGTTTTACCTTCCTCTGTTTGTTCAGAGGTATCTAGTATTCTACTATAAACAGACAGAAGTATTTTAGGAAGACTAAGGGGAAACAATTGAATGATTTGTTGTTTTATTCTTTGTTCACAGGGATTTTACATACTATTGTTGAAAGAAATGGTGTGGTTTTAAACATGTGCATGTGTATCCTAAGAATGAAATAGCCAGAATAGTGGAGCTATGTGATCTTTGTTAATTCATTTTTTATTATCTTTTTTCCTTTTTCAGAATTTGAATTATAAATTTAGGCTTCTTATGGAATCAGGGTTTTTATCCATACATGGCCATCCTTTTAATTTTTTATTATATGCACTCCACTGAGACTTTTTTTATTAACTGCAGAAATAAAAAAAAATCTCCACGGAGCATTTAAACAGTTTTGTTTGTGACTTTTTTTTACTTCTGGAATGGCCATGCAATGTTGTGCATTTCTGCATATAAGAAGTACTTCTTGCCCTAGGACATTGTTTTGGTAATCCACTTGAATAGCATACATAAGGTTAAGTTCAGTTCTGAATTCAAATAGACTGATCTGATCTACCACCTCTTAGGTCATAGTCTTTTGTTTGTTTGTGGGTGTTTGTGTTACCCCCTATATACAATCACTATAGGTGACCATTTTTGAATTTCTTAATTTTGTGGGTAGTACAATCAGTACATACAAGTAGTTTCTCTCTTGAATACATATTAGTTATCTATACAATGTAACAAAAGATTTCTTTTATGAATTCCTTAGTAGACATGTTAGCTACTTAGATTCTGTCGCTTATCACCATTTTTAGTGCATTAGTTACAGCTAAAATGTACTTTTTTCCACATCCAGTACAGAATTAAGGTCTTTCTCAAAGGTATGGTTTTCCTTAAAGATTACTTTTACCTGGAGACTATCTTTGCTCCAACTTGACTGTAGAGACCTGTGTGCTATATTTCTTCTCTGATCTATGTGAATCTTGTAAAGGTCAGTCAAAAATGCACCTTTGTCTGTCTCACTAGGATTGGTACTTTTTTACAGCTCAATTTTATTAGATTGGGTTCAAAGCTTGTTATTAACTTCTCTGATCCTATATAGTAGGTTTTCTACAAAGATAACTTTTACATTAACTGTGAGATTTATTGAAAGACTCATGCCTGTATTTTCTGTTATGTCTACGTGTTGCACACTTTTACAATATATACATACCGGTATGTGTTCTGTATCCCAGGAAGAGTGAATTTAGATGAATGTTTACCTTCAGAAGTTAAGATTTTTTCTGTACCTTGCATGAACATGTTTTGTGCTGCTCGAGAAAAGGACAACTTTCTAGACAACTGCCTAGTTAGCCCAAATTTGTTTACATTGTTTTCCCTTTCACCATATGAGACAGATCATTGAATTTCCTATCTGGGACCATTATCTGAATGAGCCCCCTTTCTCAATTTGTTTTAGGTTAATTGAAATGAATTTTCCCCTAACTTGCAGAGGCAAGTCAGAAGTATACAAATATCGGGCCCATAATTTCTTTTCAGTCACTATGAGGGTAATTCTATAAAGACCTGATTAGTATTAGGTGACAAGAACATGCATAAATGCTGATATTGAAGTCATTTATGCACATATGTGGACATATACCATGTAAATGATATTTTCTGGCTACACAGTATTCTGTAAATATGCACCAAGATGTGATGGTGTGTACTTTGCAGTTGGGCATTCACATGGGCAGAGTTTGGGCAGGGTGCACATTTACATGCGTGGCTTATAAAATCTTATAAGCTATGTATATTCTTTTGCAATCTAGGCATAAGTATTTATACCAGCTTTATGGTATAAATGTCCACAGTTGCAAGGTAACTGTGCGTAAGTTGACTTACACTAGTATTCTATAAAGGACAAGTAGACGCCTACTTTTCTTTACAGAAGAAGCTTCCAATAGGCACATTCCTAGTACCTAAATCTAGGCACCCCTTTATAGAATTACTCTCTTTGTGCCTTGCTGTGTACCACTATACATGTCTATTCATATTTTATATAATACATGCGTACATCACAATATTGCCCCTGGAATATCTACATGTGGTACCCCATAACATGCCATCTGACGCCATTTGTACTTATATCCCCCCGATATTCAAAAGCATTTAATCAGGATCAGCACCTGGCCAGTTAAGTGCCCCATAACTGGCTACCTGTGAATTTTCAGCAGGACATGGCTGGCCATGACCCAATGAAAATTCGTAGCTAGTAGTCACGTGATATAACCGGCTATCTGCTGATTTTCAGCACATCGCCATCCATTAAGTTTGACTGGTTAACTTAACCGCTGGCAAGTTAAGTTTGACCGGTTCAAACTTAACTGGCCAGCGCTGAATATACAGTGGGGGAAATAAGTATTTGATCCCTTGCTGATTTTGTAAGTTTGCCCACTGACAAAGACATGAGCAGCCCATAATTGAAGGGTAGGTTATTGGTAACAGTGAGAGATAGCACATCACAAATTAAATCCGGAAAATCACATTGTGGAAAGTATATGAATTTATTTGCATTCTGCAGAGGGAAATAAGTATTTAATCCCTCTGGCAAACAAGACCTAATACTTGGTGGCAAAACCCTTGTTGGCAAGCACAGCGGTCAGACGTCTTCTGTAGTTGATGATGAGGTTTGCACACATGTCAGGAGGAATTTTGGTCCACTCCTCTTTGCAGATCATCTCTAAATCATTAAGAGTTCTGGGCTGTCGCTTGGCAACTCGCATCTTCAGCTCCCTCCATAAGTTTTCAATGGGATTAAGGTCTGGTGACTGGCTAGGCCACTCCATGACCCTAATGTGCTTCTTCCTGAGCCACTCCTTTGTTGCCTTGGCTGTATGTTTTGGGTCATTGTCGTGCTGGAAGACCCAGCCACGACCCATTTTTAAGGCCCTGGCGGAGGGAAGGAGGTTGTCACTCAGAATTGTACGGTACATGGCCCCATCCATTCTCCCATTGATGCGGTGAAGTAGTCCTGTGCCCTTATCAGAGAAACACCCCCAAAACATAACATTTCCACCTCCATGCTTGACAGTGGGGACGGTGTTCTTTGGTCATAGGCAGCATTTCTCTTCCTCCAAACACGGCGAGTTGAGTTCATGCCAAAGAGCTCAATTTTTGTCTCATCTGACCACAGCACCTTCTCCCAATCACTCTCGGCATCATCCAGGTGTTCACTGGCAAACTTCAGACGGGCCGTCACATGTGCCTTCCGGAGCAGGGGGACCTTGCGGGCACTGCAGGATTGCAATCCGTTATGTCGTAATGTGTTACCAATGGTTTTCGTGGTGACAGTGGTCCCAGCTGCCTTGAGATCATTGACAAGTTCCCCCCTTGTAGTTGTAGGCTGATTTCTAACCTTCCTCATGATCAAGGATACCCCACGAGGTGAGATTTTGCGTGGAGCCCCAGATCTTTGTCGATTGACAGTCATTTTGTACTTCTTCCATTTTCTTACTATGGCACCAACAGTTGTCTCCTTCTCGCCCAGCGTCTTACTGATGGTTTTGTAGCCCATTCCAGCCTTGTGCAGGTGTATGATCTTGTCCCTGACATCCTTAGACAGCTCCTTGCTCTTGGCCATTTTGTAGAGGTTAGAGTCTGACTGATTCACTGAGTCTGTGGACAGGTGTCTTTCATACAGGTGACCATTGCCGACAGCTGTCTGTCATGCAGGTAACGAGTTGATTTGGAGCATCTACCTGGTCTGTAGGGGCCAGATCTCTTACTGGTTGGTGGGGGATCAAATACTTATTTCCCTCTGCAGAATGCAAATAAATTCATATACTTTCCACAATGTGATTTTCCGGATTTAATTTGTGATGTGCTATCTCTCACTGTTACCAATAACCTACCCTTCAATTATGGGCTGCTCATGTCTTTGTCAGTGGGCAAACTTACAAAATCAGCAAGGGATCAAATACTTATTTCCCCCACTGTAGGCTTGGCTTGTTAAGTTGGAACTGTCCAAAAATAAGTGGGATATTCAATGCCAGTCACCAGAAATGGTTCGGCACTGAATATCCAGGCTCAGCACTGATCGCGAGAGTTGGACGGGTTATTTCCCACGGTCTGAATATCAGACCCATATGTGCCTGTATGGTTATGAAATTTTTAAAAAGGCCTTTTCCATCTGTAAAACTGCTGTTACATTTGGAAAAAGCTATCTAAAATGATCCCCAATGTACTTATTCTCATGACTTCAGGGACATCATTCCTATCTCATTTCAATTTGCCTTATGATCCTATGCCAGTGGTACAAGGCCAAAAAATTATAACCTTACCGACCTGTGTGATGTAAGAACTACAGATCGTCCAGTTTTGATGATGTCGAGAATTAAGTTCCAAAGGAAGCGGCGAGCCTTAGGGTCCATGCCTGTAGTTGGTTCATCCTGTCAATGTAGCAAAAGAATACATCTTATTCTCGTCCTCTAGAAATTCATTTTCATAATTTTAAAACTTAGCATTTTGTTTTACTTTACTAGAAAGATGATGAAGCCTTATTTTGCATAAGACATCAGAAAAGGGACATCCAAGTTATGATGGCCAAAAGTTTTAGTATATGTTCACACAAGATAATTAAGATGCATGTTCATATTATCAATGAATTTTATACATAGTAACATAGTAAATGACGGCAGAAAAAGACCTGCATGGTCCATCCAGTCTGCCCAACAAGACAAACTCATATGTGCTACTTTTTGTGTATACCCTACTTTGATTTGTACCTGTCCTCTTCAGGGCACAGACCGTATAAGTCTATCCAGCACTATCCCTGCCTCCCAACCACCAGCCCCGCCTCCCACCACTGGCTCTGGCACAGACCGTATAAGTCTGCCCAGCACTATCCTCGCCTCCCACCACCGGCTGGCTCTGCCACCCAATCTCGGCTAAGCTCCTTAGGATCCATTCCTTCTGAATAGGATTCCTTTATGTTTATCCCATGCGTATTTGAATTCTGTTACCGTTTTCATTTCCACCACCTCCCGCGGGAGGGCATTCCAAGCATCCACTACTCTCTCCGTGAAAAAATACTTCCTGACATTTTTCTTGAGTCTGCCCCCCTTCAATCTCATTTCATGTCCTCTCGTTCTACTGCCTTCGCACCTCCGGAAAAGGTTTGTTTGCGGATTAATACTTTTCAAATATTTGAACGTCTGTATCATATCACCCCTGTTTCTCCTTTCTTCCAGAGTATACATGTTCAGGTCATCAAGTCTCTCCTCATACGTCTTGTAACGCAAATCCCTTACCATTCTCGTAGCTTTTCTTTGCACCACTTCAATTCTTTTTATATCCTTCGCAAGGTACGGCCTCCAAAACTGAACACAATACTCTAGGTGGGGCCTCACCAACGACTTATACAGGGGCATCAACACCTCCTTTCTTCTGCTGGTCACACCTCTCTCTATACAGCCTAACAATCTTCTAGCTACGGCCACCGCCTTGTCACACTGTTTCGTCACCTTCAGATCCTCAGATACTATCACCCCTAGATCCCTCTCCCCGTCCTTACCTATCAGATTCTCCCCGCCTAACACATACATCTCCCGAGGGTTTCGATTCCCTAACATAGTAACATAGTAGATGACGGCAGAAAAAGACCTGCATGGTCCATCTAGTCTGCCCAAGATAAACTCATATCTTGAATTTGTACCTGTCTTTTTCAGGGCACAGACCGTATAAGTCTGCCCAGCAGTATTTCCCGCCTCCCAACCACCAGTCCCGTCTCCCATCACCGGCTCTGGTACAGACCGTATAAGTCTGCCCTCCCCTATCCTAGCCTCCCAACCACCAACCCCTCTTCCCCCCACCTGCTCCGCCACCCAATTTCAGCTAAGCTTCTGAGGATCCATCAGTGCATCACTTTGCATTTCTTCACATTGAATTTTAATTGCCAAACCTTAGACCATTCTTCTAGCTTCCTCAGATCCTTTTTCATGTTTTCCACTCCCTCCCGGGTGTCCACTCTGTTGCAGATCTTAGTATCATCCGCAAATAGGCAAACTTTACCTTCTAACCCTTCGGCAATGTCACTCACAAATATATTGAACAGAATCGGTCCCAGCACCGATCCCTGAGGCACACCACTACTCACCTTTCCCTCCTCCGAGCGAATTCCATTCACCACCACCCTCTGGCTTCTGTCCGTCAACCAGTTCCTAATCCAGTTCACCACTTCGGGTCCTATCTTCAGCCCTTCCAGTTTATTTAAGAGCCTCCTGTGGGGAACCGTGTCAAAAGCTTTGCTGAAATCTAAGTAGATTACGTCCATAGCTCGTCCCTGATTTAATTCTCCTGTCACCCAATGAAAGAATGAGATTCGTTTGGCACGATTTCCCTTTAGTAAAACCATGTTGTCTCGGATCTTGCAACTTATTGGCTTCCAGGAAATTCACTATCCTTTCCTTCAGCATCGCTTCCATTATTTTTCCAATAATCGAAGTGAGGCTTACCGGCCTGTAGTTTCCAGCTTCTTCCCTATCACCACTCTTGTGAAGATGGACCACCTCCGCCGTTCTCCAATCCTTCGGAACCTCTCCCGTCTGCAAGGATATGTTAAACAAATCTTTAAGAGGACCCACCAGAACCTCTCTGAGCTCCCTCAATATCCTGGGGTGGATCCCATCCGGTCCCTTGGCTTTATCCACCTTTAGCTTTTCAAGCTGTTCATACAGATCAATATCAATTGTTATCAATGTATTTTATACAGAACAATCAATATGCATGTTCAAATTATCAATGTGTACTTTTCTTGGGTTCCTTTTAAGAAACATTTTTTCTATGTAATTCTGTTACTATTTTTAGGCTTGATTTGCATTATTATCTATGTTTAATATAGACCCCTGACACAGGTGCTGTGTGCCGAAACGCGGCCCGTGTTGGGTTATTAAGGAAAGATTGGTGTTCAAGTTATACAAATAAAGTATCTGTGTCCCGATTTTGAAGGCTCCTACTGCTTCTTTTTGGTTATTTGGACTTTGTTCTGTACTTTGGACCCTCTCTCTGTTGACTTACCTGAAGTCCAGAATAATGGGAAGGATAAGCAACTTTTATTTAACCACAGTGTGGAGGGAACACTGTGAGCTTTGAAGTAAGACTCTGATGTCAACAGCTAGGGGTGGAGAACAGGATTGAAAAGTTGAGGTGAAGTAAAATCCTGTCCAAGGGGTTAAAACTTCAGAGGAAGGGATGTTAGATGAAATAACAGATGTCTTATGATTATTCACCCTGAGTTAAAGGGGAGTCTTACAGATTGACTTTGTAAGGGAAATAAAGAACTTTAAAGTGAACTTTCTTATGGATTCTTTTCTTGCAGAATTTAGGCTTGCTAGTGCCTCCTGTTGAGAAGCAGAGAACACTACATGGCGACGTCCTGTTAAAAGAGAGGAGAAGCCTATTGGAGTTTACGCCACACTTCTCTGGATAGGGGGAAGTATTGTCAGGAGGAACTCAAGATGTCACTTCCTGTTAAAAGGGGTGAATGTGACACTCTGAGGGGCATAATTGAAAGGGACGCCCATGTTTTGCTGAGGACGTCCTTGCAAAACGTCCCGATGGAGGGGCGGGGAAACCCGTATTATCGAAACAAGATGGACGTCGATCTTTCGTTTCGATAATACAGTTGGGGATGCCCAAATCTTGAAATTTAAGTCGTCCTTAGAGATGGTTGTCCCTAGACTTGGTTGTTTCTGATTTTCAGCGATAATGGAAACCAAGGAGACCCATCTCAGAAATGACAAAATGCAAGCCCTTTGGTCGTGGGAGGAGCCAGCATTCGTAGTGCACTGGTCCCCCTGACATGCCAGGACACCAACTGGGCACCATAGGGGGCACTGTAGTGGACTTCATAAATTGCTCCCAGGTGCACAGCTCCCTTACCTTGTATGCTGAGCCCCCCCAACCCCCCCCCCCTAAACCCACTACCCCCAACTGTACACCACTACCATAGCCCTTACCGGTGAAGGGGGGCACCTAGATGTGGGTATGGTGGGTTTGTGGTGGGTTTTGGAGGGCTCACATTTACCACCACAAATGTAACAGGTAGGGGGGGCCTGGGTCTGCCTGCTTGAAGTGCACTGCACCCACTAAAACTGCTCCAGAGACCTGCATACTGCTGTGATAGACCTGAGTATGACATCTAAGGCTGGCATACACGCTGGCAAAAAATATTTTTAAAGATGTTTTTTGAGGGTGGGAGGGAGTTAGTGACCACTGTGGGAGTAAGGGGAGGTCCCCGATTCTCTCCGGTGGTCATCTGGTCATTTCGGTCACCTTTTTGTGCCTTGGTCGTAAGAAAAACAGGACCAGGTAAAGTCGTCCAAGTGCTCATCAGGGACGCCCTTTTTTTTTTCCATTATGGGTCAAAAACGTCCATGTGTTAGGCACGCCCAAGTCCCGCCTTTGCTATGCCTCCGATACGCCCCCTTGAAATCTGGCCGTCCCTGTGACAGAAAGCAGTTGGAGACTTCCAAAATCGGCTTTCGATTATACCGATTTGGACGACCCTGTGAGAAGGACGCCCATCTTCCGATTTGTGTCGAAAGATGGGCGTCCTTGTCTTTCGAAAATAAGCCTGTCTGTGATCTTAATTCTCACAGCTGTTTATGTTCTATATTATACTGTATACGTACTTGAAAATAAATAAAAAATTAAAGTTTAAAAAAAAAGAACATCTTTAATAAAATGGAAAAATGATCCAGATGAAGATAATAGGAAACAGTATAAGGCATGGCAGACAGAGCCTTTGGAAAGAAGCTTACCTTGGAGGCAAAAACATATAATAAAAACTTTTTAGGTACATTCAAACCAAGAAGCCAGTAAAAGAATCTGTTGGACTGCTAAATGATCATGGGGTAAAAGGGGCACTCAGGGAGGGCAAGGCCATAGCAGACAAACTAAATTAATTTTTTGCTTCGGTCTTCACTGAAGATGTGTGAGAAATACCCATTCCAAAAATGGTATTTAATGGTGATAAGTCAGAGGAACGGAAACAAATCTGTATAAAACTCGAAGATGTAATTGGACAATTTGACAAACTCACAAGTAGCAAAATCATATGTACTGGATGATATATGTCCCATTGTACTGAGAAAACTAAAAAATGAAATTGCAGATTTATTATTGGCAACTTGTAATTTATCTTTAAAATCAAGCATGGTAACAGAAGATTCGAGGGTGGCCAATGTAATGACAGCTTTAAAAAAGGGTTCTAGATGTGACCCAGGAAATTATAGATTGGTGTGTCTGATCTTGATGCCAGGCAAAATGGTAGAGACTATTATAAAGAACAAAATTATAGAACATATACATAGGTCTGGATTAACAGGACAAAGCCAACATGGATTTAACCAAGGGAAATCATGCCTCACCAATCCACCACATTTCTTTGGAGGGGTGAATAAACATGTGGATAAAGGTGAACCAGTTGATATTGTGTATCTGGATTTTTAGAAGGCATTTGACAAAACTCATGTCTCCTGAGGAAATTTTTAAAAAGTACTGGGAAAGGAGGCAATATCCTCTTGTGGTTAAAAGATAGAAAACAGAGAGTAGGATTAAATGGTCAGTATTCTCAATGGAGAATGGTTGATAGTGGGGTTCCACAGAGGTCTGTGTTGGGACCACTGCTTTTTAATGAGCTGTAAACAGGAATAATGAGTGAGGTGATCAAATTTGCTGACAACACAAAGTTATTAAATCACAATAGGATTGTGAAAAATTGCAAGAGGACCATACGAGACAGGGAGACTGGGCATCCAAATTGCAGATGACATTTAATGTGAGCAAGTGCAAAGTGATACATGTAGGGAAGAGGAACCCAAACTATAGCTTTATGAAGCAAGGTTCCACATTAGGAGTCACCACCCAGGAAAAGGATTTAAGTGTCATAGTTGATACATTGAAACTCTCCACTCAGTGTAAAGTGGTAGCTAAGAAAGCAAGTAATATACTAGAAATTATTAGGAAAGGAATGGAGAACAAAACTCCATAGTGCGACTGCACCTTGAATATCGTATGCAATTTGAGATGTGGTGACCAGAATTGCATACGATATTCAAGGTGCAGTCGCACTATGGAGTTTTGTTCTCCATTCCTTTCCTAATAATTTCTAGTATATTACTTGCTTTCTTAGCTACCACTTTACACTGAGCGGAGAGTTTCAATGTATCAACTATGACACCTAAATCCTTTTCCTGGGCGGTGACTCCTAATGTGGAACCTTGCTTCATAAAGCTATAGTTTGGGTATTTTCAAAGCACTTAGACTTACAAAGTTACATAGAAACGCACAAAATCAAGTCATTGGGATGTAGGAGGAGCTAGCATTTCTAGTAGACTGGTCCCCCTGACATCCCAGAACAGCAATAGGGAACCCTAGGGGAGCATTGCATTGAACTTCATAAAATGCTCCCAGGTACACATCTCACCACTGCTCCCTTACCTTGTGTGCTGAGCACCCCAAAACCCACTACCCCCAACCATACACCACTACTATAGCTCTATATGTGGGTACAGTGGGTTTCTGGTGAGTTTTGGAGGGCTCACAGTTTCCTCCACAAGTGTAACAGGTAGGGGGAGCTAGCAGCCTGGGTCCACCTGTCTGCAGTGCACTGCACACAACACTAGACTACTCCAGGGATCTGCATGCTGTTCTAATGGACCTGAGTATAACATCTGAGGCTGGCAAGTAATGTTTTTTCATCACATTTTTGGGGGGTGGGAAGGGGTTAGTGACCACTGGGGGAATAAGGGGAGGTCATCCCTGATTCCTTACAGAGATCATCTAGTTATTTAGGGCACCTTTTTGAGCATTATTCGTTCTAAAAACAGGTCTAGCACAAAACATCTTAGTTTTAGTCCTGGACATTTTTGTTTTGTTCCATTATGGCTGAAAAACATCTAAGTCTTAGGAATGCCCATGTCCCCACCTGAACACACCCCTGATACACCCCCTTGAGGTTTGGAAGTATTTCTGACTGACTTCATAGAAAAACGTCTAAAAAAATGGCTTTCGAAAATACTGATTTGGACGTGTTTGTGAGAAAAACATCCAAATGCTGCTTTATGCCACTTTTTAGATGTTTTTCTGTTTCGAAAATGAGCCCGATTGTAATTTATAGAACTTTGTAAGTCTAAGTGCTTAGAAAATGAGCCCCATAGTGAAAAGGTATAGAGAAGGGTGATGAAAATGATAAAGTGGATGGGACAACTTCCTCATGAAGAATGGCTAAAAAGGCTAGGGCTCTTCAGCTTGGAGAGGAGACAGCTGAGAGGAGATATGATAGAGGTCCCACAAAATCATGAGTGGAGTGGTGTTATGATTGGGGTCGGAACCCCTCTCAAACTTACCTCTTTCCTGGGAGTCAGCTTCTTAGCTGGCTTTTGTTTCTTTTGTCTGTCCTTTCTGAGCTGGCTCTGTCTCTCTGTGCTGGCAGCTTCCAGCAGCATGGGGTTAATTGTTTTACTTTACTACAGCTGTGTGGGAGGACTGAGTTAGCTCTACCTCTCTTTGGGTGTACTGGCTTCAAGTGCTTCACGGTGTTGCATTGGTGTGGGTTGGGCCTCTCTGGGTCAGTGTGCTGTTGCCTGGGGCTAGGGAGTGTGACATCATCAGGGAGGGCCTTGATAAGGAAGTGGTGTTGTTTCCTTCAGAGCCTTTGCAACAGTGGTGTTGCTTTAGGTAGGGTGGTGCAGTGTGCACTTCTGACTTTGTGTCTAGTTTCCCTGCTTGCTTTTGCTAAGGGCCAGGTTAGTGTTGTTAGTGCAGTGTGCACTGGTGACTGTGTGTTTAGCTTTCCTACTTTTCCCTTATGGTTCCCCTGCTTTTCCCTCTTGGTTTTGGAAGCATTGCTGTGTGTAGGGCTTTGGAAGCTCTGTTGTTGATAGAAGTACTTCAGGGTTTGGTGTTGTTAGGAACACTGCAGAGTTTGCTGTTAGAAGTACTTCTGGGTTTGTGCTATTGGGAGCATTGCAGTCTTTGCTGTTGGCGTTTGGTGATTTAGAATCACTTTTGGCTTATGGGTTAGCTTCCCTGCTTTTTCCTTGTGGCTCCCCTGTCTTCCCTTTTAGTGCTAGGAGCTCTTCTGGTTGCTTGCCAGAGTAGTGCTTAGGAAGCACCTTGTTAGTTGTATCTAGCTTGCTAGAGCAGTGCTTAGGTAGCTTGTTAGTTTTGTGTTTAGCTTATTAGTGTAGAGCTCTGCTTGTAGCTTGGTGCTTAGTAGCACCTGTATTAGCTTTGTGTTTAGTTCCCTGCTCTGTTAGTTTAGGGCTTAGGAAGTCCCTTGCTTGAGCAGGGCTTAGGAGCTCCTGTTTAGTATAGGGCTTAGGAAGTCCTTTTGTCAGTTTACTGTTAGGAACACTCCTGCTGGTTTAGGGCTTGGGAGCACGTAGATCAGTTTAGGTTTAGGAGCACTTCTGTTTCCAGTCCTGGTCCCTGTGTCATCCGGTATCCAGTAAGTCCTGCCGGCTACTCGAACCCAGGAGCTCAACTCCTGGGGGGCTTAGTAGCTAAGCGCAGGTGAAGCTGTGCGGACCAGTCCAGTGTGCTCCAGCCCAGTGTGTTCCGGTCCGGTGTGTGTTCCAGTCTGGTGCGCTCCAGTCCAGTGTGTTCCGGTCCGGTGTGTGTTCCAGTCCTGTGTCCTCCAGTCCAGGGGATTGCAGTCCAGTGTTCCAGTCCTGTGTCCTCCAGTCCGGGGGATTCCAGTCCATGTGTTCCGGTTCGCTGGGCAGTGCCTGCAGTCCCTGCCGGTGTGCTTACCCAGTGTTGGTTGGTGGGTTTTGCCTGCTGCTGTCGCTCCTCGGCAGCAGCCCAAGGGCTCACGTTTGCTCCAGAGCCCGGCCCCGCGGGCTCTGAACCTGAGAACCTGACAGATTGCAAAGGCCATGAGCCCGGCAAGAACCCCCGCCCAGCTGACCCAGCTGGGGTCCAGCTCCATCGTTGTTCTTGATCCTTCTATGACTGTTCGCCAGTATCGTGGGAAACTTTTGTCTCATCCTGTTTTGAAGAAGACCCCTGAAGCGGCAGCTGAGAGAAAACGTGTCCGGTGGCTTGGAATCGCTGAAAACCCAGTTTCAGATATGGCCCCTTTTATCACGCTCTCAGAGTATCGCCGCAGCCTTGTCTTGAATCCAGCTTGTGGGATACTCCTGAAGCTGTCGCTGAGAGGAGACGTCTGGGGAATTCTACGCCAGTGGCGTAGCCAGACTGCCAATTTTGGATGGGCCTGAACCCAAAGTGGGTGGGCACAAAATTTTCTCTCTACCCCCCTCCCCCAGCAAAATTTAGTCACGCTAATCAGATGCATTTGTCACACAGGGTAAAGTGCTGCTTTTCAGTGCATCAGATTTCAGAAAATTTATTTAATAGCCTAACACCCTTTTCAATGAGCTTTCAGAGGCCAAAACCTCCTGCCTCAGGTCAGTACAATGCTATTACGGTATCCTCGCCTGACCTAAGGAAGGAAGTATTGGTCTCTGAAACTTCATTAACACAGGTACCATATTACTTTATCCTAAATTAAAAATAAAATTATTTTCTTTACCTTTCTTGTATGGCCATTTACTTTTTCTCATTGTGTCGCTCCCAGTCTCTAGATTCTGCTTTCCTTCGTTTTCGCTTAACTCTTCTGCCACGGTTTCCTGGCCATTTCTCATTTTTCTCTCCTTTTTCTTTGCTTTCTTCAATATTTTTCTGCCTCTCTCTCTCTGTCCTGATTTAATTCATTCTTACTATCCATTCTTTAATTTCCTTCATCTACTTATGGCTTTTCATCTTTTTCTCACCCTTGTTCTCCCCATGCCCCTTCCTCTTATTCTCCAGTCTTTCACTACTCTCCTTTTCCATCCAGCAGCTCTCTTCTTTCTCTCCCCATCCTTCCAGTCTCCCATCTCTCTCCCCATCCTTCCAGTAGTCTCCCCTCTTTCTTTCTGCATCCTTCTGTCCAGTGTCACCTCTTTCTCCCTACCCTTCCATCCAGCGTCTTCCCTCTTTCTCTCCCCATCCTTCCATCCATCTATCCTCTCTCCTGATCCTTCCATCTAATGTCTCTCTCCCTCTTTCTAACCAGTGTCTCTGTATCACTCTACCCTTTTCTGTTCAGTGTCCCTTCTCTCTCCACATCCTTCCAGTCTCTCACCTTTCTCTGCATCCTTCCAGTCTCTCCCCTTTCTCTCCCCATCCTTCCATCCAGAGTCTCTCTCCCCATCCATCTGTTTTCCCTCTTTCTCTCCCCATCCTTCCATCTGTTTTCTATCTTTTCTCCCCATCCTTCCATGTTTTCCCTCTTTCTCCCCATCCTTCCATGTTGTCCCTCATTCTCTGCCATCCTTCCATCTGTTTTCCCTCTTTTCTCCCCATCCTTCCAAGTTTTCCCTCTTTCTCCCCATCCTTCCATGTTTTCCCTCATTCTCTGCCATCCTTCCATCTGTTTTCCCTCTTTTCTCCCCATCCTTCCAAGTTTTCCCTCTTTCTCCCCATCCTTCCATGTTTTCCCTCATTCTCCCCATCCTTCCATGTTTCCCTCTTTCTCCCCATCCTTCCATGTTTTCCCTCATTCTCTGCCATCCTTCCATCTAATGTCTCTCTCCCTCTTTCTAACCAGTGTCTCTGTATCACTCTACCCTTTTCTGTTCAGTGTCCCTTCTCTCTCCACATCCTTCCAGTCTCTCACCTTTCTCTGCATCCTTCCAGTCTCTCCCCTTTCTCTCCCCATCCTTCCATCCAGAGTCTCTCTCCCCATCCATCTGTTTTCCCTCTTTCTCTCCCCATCCTTCCATCTGTTTTCTATCTTTTCTCCCCATCCTTCCATGTTTTCCCTCTTTCTCCCCATCCTTCCATGTTTTCCCTCATTTCTCCCCATCCTTCCAAGTTTTCCCTCTTTCTCCCCATCCTTCCATGTTTTCCCTCATTCTCTGCCATCCTTCCATCAGTTTTCCCTCTTTTCTCCCCATCCGTCCATGTTTTCCCTCTTTTCTTCGACGAGGCCCGCCCTGCATGCCAGCGCCAGCCCCCATTGCCGGCCACTGCTGCTTTTCCTGTTGAGCAGCAGAGCCGGCGCTACAAAAAAGAAGAAGCGCTAACGGCGCTAAGGACGAGAAATGTTAAAAAAAAAAAAAAAGCGCGGCACCGGCAGGCACTGTCTCAGCAGCCTTGAGGCATTGGCTGCTGAGGCATTGGCTGTTGGCTCGCAGGCTCCTCCCGCAGACGGGAGGAGTCTG
Source organism: Microcaecilia unicolor (assembly GCF_901765095.1). Classification (NCBI taxonomy): domain Eukaryota; kingdom Metazoa; phylum Chordata; class Amphibia; order Gymnophiona; family Siphonopidae; genus Microcaecilia; species Microcaecilia unicolor. Next base: position 243,653,027 of record NC_044036.1, read on the forward strand.
CGAGCCAGCAGCCAATGCCTCAGCAGCCAATGCCTCAAGGCTGCCGAGACAGTGCGTGCCGGTGCCGCGCTTTTTTTTTTTTAAACATTTCTTGTCCTTAGCGCCGTTAGCGTTTCTTCTTTTTTGTAGCGCTGGCCCTGCTGCTCAACAGGAAAAGCAGCAGTGGCCGGCAATGGGCGCTGGCGCTGGGCCGGCCTGGGCTGAAATAGGGTGGGCCTGGGCCCACCCAGGCCCACCCGTAGCTACGCCCCTGTTCTACGCTATGGGCTCAGCTGGAGTCCAGTCCAGTCCCAGCAGCGCGCCCAGCCAAACCTCTGAATCCAGGTCAAGCAGTGCGCCCAGCCACGCCTCTGAATCCAGTCCGAGCAGCGCGTCCAGCCAAGCTTCAGAGTCCAGTCTGAGGGACGCTTCTGACCGAGCCTCCAATGCCAGTTCAAGTGGCGCTTCCACTAAAGCTTCAGAGTCCAGTCCGTGGGACGCTGCTGACCGAGCCTCCGATTCCTGTCCGAAGGGGGGGGCTTCTCACCGAGCCTCCGGTGCCAGTCCAGGTGGCGCCTCCACGCATGCCTCGGAGTCCAGTCTGAGAAACGCTGACTGCGCCTCCTATTCCAGTCCGAGAGGGGCTGGTAATTGAGTCTCTGAGTCCAGTCCAAGCTGTGCTTCCAGGCAAGTCTCTGAGTCCCGTTCGAGTGGTGCTTCAAACCAAGCCTCCTAGTACAAGTTTGGATCCCAGTTCCAACCCCATTTTTGATCTGGATCCGTTTCTGACACTCCAGGATTACCGGGTTGCACTTTTGTCTGATCCAGCCTTGAAGAATACTCCTGAAACTGCAGAGGAGAGAAGGCGTGTCTCCTGGCTTGGGCTGGAAGAGAACCCAGTTTCTGCTATTGACCCTTCTACCAAGCTCTTCTTTTATCGTTTCCAGCTTCTCTCGGATCCAGCCCTGCGAGATACTCCTGAAGCCCAAGCTGAAAGAAGGTGGCTTCCTGATTTTTCCCGCCAAACTTCTGAGTCCAGCCTGAAGGGCTTTGCCTGCCAAGATGCTGAGTCCGGAGCGAGTTGCAGCAGTGACAGCCGAGATGCTGAGTCCGGAGCGAGATGCAGCAGTGACAGCCGAGATGCTGAGTCCGGAGCGAGTTGCAGCAGTGACAGCCAAGATGCTGAGTCCGGAGCGAATTGCAGCAGGGGCAGCCAAGATGCTGAGTCTGGAGTGAGTTGCAGCATTGGCAGTCAAGATGCTGAGTCTGGATCGAGTTGCAGTTCCAGTCAAGACGCTGAGTCTGGATCGAGTTGCAGTTCCAGTCAAGATGCTGAGGCTGGATCGAGTTGTAGTTCCAGTCAAGATGCTGAGTCTGGATCGAGTTACAGTCCCAGCCGGGATGCTGAGTCTACACCGAGTGATGAGTCCATGATGAGTGCTGAGTCTGCACCGAGTGCAGAGGCCAGCCGAGATACTGAGTCCACGATGAGTGCTGAGCCTACACCGAGTGCAGAGCCCAGCCGAGATGCCGAATCAGAACTGAGTTACAGTCCCGGGCAAGATGCTGAGTCCGGGTCAAGTTACAGTCCCGGCCAAGATGCTGAGTCCGGTGAGAGTTGCCGTCCCGGTCAAGATACTGAGTCTGGGTCAAGTTGGAGTTCCAGTCCCAGGCAAGATGCTGAGTCCAGGTCAAGTTGCAGTCCCGGCCAAGATGCTGAGTCCGGTGAGAGTTGCCGTCCCGGTCAAGATACTGAGTCTGGGTCAAGTTGGAGTTCCAGTTCCAGGCAAGATGCTGAGTCTGGATCGAGTTGCAGTTCCAGTCAAGACACTGAGTCTGGAGCGAGTTGCAGTTCCAGTCAAGACGCGGAGTCTGGAGCGAGTTGTAGTTCCAGTCAACATGCTGAGTCTGGATCGAGTTGCAGTCCCAGCCGGGATGCTGAGTCTACACTGAGTGATGAGTCCATGATGAGTGCTGAGTCTGCACCGAGTGCAGAGGCCAGCCGAGATACTGAGTCCACGATGAGTGCTGAGTCTGCACTGAGTACAGAGTCCAGCCGAGACAATGAGTCCACGATGAGTGCTGAGTTTACACTGAGTGCAGAGCCCAGCCAAGATAATGAGTCCACGATGAGTGCTGAGTCTACACCGAGTGCAGAGCCCAACCAAGATGACGAGTCCACGATGAGTGCTGAGTCTGCACCGAGTGCAGAGTTCAGCCGAGATGCCGAATCAGAATTGAGTTACAGTCCCGGGCAAGATGCTGAGTCTGGGTCAAGTTACAGTACTGGCCAAGATGCTGAGTCCGGTGAGAGTTGCCGTCCCGGTCAAGATGCTGAGTCCGGGTCAAGTTGGAGTTCCAGTCCCAGGCAAGATGCTGAGTCCAGGTCAAGTTGCAGTCCCGGCCAAGATGCTGAGTCCGGGCCAAGTTGGAGTTCCAGTTCCAGGCAAGATGCTGAGTCCGGGTCTAGTTGCAACTCCGGTCAAGATGTTGAGTCCGGGCCAAGTTGGAGTTCCAGTTCCAGGCAAGATGCTGAGTCCGGGTCAAGTTGCAACTCCGGTCAAGATGTTGAGTCCGGTGAGAGTTGGAGTTCCAGTTCCAGGCAAGATGCTGAGTCTGGATCGAGTTGCAGTTCCAGGCAAGATGCTGAGTCCGGATCAAGTTGCAGTCCCGGTCAAGATGCTGAGTCGGGAGCGAGTTCCAGTGCCAGCCGAGATGCTGAGTCTACGTTGAGTACCGAGTCCAGCCAAGAGGCTGAGTCCAAATTGAGTGGCAGTTCCGGCCAAGAGGCTGAGGCCGGATCAGGTTGCAGTCTCAGCCAAGATGCTGAGTCTACTCCGAGTTCCCATTTCAGCCAAGATGTTGACCTCCTTCTGAGTTCCAGCTCCAGCCAAGAGGCGAGGTCCAGTCTGAAGTCCAGTTCTAGTCCCTGTCCGGCTTCAGATTCCAGGATGGGTATGGGCTCTAGCCCAGTTCTGGCTGCTACAGTGGAGTGCCAGGAAGTCAAGGAAGTTGTGGACTCCTTCAGGAGAGGGTTCCTATTGAATTGGACTCCACTTGTTGCATCCAAGACTCTGATCCTGCCTAGCAGCCATCCTAAAGAGCCTCGTGGCGGCCAAAGCCACTCTGGTTTCCAAGTTCCAGATGTATTTGTTACTTCCTGCCCAGACGCCCAGATTTATATTGTGAAACCCATTGGGAGATTTCATCACAGCTACCCATGGAGACCTAAATTGTCTTTTGAGACCTGGAGCTCCCGTGGGGACACGGGAGCCTTGAGGGGGAGGTGCTGTTATGATTGGGGTCGGAACCCCTCTCAAACTTACCTCTTTCCTGGGGGTCAGCTTCTTAGCTGGCTTCTGTTTCTTTTGTCTGTCCTTTCTGAGCTGGCTCTGTCTTTCTGTGCTGGCAGCTTCCAGCAGCATGGGGTTAATTGTTTTACTTTACTACAGCTGTGTGGGTGGACTGAGTTAGCTCTACCTCTCTACTGGCTTCAAGTGCTTCACGGTGTTGCATTGGTGTGGGTTGGGCCTCTCTGGGTCAGTGTGCTGTTGCCTGGGGCTAGGGAGTGTGACATCATCAGGGAGGGCCTTGATAAGGAAGTGGTGTTGTTTCCTTCAGAGCCTTTGCAACAGTGGTGTTTGCTTTAGGTAGGGTGGTGCAGTGTGCACTTCTGACTTTGTGTCTAGTTTCCCTGCTTGCTTTTGCTAAGGGCCAGGTTAGTGTTGTTAGTGCAGTGTGCACTGGTGACTGTGTGTTTAGCTTTCCTACTTTTCCCTTATGGTTCCCCTGCTTTTCCCTCTTGGTTTTGGAAGCATTGCTGTGTGTAGGGCTTTGGAAGCTCTGTTGTTGATAGAAGTACTTCAGGGTTTGGTGTTGTTAGGAACACTGCAGAGTTTGCTGTTAGAAGTACTTCTGGGTTTGTGCTATTGGGAGCATTGCAGTCTTTGCTGTTGGCGTTTGGTGATTTAGAATCACTTTTGGCTTATGGGTTAGCTTCCCTGCTTTTTCCTTGTGGCTCCCCTGTCTTCCCTTTTAGTGCTAGGAGCTCTTCTGGTTGCTTGCCAGAGTAGTGCTTAGGAAGCACCTTGTTAGTTGTATCTAGCTTGCTAGAGCAGTGCTTAGGTAGCTTGTTAGTTTTGTGTTTAGCTTATTAGTGTAGAGCTCTGCTTGTAGCTTGGTGCTTAGTAGCACCTGTGTTAGCTTTGTGTTTAGTTCCCTGCTCTGTTAGTTTAGGGCTTAGGAAGTCCCTTGCTTGAGCAGGGCTTAGGAGCTCCTGTTTAGTATAGGGCTTAGGAAGTCCTTTTGTCAGTTTACTGTTAGGAACACTCCTGCTGGTTTAGGGCTTGGGAGCACGTAGATCAGTTTAGGTTTAGGAGCACTTCTGTTTCCAGTCCTGGTCCCTGTGTCATCCGGTATCCAGTAAGTCCTGCCGGCTACTCGAACCTAGGAGCTCAACTCCTGGGGGGCTTAGTAGCTAAGCGCAGGTGAAGCTGTGCGGACCAGTCCAGTGTGCTCCAGCCCAGTGTTCCGGTCCGGTGTGTGTTCCAGTCTGGTGTGCTCCAGTCCAGTGTGTTCCGGTCCGGTGTGTGTTCCAGTCCTGTGTCCTCCAGTCCAGGGGATTGCAGTCCAGTGTTCCAGTCCTGTGTCCTCCAGTCCGGGGGATTCCAGTCCATGTGTTCCGGTTCGCTGGGCAGTGCCTGCAGTCCCTGCCGGTGTGCTTACCCAGTGTTGGTTGGTGGGTTTTGCCTGCTGCTGTCGCTCCTTGGCAGCAGCCCAAGGGCTCACGTTTGCTCCAGAGCCCGGCCCCGCGGGCTCTGAACCTGAGAACCTGACAAGTGGAACAGGCAAGCATGAATCGCCTGTTTACTCTTTCCAAAAATACAAGGACTACAGGGCACAAAATTAAGCCACTAAACAGTACATTTAAAACAAATCAGAGAAAATATATCTTCAGTCAACATGTAATTAAGCTCTGGAATTCACTGCCAGGGGATGTGGTAAAAGCAGTTAGCTTAGCAGGGTTTAAAAATGGTTTGTACAAGTTCCTAAAAGAAAAGTCTATAAACCATTATTAAGATGGACTTATGAAAATCCACTGCTTACTCTGGGGATAAGCAGCATAAAATCTGTTTTACTCTTTTGGGATCTTGCCAGGTACTTGTGACCTGGATTGGCCCCTGCTGGAAACAGGATGCAGGGCTTGATGAACCTTCGGTCTGTCCCAGTATGGCGATACTTATGTATTAATAAACCCTAGTAGGGAAATTTCATTTTTCAACAGGAAAGTGAAGGAATGGTAGAGTTAGGGCTACAATTGCATTTAGACTCTTTTAGCCTAGTAGGGAAATCTCATTTCTCACCAGGAAGATGAAGGAAGGATAGCCAATCAGAGCAATGGCAGTGGACAGCTTCCTCTTATTTCCACCACTGTAAGTACCGACTGGTTTGTTTGCATATTTGGTTAACTCCAGCTTCTCTAAGGCCCACTTCACCACCTGAAAAAAAAATCCAAGCTAAGTCACTATATTTTGACAGTTTATTTCAGAATAAGGTATGCAGAAACCCCTAATGGAAACCGAATAGTTACAACAATGTGTTGCCTTGCTACCTGAAGCGGTTCCAAAGACACTAGAGTTTTACTTTTGTACTTGTGTGAAGTGTTAGAGCAGAATATAAATGAAAATTTTTGTGATGTACTTATTTCACATACAAAAAGTGTTAATGTCTCCCATAATCTTTTGCTATTTCTTGATGCTGAAGGCCAAAGCAAAGCATGTTATAGAGACTTGATATCAATGATGAATATTAATAATTGTGACAAACTTTTTAATGAGACATAAGTTTCCCTACTGGAGCCTGTGACAGTGAACAGATTAATATATCTGCACACTCTGCAAACTTTGAGACATTTGCATCTTACCTTCTCCTCATCCTTCCATGGAATCCCACGCAGGCGGGTATAAAGTTCCAGGTGCTCTTTGGCAGTTAGTTCATCAAATAGTGCATCAAACTGTGGACAATAGCCGATACTCTGCTGCACCTGCAGAAGCTCCTTCAGGATGCTGTGGCACAATATGACCTAGCATTAGTGCCACCCGTGGATACTCAGTCTCTAGTCACACTATTAGCTTTGTTTTTCGTGGAGGGGCATAATCGAACGGGCGTCCAAATTTTCATGACGGCGTCCTCGCAGGACGGCCATGCGAAGGGGCTGGAAACCCGTATTATCAAAACAAGATGGGCGTCCATCTTTCGTTTCGAAATATGGTCGGGGACGCCCAACTTTCAACATTTAGGTCGACCTTAGAGAAGGTCGACCTAAATGTTGAGATGGTCGACCTTAGAGATGGTCGTCCCCGGTTTTCGGCCATAATGGAAACTGAGGACGCCCATCTCAAAAACGCCCAAATCCAAACCTTTTGGTCATGGGAGGAGTCAGAATTCATAGTGCACTGGTCCCCCTGACATGCTAGGACACCAACCGGGCACCCTAGGGGGCACTGTAGTGGACTTCAGAAATTGCTCCCAGGTGCATAGCTCCCTTACCTTGGGTGCTGAGCCCCCCAAATCCCGCCCCCAAGACCCATTCCCCACAACTGTACACCACTCCCATAGCCCTAAGGGGTGAAGGGGGGCACCTACATGTGGGTATAGTGGGTTTCGGGTGGGTTTTGGAGGGCTCACAAGTGTAACAGGTAGGGGGGGATGGGCCTGGGTCCGCCTGGCTGAAGTGCACTGCACCCACTAAAACTGCTCTAGGGACCTGCATACTGCTGTCATGGAGCTAGGTATGACATTTGAGGCTAGTTTTTTTTTAGGGTGGGAGGGGTGGTGACCACTGTGGGATTAAGGGGAGTTCATCCCCGATTCCCTCCGGTGGTCATCTGGTTAGTTCAGGCACCTTTTCACGGCTTGGTCGCAAGAAAAAATGGACCAAGTAAAGTCGGAAAAGTGCTCGTCAGGGACGCCCTTCTTTTTTCCATTATCGCCCGAGGACGCCCATCTCTTAATCACGCCCAAGTCCAGCCTTCGCTACAGTGCCGACACGCCCCTGTGAACTTTGGTCATCCCCGCGATGGGAAGCAGTTGACGACGCCCCAAATCGGCTTTCGATTATGCCGATTTGGGCGACCCTAAAAGGATGCCCATCTCCCGATTTGTGTCGGAAGAAGGGTGCCCTTCTCTTTCGAAAATAAGACTGATAGTCACTCAATAACTCATCAAAAGGGCAACTAACTGAGCATCTGCATTCACATGCCAGTTACACACAAAGGTACAGAAAACTCACTTTCATGGGTATGTGTACACTTGCGAGTGGCAGCAAAATGACTATGCACTATTCTTTAAGAGTACATATAATTGCATGTTATGTAAATACAAGGGGCATACATATGGGTGAAGCATGGGCGGAGCCATCACACATGCAATTTACAGAATACTGTAAGTTATGCGCACCCTTGTTGCATTTTTATAACTGCAGTTATGCCAGGTCTATGGCTGATGTTATTGTGGGCAGGTAAATGTTAGGTGTGCCGATACCAGGTTACACTAGCATTCTATAACAGAATTTGGGTGCCTAGATATCATTATAGAATAGGCACTCACCATGTAGCATCAGGGTGCCTAATAGGGGCAATGAATTATGGAATTGCTCCTTAGTAATTTCAAGACAAAAACATCTTCATCCACACCAATCTGTCTAAAACAATTCAGCCATTTGTCTATAATTCCAAATTTTCTATCCATCGATCTACGTTCAATCATTCAGCAATCAACTCATTAACTGCCATTTCATTTACCTTACTGCTTTCCAACCTCCAACAATGCACTCAGGCTATGCAGCACCCAAAGCACATACCTGTGTCCGTTGATGAATGCTTCCCCTCCTGTGGTGCTCTCATCACCGGTTAGCATCTTAAAGCTTGTGGTTTTCCCAGCTCCATTCACTCCAAGAAGACCAAAGCATTCTCCTGGCCTCACACCTGCGCACAGACGATCAACAGCCAGGATACGACCCATCTTGCGAGACTTGTACACCTTAAGTGACAAGTATACATCATAAGTATCTTTTATTTTAATTAAAGGTAATTAATTAATTCATGCTTTTTTCATGGTACTCATAAGCAAACCTGTGATACCATGGAACTCTTTTACGGAGAATGTGGTAACAGCGGTTAGCGTATCTGGTTTTAAAAAAGGTTTGGACAAGTTCCTGGAGGAAAAGTCCATAGTCTGCTATTGAGACAGACATGGGGAAGCAACTGCTTGCCCTGGGATTTGTAGTATGGAATGTTGCCGCGATTTGGGTTTCTGCAAGGTACTTGTGACCTGGCTTGGCCACTACTGGAAACAGAATACTGGGCTGGACCATTGGTCTGATCCAATATGGCTACTCTTATGTTCTTATATATTAATGTACTTTAGAAAGGAACAGAATAAATTTTAGGGGGACCTCCCATTGGGACCTCGTATGATTGTCTGTTGGATTGAGGATGTTGTGTTCCATGGCCGTCGCATCTCTAAGAGCCTACTGATAGAAATACTCTACTTCATTACACCGGCTGTCATCCCTGCTCCTTGAAAAATGACATACCTTGTGGTCAATTTCTGCGAGTCAAGCGATTATGCAGTGATCATAAAATGTTTGAACAAAAAGCTCAGCAAATGTCAAAAAACTTCAGACAACGTGGATATACTCCTCGGATTATCAAAAAAGCGCAAAATGCACACAGAGAAGAGTGGTTGTTAGCTCCTTGTTTAAAAGACGAGTATCAACGAAATATTATTAACTGTGTTCTCCCATATTCCAATCATGGACATGAAGTGACCATGATCATCCATAAACATTGGCCCATATTACAATTATATCCTCAATTAAGTAATAGACCTAAAATTTCATTTAAAAGGGCTAAAAATATGGGAGAAATGTTATCCATTTTCGGCATAGTATACCTGCCATCAGGACTGACAATGACAGCCACGCACGGTGTACATAAGTACATAAGTATTGCCATACTGGGAAAGACCAAAGGTCCATCGAGCCCAGCATCCTGTTTCCAACAGTGGCTAATCCAGGTCACAAATACCCGGCAAGATCCCAAAAATGTACAAAATATTTTATGCTGCTTATCCCAGAAATAGTGGATTTTCCCCAAGTCCATTTAATAACGGTCTATGGACTTTTCCTTTAGGAAGCCGTCCAAACCTTTTTTAAACTCTGCTAAGCTAACTGCCTTTACCACATTCTCTGGCAACGAATTCCAGAGTTTAATTACACGTTGAGTGAAGAAACATTTTCTCCGATTTGTTTTAAATTTACTACATTGTAGCTTCATCGCATGCCCCTTAGTCCTAGTATTTTTGGAAAGCGTAAACAGACGCTTTACATCTACCTGTTCAACTCCACTCATTATTTTATAGACCTTTATCATATCTCCCCTCAGCCGCCTTTTCTCCAAGCTGAAGAGCCCTAGCTGCTTTAGCCTTTCCTCAAAGGGAAGTAGCTCTGCACCTTTTCTAATTCCACTATATCTTTTTTGAGATGTGGCAATCAGAATTGAACACAATATTCGAGGTGCGGTCACACCATGGAGCGATACAAAGGCATTATAACATCCTTATTTTTGTTTTCCATTCCTTTCCTAATAATACCTAACATTCTATTTGCTTTCTTAGCCGCAGCAGCACACTGAGCAGAAGGTTTCAACGTATCATCAACAACACCTAGATCCCTTTCTTGGTCCGTGACTCCTAACGTGGAACCTTGCATGATGTAGCTATAATTCGGGTTCCTCTTTCCCACATGCATCACTTTGCACTTGCTCACATTAAACATCATCTGCCATTTAGACGCCCAGTCTCCCAGTCTCGTAAGGTCCGCTTGTAATTTATTGCCCATATGTTTTGGAGACATGAACAGTTATCAACCCTAAAACTGGCACCATATATACTTTACAAGGGCACACAGATTGTAACACAGCTCAAGTAGTGTATGGGATTAAATGTCCATGTAGGAAATGGTACATCGGCCAAACTAGACGCAAAGTCAAACAGCATATAGGTGAGCATATTAGCAACCTTCGTGTCAACAAGAGGGAAGCTCCATTAGTTGCTCATTGGTTACAACAGCAACATCCGATATCGGATTTAAAATACGTGGTCTTGGCTCAAGTACACATGCGCTGGGGGGGTGATGTTTCCGCAGTATTCACATTGAACAGAGGTTTATATTTCAGTGGGATACGGTCCACCTCAATGGCCTTAATAAAGAAATTGAATGGTTGCTTTAAGAAAGGGGCGGTCCTGATTTCAGTCAGCTGGCAATCAGTATAAAACCTTGACGTTCAGGCAGTACGTCCTGTCGATTACAGGGCTTAGCTTGCGGAGAATCCATCTGTAGCAAGCTGATACTTAAATTTGAAGACAAAAGTTTGTAAGGTAACTTATTCACTGACATGAGACTGATAATTATTTAAAGTTGAGTTGAATTCAGTATGTGTCGTTTTAACCTTATCATAAAAAAACTTTCCAAAGCATGGAACATTCACTCCCCTGAAGACGCCGGTAATGGTGAAACGTGGACTCACATTGGGAAAGATGCTCGCTCTTCAGAGCTGTTTTTAAATCACTGAGCACAGACACGAGGATTGAGAGTCACAGCTAGCAACAGCACAACACTACGAAGGCTCTACCCTTCATCTCTATTACATCAAAAGCCTTATGGATCTGAGATATGGGGACAATATTATCAGTACCTGTATTTTAGAATTTACAGCATTTAATTAGGGTGGAGAAGGGAGGTAGGCAAGTGCTGTGATGTCTTCTAGTAGAAGTGTTGATTTGTTACCGTGACAAATGAGATTAGCACAACAATGCATACTGAGCACTGCAAAATAAAAATGTAAAAAAATTATATAACATACATATTTAGCTGATATAATGTGTAATTAATTCTGGTAATAGTTAAAATTTAATGCCAAGAAGTGTAGAGTGATGCACTTGGGGTGCAGAAACCCGAAAGAGAGATACCGGATAGGAGGAGAGAGATTAGTAAGTTTGACTCAGACCTTGGGGTGTTGGTGTCTGAGGATCTAAAGGTGAAGAAACAATGCAACAAGGCGACGGCCGTGGCCAGAAGGATGCTAGGCTGCATAGAGAGGGGCATAATCAGCAGAAGAAAGGCGGTGTTGATGCCCCTCTACAAGTCTTTAGTGAGGCCCCACTTGGAGTACTGTGTTCAGTTTTGGAGGCCGTATCTTGCTAAAGATGTAAAAAGACTGAAAGCGGTGCAAAGAAAAGCTACAAAAATGGTATGGGATTTGTGTTGCAAACCGTACGAGGAGAGACATGCTGGCCTGAACATGTATACCTTTGGAGGAAAGGAGAAACAGGGGTGACGTGATACAGAAGTATTTGAAAGGTATTAATCCACAAATGAACCTTTTCCGGAGATGGGAAGGCGGTAGAACTAGAGGACATGAATTGAGGTTGAAGGGGGGCAGACTCAGGACTAATGTCAGGAAGTATTTTTTTCATGGAGAGGGTGGTGGATGTGTGGAATGCCCTTCCGTGGGAGGTGGTGGAGATAAAAATAGTAATGGAATTCAAACATGTGTGGGATAAACACAAAGGAATCCTGTTTAGAAGGAATGGTTCCACGGAATCTTAGTGGAGATTGGGTGGCGACGCTGGTAATTGGGAAACAAAACAGGAGCTGGCAGACTTCTACAGTCTACGCCCTGATCATGACTGAATAGATAGGGATGGGCTGGAGTGTAAATTTTAAGGGGCTTCAACGTTAGCTTCAGAACATAGTACGAGAACAGTACAGTACTGGGCAGACTACTACAGTCTGTGCCCTGAGAAAGGCAAGGACAAATCAACCTCGGGTATACATATAAAGTATCACATACCATGTAAAATGAGTTTATCTTGTTGGGCAGACTGGATGGACCATACAGGTCTTTATCTGCTGTCATTATGGGATAAACATAAAGGAATCCTGTTCAGAAGGAATGGATCCTAAGGAGCTTAGCCGAGATTGGGTGGCAGAGCCGGTGGCAGGAGGCAGGGATAGTGCTGGGCTGACTTATACGGTCTGTGCCAGAGCCGGTGGTAGGAGGCGGGACTGGTGGTTGGGAGGCGGGGATAGTGCTGGGCAGACTTATACGGTCTGTGCCCTGAAAAGGACAGGTACAAATCAAGGTAAGGTATACACAAAAAGTAGCACATATGAGTTTATCTTGTTGGGCAGACTGGATGGACCATGCAGGTCTTTTTCTGCCGTCATCTACTATGTTACTATCTGCTGTCATTTACTATGTTACTATCATCATCTGGTGCTACCAGGTCCTAAGCAAACCCTTTTGAAATCCACTAGGCTTTCTATTTTGCAGTTCCTTTTTTATGGAACTCGTTGCCTCTTGATGTTTGTGCTGAATAGTTTTTTTTTTTTTTTAAATTAATGCTGCAGTTAAAGCCTTGCTTTTTCAATGTGCATTTACTCCTCCTTAGATTGATTTGTTATCCCATATTATTTGGGTACGTGTTTCACCCTTCCTCATCTGTTCTGTTTCCTTTTTCTAGTCCTGTCCCCTCTTCACAACCTACATTTTTACTTTCTTCTACAATCTCCCTAGTTGATGCATGAATGGAATTGACACTGTCCTGCCAGATTGTGTAGTTTCTTTTTCTAATATTTCATGATTTAGATTGTAAACTGTTTTGATCTGCCAGTTAGCACAGATGGTATAGAAATGTGAATAAGCTATAAACTATATTGTGTGAGCACTATCCCCCTCATTCCATAACCTTAGCACCTAAATGTAAATGCCACTTGCACACTAAAATTATAGAATACTAGCATTTCTGTGTAAGTGCTAGTTGGATGCTAAGTGGTATTCTATAACAAATGTGCACAGCTTGCTTAATGCATAATTGCAAGGGGGCATACACATGGGCAGAGCATAGGTAGGGCTTGGGCAGGGCTCCCATTTACATGTGTAACTTACCATCTGTAAGTTGTATGCTAAAAGGTAAAATTATGTATAATCATACCTGATAATTTTCTTTCCATTAATCATAGCTGATCAATCCATAGACTGGTGGGTTGTGTCCATCTACCAGCAGGTGGAGATAGAGAGCAAACTTTTGCCTCCCTATATGTGGTCATGTGCTGCCGGAAACTCCTCAGTATGTCGATATCAAAGCTCCATCCGCAGGACTCAGCACTTAGAGAATTACACCCACGAAGGGACACTCTGCCCAGCTCACCACCGCCGAAACGGGGGAGGGGAATTAACCCAGCTCATCCCCACACAAGTGGGGGAGGGGAATCCGTCCAGCTCATCCCCGCGGAGCGGGGGAGGGACACCACACCCGCCGATGCGGGGGGATCTGGCTTATCCTGCAACCGCAACCGCGGGAGGAGCTGACTGACCCTAACACCGCCGAAGCGGGAGGGGTACAAAGCTGCCCTACAGCCGCACGAAGCGGGAGGGAGTGCCGGCAGAATTTATGTCTCAATCCAGCCCCGTAAAACGGAGGGGAGAGGAATGCAGCAGCTCACTGTAACACAAAGTCGTCTCAACTCTTGAAGAATCCAAGTGAAAGAAGAACTTGAACACGAAGTCCTCCTGAAGTAACTGAAGGCTAAACTTGAACCTAAAATTCAACCAGAATATAAACAGTACAGATATCTGGGAGGGGCTATGGATTGATCAGCTATGATTAATGGAAAGAAAATTATCAGGTATGATTATACATAATTTTACCTTCCATATCATCAAGCTGATCAATCCATAGACTGGTGGGATGTACCGAAGCAGTACTCACCCAGGGCGGGACATAGAAATCCCTGACCTCAACACTGAAGCTCCAAACCGGGCCTCCGCCCGTGCAGCCACAGTCAAACGGTAATGCTTGGAGAATGTATGAGCCGAAGCCCACGTTGCCGCCTTGCATATCTCTTCCAAGGAGACGGATCCGGCCTCTGCCATCGAGGCCGCCTGAGCTCTCGTGGAGGGAGCCTTCAGCTGGATAGGCGGCACCTTCCCCGCGGCCACATAAGCCGCTGCAATGGCTTCCTGGACCCATCTTGCCACTGTAGGCTTAGCAGCCTGCAGACCCTTACGAGGACCTGCAAACAGGACAAACAGATGATCCGATTTCCGGAAATCATTGGTCACTTCCAAGTATCTGATGATGACTCGTTTCACATCCAGATATTCAAGAGCGGAGTACTCCTCTGGGTAGTCCTCCCTACGAAAGGAAGGGAGACAGAGCTGCTGATTCACATGGAAGCGAGAACCAATCTTGGGCAGGAAGGAAGGCACTGTGCGAATAGTCACTCCTGCCTCAGTGCACTGCAGAAAAGGCTCTCGACATGAGAGCGCCTGGAGCTCGGAAACTCTTCTGTCTGAAGTGATAGCCACCAAAAAGACTGCTTTCAACGTCAGGTCTTTCAAAGATGCCCTCGACAAGGGTTCCAAAGGCGGCTTCTGCAATGCTCTTAGCACCAGGTTGAGATTCCACGCAGGCACCACTGAGTGCAGAGGAGGGCGCAGGTGATTAACTGCCTTGAGAAAGCGCACCACATCTGGCTGCGAAGCCAGGGAAGCACCCTTCAGGCGGCCCCTGAAGCAAGCCAGAGCCGCTACCTGGACTTTAAGGGAACTGAGCGACAGGCCTTTCTCCAGACCTTCTTGCAGGAACGCCAACACTGAAGAAATTGGAGCAGTGAAGGGAGAAAGTGAGCCTGCTTCACACCATGCTGCAAAGATACGCCAAACCCTGGCGTAAGCAGTAGAAGTAGAGCGCTTCCTCGCTCTCAGCATAGTGGCGATGACCTTGTCTGAGAAGCCCTTCTTCCTCAGACGCTGCCGCTCAATAGCCAGGCCGTAAGACCAAAGGGAGAGGGATCCTCCATCACCACGGGACCCTGATGTAACAGGCCCTGCTCCACTGACAGCCGCAGAGGATCGTCGACTGAGAGCCTGAACAAGTCCGCATACCAGGGACGTCTGGGCCAATCCGGACCCACCAGGATTACCCTGCCGGGATGCTTTGCCACCCGGTCTAGCACCCTGCCCAGCATGGGCCAGGGCGGGAACACATAGAGGAGCTCTTGTGTCGGCCACTGTTGGAGAAGAGCATCTACTCCCAGGGATCGAGGGTCCCGTCCTCTGCTGAAAAAGCGCGGCACTTGGCCATTGGCCGATGACGCCATCAGATCTAGGCTCGGCTGGCCCCAGCGCTTCGTGATGTCCAAGAACGCCTGAGCAGATAGTTGCCACTCTCCGGGCTCCAAGGTATGGCGACTGAGAAAGTCCGCCTTGACATTCATGACTCCGGCAATGTGGGCCGCTGAAAGCTGCTCCAGGTTCGCTTCCGCCCACTGGCAAAGACTCATAGCCTCCTTGGCTAGAGGGGCGCTCTGGTACCTCCCTGGCGGTTGATATAGGCCACAGCCGTGGCATTGTCCGACAGGACCCGTACAGGCTTCAACACGAGTACCGGGATGAACTCCAATAACACCAAGCGAATGGCTCTGAGTTCCAGGAGGTTGATAGACCACTTGCCTCTGCAGGAGACTAGAGCCCCTGCGCTGTCCTTCCCAAGCAGTGGGCTCCCCAGCCCATCAAAGAGGCGTCTGTCGTGACGACAATCCACTCCGGGGTCACCAGAGGCAATCCTGCAGACAACTTGTCTGTCTGCGTCCACCAGCTCAGCGCCTTGCGCACTGCTGGGTCCACGGGAAGGCGCACAGCATAATCCTCCGACATCGGAGTCCAGCGCAGCAGCAGAGATAGCTGTAGTGGTCTCATATGAGCCCTGGCCCAGGGCACTACTTCCATCGTGGCCGTCATAGAGCCCAACAGCTGCACGTAGTCCCAAGCCCGAATAGGAGAGGCTACTAGGAACTAGTCCACCTGAGCCTGAAGCTTGACAATCCGATTGTCTGGCAGGAACACTCTGCCCACTTGGGTGTCGAATCGAACTCCCAGATACACCAGGGACTGAGTCGGGCGCAGCTGGCTCTTCTTCCAGTTGATGATCCATCCCAGGGAGCTCAAAAGAGCAACTACCCAGGTCCATAGCTTTGCCGCACTCTGCATAAGAGGGGGCTCGGATCAACCAGTCGTCCAGATAAGGATGGACTTGTACTCCTTCCTTTAGCAGGAAGGCCGCTATGACCCCCATTACTTTGGAAAAGGTCCGCGGAGCAGTAGCCAACCCGAAAGGGAGGGCTCTGAACTGGAAGTGTCGTCTCAGGACTGTAAAACGCAGAAAGCGTTGGAGAGGAGGCCAGGTGGGAATATGCAGGTACGCTTCCTTGATGTCCAAGGAAGCCAAGAACTCTCCTGCCTTCACTGCCGCTATAACAGAGCGGAGAGTCTCCATGCGAAAGTGCCTCACTTTCCAGGCCCGATTGACCCCTTTGAGGTCGAGGATAGGCCGGACAGAACCTCCTTTCTTTGGAACCACAAAGTAAATGGAGTAACGTCCCTTGCCCATCTGATTTTTTGGCACCGGAACGACCGCACCCAGGCGGATCAGGTTGTCCAAGGTCTGCTGCACTACCACAGCTTGACCGGAGACTTGCAGGGAGAGAGTACAAACCCGTCTCTTAAGGGTTGGCAGAACTCTAGCTTGTAGCCGTCTCTGATGACTTCCAGCACCCACGCGTCTGAAGTTATAGTGGTCCACTCGCCCAGAAACGAGGACAGCCGTCCTCCAATCTGCACTGGGGCGTGGACCAAGGCCCCGTCATTGGGTACGAGACCCTGGGGGAGGACCGGAGGGAGCACCTCCGGGACGGCGGTCTCTGCGAAAGGAATGCTGCTTGGGGGAGAAAGTCCTCTTGAAGGAAGAGGGGGCAGAGGAACCCGACTTGCCCGGGCGGTATGGAGGTATCGGGACGAGTACTAACCCGAGCCCTGACCTCTGGTAATTTCTTGCCCTTAGACGTGCCGAGATCGGTCACGATTTTGTCCAGCTCGACCCCAAAGAGCAGCTTGTCTTTAAAAGGCAATCTAGCCAGGCGGGATTTAGAGGCGTGGTCAGCAGACCAATGTTTCAGCCAAAGCCACCGCCGCGCAGAGACTGTCTGAGCCATGCCTTTAGCTGAGGCTCTCCAGACATCATACAGCAAGTCTGCCAAATAGGCTAAGCCCGATTCCAGGGCCGGCCAATCAGCCCTCAAGGAATGATCCGAGGGGGAAGCCCGCTGCACCATAGTCCGGCACGCCCTGGCCACATAGGAGCCGCAAACTGAGGCCTGCAAACTTAAAGCAGCTGCCTCCAAGGACGACCTTAAGGCCGCCTCCAATCTTCTGTCTTGGGCGTCCTTTAGGGCCGTGCCACCTTCCACCGGCAACGCCGTTTTCTTAGTCACCGCAGTGATTAAAGAATCCACGGTAGGCCACAGATAGGCCTCACGTTCACTCACAGCCAAAGGATAGAGGCGGGACATAGCCCTAGCCACTTTAAGGCTCGTTTCCGGGACATCCCATTGAGCCGCAATTAAGGTGTGCATGGCATCATGCACGTGGAAGGTTCTAGGCGGGCGCTTCGTCCCCAGCATAATGGCAGAGCCAACAGGGGCTGAGGGAGAGACGTCCTCCGGAGAGGAAATCTTCAAAGTGTCCATGGCCTGTAACAACAGGTTGGGCAAATCCTCTGGGCTAAAAAGCCGCGCTGCAGAGGGGTCATCCGCTCCATCCGAGCGGGGATCTATCTCCTCCAAGGAATCCGCAAAGGATCGTTGGGAGACCTCAGACACTCTGCCCTCATCTACAACGGAGGAGACAAAAGTCCTCCAAGACCTGGAAATCAACCCGAGGGCGTTTACCTCTGGGAACCTCAACCTCTTTATCAGAAGAGGGAGCAGGGGCAGCGTTTGCATGAGGAAAGCCTGATGCAGCAGCAAAACAAACTCGGGGGAGAAACCCCCCAGACTGTGCACTTCCGCAGCCTGGGCAACAGCCCTAGACGCACTCTCAACCGGCGCTCGCAATAGCGGGGGAGAGACATGCTGCGCATCCAAAATGGCGTCCGGCGCGAAACTCCGTGAAGGAGCCGCGCGGGAAGAACGGCGCTTAACTTTAGCCGCTTTTGTGCCGTCGCCCAAATTAAGGGCGTTCATGGCATTAATGTCTCCAACCTCAAGGGCGGCCCCGAAGAAGCCGTCCGAGCCGCGTGGCCGGCCAAGATGGCGGAGGCGAGGAGCGGGGGATGGGCGTTTATGGCGGGAAAAAACCGCCACGCCGGAGGAACGACCGGGACATTCATCGGTCACTAAACTATCACCCATCAAGGGCGAATCAGGTTGTAAAACCCCCGCATCCCCTCTAGAAGCGCTCCAGCGATCCGGGGAGCGACCCTTTGCGCCCTCGCCCTCCGACGCCATTGCCACGAGGAGAAGAATCGGGGAACCCCCTGCCCGCTATAAAAAGGTAAAATTACCTGCTTGCCGCTCCGAGCTGTAACGAACTGGTGTCCCAGTGAGTAGCTGCAATGAACGTTTAAAGAAACGTCGAATTAAACGCCTTTAAAGACGTTTAAAAATATTTTTTTTTTTTTTTTTTTTAAACGGAGCCAGCGGGAGGGGGGAGAAAAGGAGGGACCTGGCACCACCAGGTTTGCACTTGCTCAAAAGAGCCCTCAACCCCAGGCCTCAACAAAACCTAAGGATTAGGCTTGGAGGCCTAGCCAGAGCTGCTGCTGTGTGTGACCACCACCTGCTGAGATAGAGAACATACTGGGGAGTTTCCGGCAGCACATGACCACATATAGGGAGGCAAAAGTTTGCTCTCTATCTCCACCTGCTGGTAGATGGACACAACCCACCAGTCTATGGATTGATCAGCTTGATGATATGGAATCCTGCATTTAGGCATGTGTATTTATGTCTGATATTGGCATAGTGTAAGTGGGCATGCCCAAACATAAGCGCATAGATACCAACTTACACTAGTATTCTATAATATGCTGTTGCAGAATTAATGCTCAGTGTGCTGCATCTAGATGCCTAATTTGTGGCACTCACTTGTAGAATTGCCCCCCTATAAGGGCAATCTTTTACTAAGCACCTGGGGTTACACGCCCCTTGTGCATGTAAATGAAGAGAAAATGAGCACTCACACACGTACGCATCCTAAACACTATTCTATAACTGCTTTTGTAAGTGCTGTGGCATGTAACTGGAAGAGTAGGGGGAATACAAGCAGGGCTTCCACTTACATATATAATTTACAGAATACTGTACATTACAAGAGCAGTTACGTTAGGTCTATAACTGGTTTAACTTCAGGTGTGTTAACATTTGGCACGCCGATATCGGATTATGCTAGTATTTAAATATGACACCTCAGAATACACTCCTATCACATATTAGGAGGGCACCCAACTGGAAGTACCCACTTATAAAACTGCCCCCTAAGGGAGTAAATTGATAGGTGTTTTCCTCATGTAAAGCATGATTTACATGCAGAAAATGGTTACTGTACAATTATGTGGAGAGATCCAGCTCTGTGTAAAGGTTTAGTCACCCAAGGTCAAATTGCATGTTTCAATGAACAGAAGCTTACAGAACTTCTACATGATACAAAGTTCAACATCTCATCTTTCTTCAAATTTTAAAGCATAATTACTGTTTATTATAATCTATATCGATTGATATTATAAATGCTTTCCTGCATGAAAAAGGCCTTTCACAAAACTATGTGGCTGTTTATGTGCAAATATGTACATATCTCCCCTCAGCTGTACCTAACGACATGCAGCTGAGGGGAGATATGATTGCGGTCTACAAAATCCTGAGTGGTGTAGAACGAGTAGAAGTGAATCGATTTTTTACTCTTTCAAAAATTATACAGACTAGGGGACAAGGTCACAAGGACCTGCAGTCTTTACCTTTACAGGCTTCTATTCCTTCTCTTGTAACTCCTGGGTGGTTACTCTTACCCCCGTGTGCAAACCTTGGATACAGGGCCACTCCTTGCTTCCCTGGGTCTCCCCCACAGGTACTGTAGCCAAGCCAACAACTTGAGAGGACTCCTTCACTCCCAATCATAAGAATAGCTATACTGGGTCAGACCAATTGTTCATCTAGCCCAGTAACATGCTTCTAACAGTGGCCAATCCAGATCACAAGTACCTGGCAGTCACAAGTATCTGGCAGAAACCCAATTAGTAGTAACATTTCATGCTACCAATCCTTGGGCAAGCAGTGACTTCCCCCATGTCCATCTCCTCCAGGAGACCTCTTCCCATGGGGCCTCTCTGATCCAGGGCATTTAATCACCTCCCAGCCTAAGCCCCACCCCTCAGGACTCAGCCTCTGACATGGCAGGTTAACGCCACCTGCCATAAGGTGGCTTAAATGCAACATCAGTGAGGGAGTGTTACCAAGGACACCTGCCGCTATACCATTCACTCCCTCACAAGCATCCATATTGCCTTTATGAAACAGACAAAATATAATTCATTCTATATTCTCTGACCTGTACTCTACATGCCTCCCAATAGTACTTTCTAGTGGTACCTTCCTACCTCCAAATATGCTCACACTCTGCTAGAACTTCCTTTTCAGTTGTCTCTCCTACCCTTTGGAATAATATCTCTCTTTACTTGTGAACAGGACTATTCTTAAGGTTTAAGGCTATCCACAAAGCCCAATTATCTCTAAAGCATTTACTCCTGAACCCATATGATTTTAGTTCCCCCCTCATCAAAGTTCTCCTTTTCCCTGTCCTGTCTTATCTTTTTCACACCCTTTGTATCATTCCCCTGATTTACTGTTTCATTTTCATCTTCCCATTTTCAATACTCATCATTTTTTTGAATTGTAAACCACTTAGTTTATTTTATTTGCAGCATATTAAATAAAATTGAACTGTAAAAACTGTATAGGAATCCTGTTATAAAATTACCCCATATGGAATTTCTATTGTACCTTGGTCAAGTTCTCTATCTTCAGAATGTCATTGTCAGCATCCCCACGTAGCACACGCTGTCTCTCATTTGCTACATCCACATCATCATCTTCAATGGGCTTGTTGGACACAGGCAGTCGCCTTGTGAAGAGAGACAGAGGAAAATATTTGGGGTTAGATGGGTGGGAAAGTGCACCTGTGAAGCATGCTTCTTAAGGCATAGTTGTTTTTTTAATTAGGCTTGTAACCCCAGTGAGGTCAATTCCAAACAAATGG
This sequence comes from Microcaecilia unicolor, assembly GCF_901765095.1. Taxonomy (NCBI): domain Eukaryota; kingdom Metazoa; phylum Chordata; class Amphibia; order Gymnophiona; family Siphonopidae; genus Microcaecilia; species Microcaecilia unicolor. The sequence continues at coordinate 243,674,221 of NC_044036.1, forward strand.
CATGGGTTTTATGATTTGTTTCTATGTTCCCCCAAGTATATCATAAAAGTATGTGATTTGGTCCTAGGAGGAAATCTTACGAGCAAAGGGGGGAAAACATACCTATTTCTGTTTCAACAGCTTTCTCTTAGCACAGCAATGCTAAGATTCTTGGTTACTGAAATATTATGAATGAACGGACAAGAATGACTATTAACAGCCAGTCATGAGGTGCTGTGTCAGGTTTGACATTCCCTTGGGGAATTGTGAGAACGCCTAATGCTGAACAGGTATAATAGGAGGCAGGAAAGAGGTGTATTAACTGAGCTGTGTGAAGAACTAGCAGAACACCCATATTTTATCAGACTCTCATCAACACTACCATTTTAGAAGAACTAAATTCATTAGTGTAACATCTAAAAGAAAATAATCTTATCTATGCATTACATCTTCATTAGAAGTTATGGATGTAGGAGAGGGAGGGAGGGTAATATTCAGGGACTAAGGATTGAAGGGGGTGGGGGGAGGGGGGGAGAAGGGAAATAATAAGGGGCAAGGTAGATCCCTCCACCTGTGTCTAGACAGGCGAAATGCAAAGTTGGGGATAATTAGAGAGGAACATGGCTGGGGGGACTGTATTTAGAGAATGGAGGGAAATGTACAAGATGTGTTACTGTTGGTATTACAAGTTAGTTGGACAGTCAATATGCTGAGATTATGATAAGAAATGGAATTATACAGTGGTGTATATTGAATGGTCTGACTGTTATAAATGTTTATAAATATTTCAAAACACTCAAAAATTTAAAGTAAAAAAAAAAAAGAAGTTATGGATGTAACCTGCTTATAGGAGACTTACTTCTCTTACTAAACATTTCTAATGGTGCTTTGTGATAGTGTGGCTAGGCTGACTGCGGGACTTCACAAATATATGGCACATGTACCCACAGAAGTTGCAGATAGGAAGTCAAAAACGTGTATTTATTTATTTATTTATGGCATTTATACCCCGCTCTTTCCCGCTCGATTGCAGGTTCAGTGCGGCTTACAAAGTATGGTTCAAAGTATCACAGAGATGATACAAAGTATGGAACAAAGTGTCGCAGAGATGACATAATTATATAGAGTAGGACAATAATAAGAGATGTGGGGAAGGGATTGGAGTGTGGGTAATACTAGTGGTGTGGAATTACATGTGGAATTATGTTTGAGAATTAGGACGGGTCATTTGGGTAGGCAAGTCTTCAGCAGTTTTCGGAAGGGTAGGTGTTCAGTGGTTTTTCGGATATGTCAAGGTATGGCGTTCCAGAGTTGGCTGCCTATGACAGAGAAGCTGGATGCGTAGTAGGTTTTGTATTTGAGGCCTTTGCAGTTAGGAAGATGACGAATGAGATATGTTCTAGAAGTTCTGGTCCAGTTCCTGGCAGGAAGATCAATCAGGTTGGACATGTAGCTTAGAGATTCGCCATTGAGGATCTTGTGGATCATTGTGTGGGCTTTGAAGTTTATACGTTCCATGATTGGGAGCCAGTGAAGTTTTTCACGAAGTGGTGTTGCGCTTTCGAATCGTGATTTGCCAAAAATGAGTCTAGCTGCTGTGTTTTGGGTGTTTTGGAGTTTTTTCATGATTTGGGCTTGGCATCCGATGAAGATGCTGTTGCAGTAGTCGGCATGGGTGAGCACTGTGGATTGTACTAGATTGCGGAAAGTTTTCTGTGGAAGGTATGGCTTCACTCTTTTCAGTACCCACATCATGTTGAACATCTTCTTCGTCATGGCTTTTGCATGCGTTTCTAAAGTTAGGTGTTTGTCTAATGTTACTCTTAGGATTTTTAGATTGTCAGATATTGGGGATTGTAACGTCGGGGGGTGATCAGGGTGGCTGAAAGAATAGTCAGCCCTGTTTCCTCACAGGATTGGTACTTCCAGGGTTTTTATGAGGGGGTACTTGGGGGTACTGAGTACCGGCACCTTTTCCATTGTCTGCTAAAATTGACCCATGGTCCCCAAGTTTTAATGAAAGAGCCATGTCATAGATTCTGTGATTGGTTGCAGGGGGCCTGGCTATTGTGGGGTGGGTCTCTTGGTGATCATCCCACCCCCTGAAGGGTGGCCTGGCATTTGAGTACCGGCACCTTTTTAGCTAGAAAATATGCACTGGGTACCTCTAACACTGTCCCAATTCCAGTAGCCTGCCCCTGGCTTGGCTACACTCTTCAATGTGCAATAGCTCCTTTATCATAACCACAGTTCTAACAGCCAAGGGATAACTGGCCTACCTTGGCAGTCTTCAGTTACCTCACTTGTGATTACATAACTCTGGAATCCCTGGAGTCACAGATTTAAACTTCCTATCACACAGGAATGCAAGGGTCTGAGCTAGGGTCACTCTTCTTCCTTGGACTCCCCTCAGGTAGTGCAGCCAAGCCAGAACTCCTTGGGAGGATCCTTGTTCAGGTTCCTCCTGGTGACCTGACCTCTTCCTGCGAAGCCTCTATGATCCACTCTGTTCCAGGGCATTTAACCTCCTCCCAGCCTGAGCCCAACCCCTCTGACTCAGTCTCTAACATGGTAGTTTAGCGCCACCTGCCATAAGATGGTTAAATTGCAAACTCATGGACCTATGATCAAAATCTAACACCAGCGCTAGAGGCGATTAGTGCCAGACTAGCTAGCATTAATGTGCCCAGAATGTTCTAGTGCAGGAAACAATGTGTGAACCAAAGATTAGCACAAATTGCACTTAAATGTAGGCAAATGGATGTAAATGAAGTCATTAGCTAATGCTCAGAGAAGCAGCACACACAAAAAAACCCCCTCCCCTAATGCTGGAAACCTATCGCCAGCTCTGAGGTCACGTTGAGGGACTAGACAAGACGGTGTCTCATGATTTTCCTTTTAAAGTCTGATGGTTTTGATTTTATTTTAAAGAGGAAGGAAATCCATGCAAGCCTCTGAGCACTGATGATGAGGAAAAAATGTGTGCAAGTCCGAGCAAAACCAAAAGTGGAAGCACACACTTGCACCTGTTTTCAGTGCTTAAATATAAACTTTTGAAGTGAAAGAAAATTTTAAAAGCTTATATTTAAGGAGCAGAAGAATGGCGCTGATGTGTGCCTGCACTTCGAGGTTTGAACAAGTTTGTGCACAAGAGCTTTGCTTACTGCAAAACTCTTGTGCACATGCGCCAGCCACATTCCTCCCATTTGCACAGCGTACATATAATTTGCATGCTGTTAATTTTGAGCATTAGGAAGTTAATTTTGTGCACTGTTCCATGGTATTTTCTAGCGCTGTTCCCTATAGTACTGGAGTTCTGAGCATCAGCCTATTAGTGAGGGAGTGTTCTCAGGGACACCTGCTGCTATATCACTCACTCCCTCACATGCCTGTTCTTGATTTTTGCATGCCCTTACAGTTCCACTTGTGCCACTTCTTGTGAGAATATTATTTCTTTACATTGACCAGTATCTTTCCTGGAGGAGAGGCAGGAAAATAACGGAGAAGTTTAACTGGTTGCACTAGGCTGGGAATGTCCTTAAACAGTCATCAAATCCTATCACCAACTTGCCAAATCACTGGTCTTTCAATTGCCTTCTGGCCGATATTCAGCCAGCGGCAGTCAGCATTTTTTTGAAATGCTTACCGTTGCTGCCTAATTAGCCCTTAATATTCAGTTCCAGGACATGTCTGGGTACCGGCAGTGAATACTGGGGGCTAAATTTGGTAAGGATGGCCGCCAGAGCCTATGTGGGTCCTGACCAATATTTAGCTGGGGCCTGCATAAGAGTTCTGCAGGTCCTGACTGAATATTGGCCAGGACCCGCATGACTGTATTTTACCTTTAAAGAAGCCCCGGTCCCCCTCCCAGCCTCCAAAAAAGCCCCTTCCTACCCCTTACCCCCAGTCTGTGAGAATCACCCCCCCCCCCCCCACCCAAGGTCTAGGTAGGCCACTTCCAGGCCTACCTGTAACTCTGTTAGTCCTAATGGGGGCGTTGGGGAAAGGAACAAAACCCCCTCGCTCCTGGCCCTTGCAGCTGGCCTCTATATATAGCTGCTGCGACCTTTCGTGGCAGCTCGTGATACAAGTGAAGAATAGTTATACGGGTGCTGACTGATATTCAGTGCTGGTGTCAGACTTGTGAGTTCTTGTACCAAGTAGAGCACTGCTGAGCCTGGTACTGGGACCAGGTTCTGCTTGGTGGCTGGACAACCCCAGGTTTCACCTGCGCTGACCGCCGTTCCTCAGAGGTTGAGCCCCTAGGTGCGGGGCGGCCTGCAAGACTTACGAGATGGAGCAGGAAGCGGGGTGGTGAACTTAATGGCCAGACAGGCAGCAGGCAAGAGAGTGATCCAGGTACAAGCAAGTCAATAGGTAGGCAGCAGGCAAGGGAGTAATCCAGGAACAGGCAAAGTCAATAGGCAAACAACAGGCAAGAGAGTAATCCAGGCACAGGTAAAGTCAATAGGCAGGCAGCAGGTCAAGAGAGTAATCCAGGTACAGGCAAAGTCAGAAGGCAGGCAGCAGGTCAAGAGAGTAATCCAGGTACAGGCAAAGTCAGTAGGCAGGCAGCAGGTCAAGAGAGTAATCCAGGTACAGGCAAAGTCAGTAGGCAGGCAGCAGGTCAAGAGAGTAATCCAGGTACAGGCAAAGTCAATAGGCAAACAACAGGCAAAAGAGTAATCCAGGCACAGGTAAAGTCAATAGGCAGGCAGCAGGTCAAGAGAGTAATCCAGGTACAGGCAAAGTCAGCAGGCAGGCAGCAGGCAAGAGAGTAATCCAGGTACGGGCAAAGTCAGCAGGCAGGCAGCAGGCAAGAGAGTAATCCAGGTACAGGCAAAGTCAGAAGGCAGGCAGCAGGTCAAGAGAGTAATCCAGGTACAGGCAAAGTCAGAAGGCAGGCAGCAGGTCAAGAGAGTAATCCAGGTACAGGCAAAGTCAGTAGGCAGGCATCAGACAAGAGAGCAATCCAGGTACAGGCAAAGTCAGTAGCCAGGCATCAGGTCAATAGAGTAATCCAGGTACAGGCAAAGTCAGTAGGCAGTGTCACGTTACTAAACAGGAACTGGGTTTGTGAGCCCTTGGGCTACTGCCGAGGAGCAGCAGTGGCAGGCAAACCACCCCACACCAGAAGCATGGCAGAACAGGCGTACCGGCAAATCCAGACAAGGTCTCTAGGCAGTCAGGCAGCAAGCAGGTCTAGGCAACGGTTCAAAAGACAGGCGGCAAACAAAGCAAAGTCCAGGTCCAGGCAAAGGTTCAAAAGACAGGTGGCAAGCAAAGCAAAGTCCAGGTCCAGGCAAAGGTTCAAAAGGCAGGAAACCAGCAAAAACAGAATCAGGTCCAGACAAAGTCTCTCAGGCAGAAGTGCACCAGCACCCACATACCAGGGCCTAAGACGCAATGCAAAGGCAACCGACTGCAGTCTCTAGGTGATTAATAAAGCCCATCCACACCTGAGGTGCAGCTGCAGCAAATCTGAGTAACTATGGAGGCTGTTCCCACAGGAGATCTCTAAGGACCAAATATGGGCTTCCTTTCTGTCCTCGTTACTCCAAGATGGCTTCCTATGATATGATCTATCCAAGATGGCTGTACCCCTTGAGCTATCCAAGATGGCTACGACTCTTGAGCCATCCAAGATGGCTGCCGCCATTGATCCAACCCAGATGACGGCTGCCAGAGATAGGAAACCGAAACAGATCTTCCCAAAGACAGAACTACTCCAGAAAGGATGGGCAGAAGCCAGCTCAGAAGCTGTCCCCCAGAAATCAGGTAGAGGCTGTGAGGGGTCACGACCACAGATGTGACAGGCAGGCAGCAGGTCAAGAGAGTAATCCAGGTACAGGCAAAGTCAGTAGGCAGGCAGCAGGCACAGGCAAAGTCAGCAACGAGGGACAAAGTAGAGAGCACACTACTGAGCAAGTAACACCTACCAAAGTAGAAGCCAAAGCATGGAGTCCAGGAAAAGCTCAGCTGATAAAGTGCTGGCGTCTGACATCAGAAGGGACCAGCAGGGAGAAGGAGCACAGCCATAGGACAAGAGCAGGGGAAGGAGAAACCGGAAGACCAATAGGAGAGAAGCAAGGGAAGCCAGGCAGAGAGAGCAGACACAGGTGCATGGAAGCAAAGCAATCAAGGAGCCTGCAGCCAGAGAAGAACTACACACACATGGCTCAGGGCTGTGCCAGTCAAGTGTGCGTGTTGACGGTACCTTGCGCAGCCCGAGGACGCCACTTGCGTTGAGGTAGGGGACATGACAGTCGGCACCCATATAGCTAAGCAGGCAGAATTAGGGCAGTTTTTGAGCTGTCCTAAATTCACCCACTTAGCTATGTGGGTGCTGGCACTGAATATCGCCGGCACCCACATAACTGCTGGCTCCTCCGAAATGATGCCCCCTTTACGCCCCTGACTTGCCCATTTTTTTATGGGCGGTCACAGGCGATATTCAGCGGTACTGCCCAGTATGGTGCTGCAGAATATCCGGGGCGGGGGGGGGGGGGGGGGGGGGGGGGGGGGGGGGAATGGCCGTGGTGATTTAAGCAGGTAGTAAGCTCTCCTGCCTGCTTAAATTGCTTTTGAATATCAGCCGGTTTGAATATAAAAAAGGAAAAGCTACAATGAAAAGAAAATTTAGGCAGTTCACTAAAACAGAGCCACAGGGAAAAGTGAAGTAATACCCAATGGCAAAGGTGATTCTGTAATAACAAACACAGAGAAAGTATAAACTGTTTTGCAATGATGTAACTATTTTTTTCATTCAACTGAACTTGTATTTATCTTCCACTTGCCTGTTCCAGCAGCTGAGATAGAAATATTACCCAACATCACCCATAATACTCCTACAGCATCAGTCCCATGCCAGCTACTCACTGAGGTTTCCTGAAAAAGTTGTATTGGCACATGATGGTGATGAAGAAGCCAACAAATCCTTCAATTGTCATCGCAACCAGACCCCGAGTTACAATATCCCACTCAAAAGGAGACTTCATCTTATCAAACTGACCTGGAAGGGGCAAAGAGAAGAGAAACTAAAAATCAAGTTTTCTTTAGACAAAAAAGCCCATGTTCTGCCTTCTCTTTTTGAAGCTCATGTAAATGGCTAAGCTCAAGGGGCACCTGTCACTGGGTCAGTGGTGAGGGAAGGAGGGTGGCCAAATTTCAGAAGGTATTGTGAATCCATTTTGGAATGTGCACAATGAGAAAGAGCTCTGTTGAACTCAGAAATGTCCTGGGAAGGAGATCAGAATAATTGAGGTTGAGAGAGGTACAGTCAAATGTACTATGTGTAGTGGTCTAAAAATATTGGATTATGAAACAATTAATTCATGTCAATTAATATGAAATAAGGCACCTTTGTTACAATGCACCTGGAGTAATAAGGCCATGGACAAATCATCAACAAAGTCTTTTCTTACCCCTGCAAAATTGATTACAGCTTTTCATGCAATGACTACAAGTTGGTTAGATTATAGTAATTCATTGTCTCAACAATTATTCAAGACTAATCTTAGAAGACTTATACATATAGTAACATATAGTAAATGATGGCAGAAAAAGACCTGAACGGTCCACCCAGTCTGCCCAACAAAATAAACTCATCTTGCATGGTATGTGATACTTTATATGCATACCCAAGTTTGATTTGTCCTTGCCATTCTCAGGGCACAGACTGTAAAAGTCTGCCCAGCACTGTTTCAGTTTGTACAAAACATAGCAGCCAGGGTACTGGCATGGGCAAAACAACATGACCATAATATCTCAATAGTGTTTAAGTATGCTGGTCTCCAGGATCTTTAAGATGAACATTTAAGACCACCTGTCTGGTTTCTAAAGTGGTCTCTAATTTTCTCAAACAGGTTAGTTGATTATGTACCATCCAGATCATTATCATCTCTCCAAACAAAATCTGTTGCAACTATTTACCTTCACTGAGATCTGGTTAGTATGAATAAGAAATGGCACACTCAATTAGGTGGAGCCAGCCCGTGGAACAGTTTGCCATAAGAAAAGAGAAAACAATTTGAGAAAAAATCTTGAAAATGTGGATTTTCATATAGAATTATGTATTGTGAATCTCAGTTCTTTAGCAGAATGAGAGGACAATTTAAAGATGGTGCCTGAGGATTAGGAGAAAAGCAAAATAGGTTGAAAATGACAGGTTGATAGGTTTTAAATGTTAAAGAAAATGGTGTTCTTAATAAATTACAAAGTTTATCATTTCATGTTGTTATTGCTTTAAGATCTTATTCTACTGTGCTACATGACTGTTATTTTTGTTGTAAACTCCTTATTCTGCAAGGTGGTAATAGCAAGTGACTATATCAAATCTTGAATTCCTTGAGGTGGGTAAGAAGGATGAATGATTGAATCCAATGAGGATTTTTGAAACGGTCAGTGTCATGTACCATGGCCATGTGTTTGAATGTAACAGTCTCTCCAGAGATGGAGCAGAACAAGGTGACCAGACCACTCTACACTCTAAGCATTAGGCTGAGTTAGTATTCCCTTTCCCCACTGTGTATAAATAGCTGGAGTACTGATTCTCTGTAAAAGGCAGCAGTTATGTCTCCATTCATGCAATGGGGCAAAGTCAGGGATTGCCTGACCTGTCCCCTGGGTTAGGAAGAAGCTGCTTTACCGATCTTGGCATAGTATTCATTGATATATTCATTGTAAGCCATCTCCATCAGGCCATGGCCCAGGTTGTAGTTAGGGAATATAAGGAAACAGCTCTTCATATATCCATTCACAGCTTTCAAGTCCTGAGGAGAGAGACAGACAACCGATATAATTACCAGGTCTACAAAACCAAAGACCTCTCAGTATAAATCCAGGAGACTGCAAATTCTGGTCCATTCATCATTGCAGCATTAGAAGCTGGCAGGTTTTCATGAAGAGCAAAGATAATACAAGATGGAGGCTACTTTAGAAAGCTTGCACAGCACGTGAACGTGTAAACAGCAGATTTCCATATGTAAATGGTAGAGTGTACCAAATTAATGATTTTAGGAAAGCTGCTGCTTACATGTATATGTCCACAACATACACAGTTTTCAAAGATGCTTCTGGATGGGCCTGAAAAGTATGCATATATTTCCTATTTCGCATAGGAAATAAACATTTAGGGACTTATTTATTTATTTGTACCATTTGTATCCCACATTTTCCTACCTATTTACGTTATTGTGTGGATCAAGTGTGAATTTGTTTACTGTTAAATCAGGATCGATATTCAAAGTGATTTAACCAGCCAGGAGAGGCTCCTGGCCAGTTAAAACAATTGTGCAAGGCTATCCACTGATATTTAGCGGCACTTATAGGGTTAGTGCCATTGAATATCAGCACTAATCATTAAACTGAAAATTGGCTATTCTGTGTGCAATCTAGGGAGGAGTCAGCACTTATGCGGTTAAGGTGCCGATATTCAGCACTTAACAACCCAAGTTAACTGGACAAATCAGACCACATAAAACACAGTCCTATCTTTATCTGATTTCGCTTAGGCGGATAAGTGCTGAATATCGCACTTAACCGGTTAAGAGATAGCTGACTGCATAAACCCAGATATTACGTGCCGGTGCCTGGAAATGGTCCAGCATTGAATACCTGGACTTAATGCCACCAGTGGCAAAAAAATGCTGACCATTGCCGGCTGAATATTTACCTTTTACTTCATAAAATCTAGACATTACAATTTACACCTTCTCTCAACCTCATTTGGCCGCTTGACTCCTAGATGATCTTGTGGATTCCCAGTGAGCTTGAGAAGCAGAAGGGACAACTAATCTATGATCAGTATGAGACTGAAGCAGTTGTGTAGGCACATAAGGAATAGTGAAACAAGATAAGTCAGGAGTGCCGTCATGTAAAACCTTAAAAGTTAAAGACAAAATCTTAAATTGGATAAGAACTCAGACAGGAAGCCAGTTAATTTCAAAAAGAGAGGAGTAACAGAGTCCTAGTGTCTAACCTTGCATAAAAAGCAGGTGGCAGTGTTTTGTAATGACTGCAGGTATTTAAGACTAGACTGAGGCAATCCATAATTTGCGATGTTACAGTAATCCAAACAAGTGGTGACATAGACATTATAAATGGTGTGTAGAAACTCAGAATCCAGATATTGACGAATGGAAAAAAGTTGACGTAAGCTACAGAAACCTAACCAGAGAACAGATGATATCTGTTGAGAAAATGTCAGATGAGAGTCCAGAGTAAATCCAAGGTATCGAAAAGAGTTGACCGGTATGATCGAGGTATCTGAGAAAAGGAGGGAATTGGAAGGCACTGGGGCACAACCAGTAATCCAACTTGCTGTAGTCTTATGTGCTACTGTCACAAATTACAACTGGAGATCAAATAGTTCCTTTGAAATCAGAAGTTAGGAATCTTACTCTGGGTGTGATCCTACTCTTCTCCCTCTTTAGGAAATCACAGATAACGAAGTTAGTAAAAAGTTCATTTTTTTAGATTATGGCAATGTAAAAGACTAAAGGATATTTTAGATTTTGTTGATTTTAGAGCTACAACCCTAACCTAGTATTTAGGGCTGTAGCCTAGGAGCCAGGAGACCTGGGCTCGATACCCCACCTAACCCGGGAGAGAGAGAGAGAGAGAGAGAGAGAGAGAGAGAGAGATGCACATTGGACAACATTACTACTATTTGACTTTCTGGAAATGTTCCTGGAGGAAAAGTCCATAATTGAGATGGACATGAAGGTAGCCACTACTTGCCCCGGGGCTGGTAACATAGAATGTTGCTACTAATTTGGTTTCTGCCAGGTGCTTGTGACCTGGATTGGCCACTGTTGGATGAAGGATACTGGGTTAGACGTGCCATTGGTCTGACCCAATATGGCTATTCTTATGTTCTTAACTTGACTGGATTATTATAACTCTCCCATTATCTGGTAAGGTCACTGCAGATTGTACAAAAATTTGCAGCCAGGATTTTACCTGGAGCAGGGAACTGTTCAATTCAATTTGTGTCTTGTATACCGCTAATATCCCCTTTCCAGGGTTCAGTGCGGTTTATATTCTAGGTAAGACAAAAGCAGATAGTGTTAGTGTGAGGTATGAGAAACATTAAAGACCATTGGTGTAATGCATGAGACTAAAAACGTTAAAGGAAAGGATAATGGATGATACTAGGAAGTGAACATATTATCCCAGTCCTTGCTTCCCTACATTCCTTACCAAAACATTGTCATATTAGGTTTAAAGTGTTAACTCTGACCAGTACAGTCCTCAGAATTTATTAGCTTGCCAGGTCTTTATGCTCAGAGGGGGCTTATATGTTATATAGTCCATCTGTGAGTGAAACTAGGAACAGGCCCTTTTTTGTTGCCAGTCCATCTGATTGGAACAGCTTGCAGTTAGAGCTAAGATTGATGGATGAGATACTCTTTTTTGGCCAGACGTTTGGCAGCAATGAGGAGAGGGCAACAGACATTTGGCCACAAAACTGTATGTGGATAATAGAAGGCTGTCATTGTGGAGACAATTCTATGATTGGGCACGTCCATTTAAGTGCCCCGAGGATGCATGGTAGGCGCCCACATTTCATTATAGAATACTAGCACAACCCAGTAGCCGCATGCCTTATATTTACACAGCTGCAGTTACTCCACAGATAGACCTGGGATAACCGCAGCCATGTAAATGCAGCAAGGATCTGTGTAACTTACACTATTATGTAAGCTAAGCATGTATTTAATTTGAATTTTGCTCACACTTTTTTCAGTAGTAGCTCATGGTGAGTTACATTCAGGTACACTGGATATTTCCCTGTCCCTGTAGGGCTCATAATCTAATTTTGTACCTGAGGCAATAGAAGGTCAAGTGACTTGCCCAAGATCAAAGGAGTCGCAGTGGGATTTGAACTGGACGCATCCAGATGTCAAGCCTGGAGCTCTAACCACTAAACTACTCCTCCAGTAAGTGGGAGTTTGCCTTCCTCTTGCATTTATGCACTATTTAAGTTACACGTGCCATAGTAGACTAGCACTAAGACAACCTGGTGGCAATAAGTGCTACTGTTCTAGAAATGTATGCATGCAAGGAGCCTAGATTGTAGAACTGCTATTTGTATGGTTAACTTTATATTATGTATGTTAATTGTTCTCCGCCCAGAACTGGGGATAGGCGGGTTTTAAGCACTTTTAAATAAATAAATAAATAATCCCACAGTTTTGTAAAATCTGTGCACTACACACTTTTTGTTCTTATGGCAAAAATTAAATGACAATTTTAAAATATTCTCAGTCAGAACAGTCTGGGACTGAAATTTTGCTTTAAGCTATCTCCATGGCAGAATTTGGTATAGGCTGGATTGAGGTCTGCCATTTGTGCAGCTGGGGCACTGAAGATCAGTATTAGCTCTAGCTGGTTATGTCACCAGTGCACCCTGAAAGCTGTTCATCTTTCAGGGGCTTAGTTTAGGTGCTTAGGGAATTTAGGTAGCTAAATTAACTACTACTACTTATCATTTCTTTTTTTTTTTTCACTTTAAATGTTTTTATTCAGGAAGCAGAGCAAATTAACAGAGCAGTATAAATATCTCAACAACAGTTCGAAAAGAGAAATTAACAACTATTATAACCATGAAGAACGGAACGACATCCCAGTCTCCCCGTTAATTCAGAGCTGGTCTCTTTAAACTGATAACTCACATTTCTAATAAAGAACCGTAGGAGACTACCCCCCCCCCCCCTCTGCAGCCTGCCCCTGTAAACCCTCTTGAATTTATATATATACCACTTCCCCTTCTTACCCTCCCCTACCCACCCCGTCCCCCCTCCCCCCATCCCTACCCTATCCTATCTGAATTGTCCTCACCCAATCACTTAGCCGAGTCCATCCCCTCTTACGCCGCAGCTCCCCATCTCTCCGGTATGCCGTTAAGCGTTCCATAGCTATAAGTTGTTCTAATTTTCCCTTCCACTCGCCCAAGGAAGGAGGCTTAGTATCTTTCCATTTTCGCGCTATGAGGCATTTTGCTGCTGCTAGGCCCCATTTTTGCATTTTGTTCCGTTCCCATGAATCACTATCATTATGGAGCCCCAGCAAGCATACCTGTGGGTTACACACCAAGGAAGCCCCGAACATTTTAACCAGCTCTTTCATTACCCCTATCCAGAATGGCCTCAATCTTGTACATGACCACTATATATGTAGAAAGGAACCCTTGTCCCTACCACATCTCCAGCACCGGTCAGAAGCATTGGGGTACATATGTCTAATTCTCTCCGGGGTATAGTACCACCGTGAGAGTACCTTATAGGCATTCTCCTGTACTAAAGCACATATGGACGCCTTTTGGACCTCCCTGCATATCTTTTCCCATTCCTGATCAGTAAATTGATAATTTAAATCCATTTCCCATGCCGCTTTGAAACTAAAGGGGGTGGGATCATATCCTCTCATAAATTTGTAGATCACCGATATAGACTTAGGCATCTTCTATAGTATGCCCCATAAATTCTCCAAACTCTCCTGTTCTTGTATGCTACCCTCCTTCCATCCCATTGCTCCCATAAATAACCTAACTTGTACATACGAAACTAGATCTCCCTCAGGGATCCCATAGTGTGTTTTCAATTCCTCAAAACTTTTCATCCGACCTCCCTGCAGCAAATCCCTAAAACATGAGATGCCTACTTGATCCCATCTCACAAACGTGCGACTATTCTTCCCCGCTCCAAACTTCGGTTCCCATCTAATCCCTGCCCTAGTGGATATCCCGGCTCCCTGTCCCCATTTCCTCCGAAACTCTTCCCATACACCCAGAAGGTGTCTAAGGAACGGGTTTTCCACTCCTGCCACCAAGTCCCCCTTACCCTCTGTGGTCCATAACATCGACTTTAAGCTTCTCTGTGAGAAGTATGACTGTTCCACCTGCCCTACGAGCTTTAATCTTTTATTCTCCCATTCCAGAATCATCTTAACCTGAGTTGCCAAATAATACCATTCCAGCCACGGAACTGCTCTCCCCCCTCTTTCTACCTCCCCCCTCCCTGCTAACCGGGGGTGTTTACCGTCCCAAACAAATTGCAATATTAAGCGCTGTAACTGTTGCAGCTCTCGCCCGTGTAGCGCCACCAGCAGGCTCTGAAACAGAAACAACAATCTAGGTAATATATTCATCCTTATTACTGCCATCCTTCCCCACCATGACAACCAGAGCCCCTTCCACCGTACTAGTTCACTTTTAATGCGTTCCACAATTTTCCCATAGTTAAGGCCATATATGCTAGTCAAATCCCTCAGTAGAAGGACCCCCAGATACCTAATATAATTCTTGGCCCATTTAAAAGCAAACTTCCGTTTCAACCTATTTTCTTCTCCCTGAGGGACTGAGATTCCCAATATTTCACTTTTGTCCATATTGATCCGTAGCCCAGCATACTTTTCAAATTTCCCCAGCACCTCCACCACTACCTCCAGCGTTTTCCCTGGGTCTGTCACGTAAAGCAACAAATCATCCGCATATAGCGCCAGTCGGTGTTCCCTCCCTCCAACTACGATTCCTCTGAACTCAGGGTGCCTGCGTATCATCTCTGCGAATGGCTCAACATAGATGGCAAATAGTAATGGGGACAAGGGACAACCCTGCCGGCCCCGCGTTCTATTGTAAAAAATGACGTATAATGGCCGTTGACCTGTATACAAGCCTTCGGGGCTTCATATAGAGCTGCTATCCACCTACAAAAGTTATCCCCTATCCTCATACGCTGCATAACCACTTTCAGGAACCCCCAGTCCACCCTGTCAAACGCTTTTTCAGCGTCCACTGCTAACAATAGGGCCCCCGGGAGACCCTGCCCTGCTTACCACTGTAGATGTAGAGTACGGCGTATATTATCACCCACTTGTCTACCCGGGATGAACCCTGACTGATCCTCCCCTATCAATTTTGGTAACACCCTCCCCAACCTATTGGCCAACACTTTGGCCAGGATCTTGACATCCACATTTAAAAGAGAAATGGGTCTGTAAGAACCACATACCGTAGGATCCTTCCCTGGCTTAAGCAATAGTGAAATCCCTGCCTCCATCATTGAATTCGCAAACCCCCCTTCCCTCTAGTACTCCATTTCCTAACCTTATCAGTTGAGGACCAAGTTCCTCTGCATAACACGTATAAAAGCGCGCAGTGAAACCGTCTAAGCCTGGGGCCTTCCCATTCGGGAGATTCTTAATCACTCCATATATTTCCCCCCATCTAATTGGTTCTCCCAGCCGTCCCTGCTCTCCCTCAGTGAGGCATTGTAGCTGTAATTGATCTAAAAATTGCCCGATCTCCTCCCGTTGCCTACCCTCCCCCTTCTTATACAACTCTTTATAAAAGTTCCTAAAGCTGCTTGATATCTCTGTATCCCTATAATACCATCCCCTTTCCCATCTTTTAGTTTTTGAATAAGAGCTTTAATTCGTCTTGCTCGCAACCTACGTGCCAAAAAAGCACTCGATTTATTAGCAAATTCAAAAACCCGCTGTTTCAGTTTAGTTTGTAGAAACTCAATCTCTATCATTTGCAATTGTGCCAACGCCCCCCTTACAGCTTTAAGCTCCTCCCCAATCTGTTTTGTGGGTTGTCTCTTATGTTGTTTCTCTAGTTGCACCAAACGGGTACACAACTCTAGAGATTTTTGCCCTCTTTCCCTTTTTTTCCGAGCCCCCCATTTAATAAGAGTCCCTCGCACCACTGCTTTCATAGCATCCCATAAAAACCCATTGTTCACGTCTCCATTGTCATTATGCTGGTAGAATTCTTGTATTTCCCTCCTGATATCCTCTCGCACCATTTCATCCCCCAGTAATGTTTCATTTAGCGTCCACCGGCCCCCCTTCTTTCTACTCCCCAGGCCCTTGATCCTAATCCAAATAGGGGCATGGTCGGAGATCTGACATGTCTCTATCTCGGCTGCTTCTATCTGAGGCCAACTATTACGATGTGCCCAGATGCTATCTAATCTCGCATAAGACTGTGCGGCATTTGAATAATGTGTATAATTTCTTTATGCCCCATGCAGCAGTCTCCAACAATCCACTACTTCACATTCTTTCAGAAATTTCAGCAATGCCTTACGACCGGATCCCCCAGACCTCCCCCTACCTGCTGAGTGATCCAAAACTGCATCTGGGGCAATATTAAAATCTCCACCTATTATCACTTGACCCTTAAGGAAATCAGAGATCTCCTCCTTCAGTGTGTCGAAAAATTGCTTCTGACCCTCATTAGGTGCATAGATGTTGATAATAGTGACTTCCTTTCCTTGTAGGAGCCCCCTGATTCCCAAACAGCGGCCACTCGAATCACAGAATTCTTCCTTTACTTCCAACCCACAGGTATGCCGCACTAATATGGCCACTCCCCCTGCCCTTCGGGGCTCCCTACTCTGATGTACCCATATATCTTTAAAGGGCTTGCGCCTCAGCAAGTGTACATCCCTTGGTCTCAGATGTGTCTCTTGCAGCATTGTCACATCCCAATTCAATCTATTCAATTCCTTGAAAACTCAGCTTCGTTTCCCCTGGTGGTTAAGACCATTCACATTCCAGGACCCGATCTCCAATCTTTCCCCCCTCTCCTACCCTCGTCTTCTCCCCACCCCGTTTACCTGTCCCTCCGCCCCTCTCCCCACCCTCCCCCCCTTCCCCTTCGCCCCTTGCTGGTCCCTGAACCAACAAGTCAGTCATAGTAGGAAAATAGACGTATATTACCCAAGGCTGTGGTCAAATATGCCCTTATCGACAAACCCCTCTGCCCACACCCCCTATTACCCCTCTAAACCCATTAATCCACCCCCCCACCTCCCGCCAAAAATCCCTTAGTCCAACCACATATTACATTATGTCGTGCTCATTTCTAGCAACCCAAGTCTCTTGCTCCATCCAACTGTCTCCTCCATATTTGGACAGGCTGGCAGTTGTTATCCAGCAGGATGGCCGTTCTCTTCCTTTCTATTCCACACTCGGTCTCTGTAAACTTACTCCACCAACGGTTATATCCACCACCAGCAAATATTTTTGAACAATTCTGCATGCTATCCCTTGAGAGGCACTTTAACTTGAAGCTGAGTAGTTACATTTCACTCACACAGCAACTCGCTTCCTTACCAGTCACTCAAACCTTGCAAACTTACTCCTCCAGAGGTTATATTCACCACCAGCGAGTAACTTCAATCAGGATTGCAGAACATCCCTTGGGAGGCGACTAATCTTTAAACTGCTAAGTCACTTGCACTCACATAACAGCTCGCAATAAAATCCTTCTAACAATATATAACCGAGTGCTCTGCAGGAACCGATGCAAATAAGTCGTATCACCCAGACTTCTGTGATATTTGCAGCTAGTCTCGTTCTCAAGAAGCCTGTTTATCTTTTTTGGTACCTCTTTCAATCACCACTTGCCAAGTTGAGTCCCTTCTGGGAGTCGTGTGAGTCCACGGCTCGTGGCGCTGCTCCGGAACTCCTTGACATCCCATCGCCCGTAGAGCTGACCATGCTTCCTCAGGCGTAACAGCCTTGCGGGATTTTCCATCCACTGTAAGCCAGATTGCAAATGGGAACAACCACCTATACTTAATTCCCTTGGAGCGCATAAATCCAGTGACCTCTCTGAAAGTTCCTCGCTTCAGCAGCATAGTACGGGCCAAGTCTTGAAAAACCTCAATTTTATAATTTTTCCAAATTAATTCCTTGTGCAACCTGGCTTGCCTCAGGATCTGTTCTTTTATTTGGAAGTCCCGGAAGCACACCACCACATCCCGTGGTTGTTGTTCCCTGCGTGGTCCCATTGCACGGTGTGGTCTTTGTAAGCAGATCTCAGGTGGGGGGGAGGGGGGTATCCGAACCACTGGCCAAAATATATTGGCAAAGCTCCTTTATAACAACTTCGCAATTTGAAAAAAGGTCCAGCTCCGGGATGCCTCTGAATCGTAAGTTATTTCGTCGGGACCTATTCTCTAGGTCCTCAACTTGGTCCCGAAGCTGGTTCAGTTCCCCCTGCTCCTCAGTCACTCTCAGTCGCACCATATCCATTTCCGACTGCAGGGACACCATTCCTTCCTCCATTTCACTCACCCTGGATCCCAGTTCATGGACTTCTGCTCGAATGTCCTTGAGTGCAGCTTGTCCATCCGACCTGATCCCAGCAAAATCAGATTTCAGGTCCTGCAGCAATCCTGCTACATCAGGGTGCAGCATACTGGCTGCTGCTGCGGGCTCCTCGCTCCTTATCGTTTGTTCCTGGGAAGCTCGGGCGGTCGCCATCTTGAGGCCATGCAGCTCTGGTCCCACTTTCGCTTCGCTCGTTTTCTCGCTCCGGTCTGGAGTAAATCGGAATCGCTCCAATGTTTTCTTGGGTGGCATAGCCCAGAGGAACCTTCTCGTTCACTTTTAATTTGTCTCACGCCATGGGAGATCAGTTTGTTGCGCAAAATTCACTTCAGCCTCGATGGAGCGCCTCAGTTAAACCGCCACCTTGGAGCGTGACGTCACTTCCTCCCCCTACTACTTATCATTTCTATAGCGCTACTAGACTACGCAATTAAGCTGCTCAATGAACAAAACACTGAACAGCAGAGATCTGACAGCTAACTCTTAAATCCTTTGAAAATTCATCCTAACAGCCTTACACTGTGTAACAAAGATGCCTGATTGCTGATAATTTTCCAATGTGTTTCTGAGATTAAACATGTGCTTACCCATGTAATTCCATGGTTTGAAAACTTCCTTCACCCTAACGAATGCAGGCAAGAGTCCACAAACTGTGGGGTAATTCTATAAGCAGCTGCCCAGTTCTAGGCAGAAGGAAGGTGCGTAAATGAAAGAAATCTAATACAAGTGATGCCATACTGGGACAGACTGAAGGTTCATCAAGCCCAGCATTCTGTTTCTAACAGTGGCCAATTCAGGTAACAAGTACCTGGCAAGATCTCAAAACAGTACAATACATTTTAAGATGCTTATCCTAGAAATAAACAGTGGATTTTTCCCCAGTCCATCTTAATAATGGCTTATGGACTTTTTTTTAAGGAAGCTATCCAAACCATTTTTAAACCCCACTAAGCTAACTGCTTTTACGACATTCTCTGGCAACAAATTCTAGAGTTTAATTACACACTGAGTGAAGAAATATTTTCTCCTATTTGTTTTAAATTTACTATTTTGTAACTTCATTGCGTGCTCCCTAGTCCTAGTATTTTTGGAAAGAGTAAACAAGCGATTCACGACTACCCGTTCCACTCCCCTCATTATTTTATAGACCTCTATCATATCTTCCCTCGGCTGTCTTTTCTCCAACCTGAAGAACCCTAGCCACTTTAGCCTTTCCTCATAGGGAAGTCGTCCCATCCCCCTTATCATTTTCATCGCCCTTCTCTATACCTTTTCTAATCCCACCATATCGACATGTGGTGACCAGAATTGCACACAGTATGTGAGGTGCAGTCACACCATGGAGCTACACAAAGGCATTATAACGTCCTCATTTTTATTTTCTATTCCTTTCATAATACCTAACATTCTATTTGCTTTCTTAGCCGCCGTCGCACACTGAGCAGAAGGTTTCAACATATCCTCAACGATGACACCTAGACCACTTTCCTGGTCGGTGACTCTTAATGTGGAACCTTGCATCACGTAACTATAGTTCGTGTTCCTCTTTCCCACATGCATCACTTTGCACTTCCTCACATTAAACATCATCTGTCATTTGGATGCCCAGTCTCTCAATCTTGTAAAGGCCTCTTGTAATTTTTCACAATCCTCTTGTGATTTAACAACTTTGAATAACTTTCTGTCATCAGCAAAATTAATTACCTCACTAGTTACTCCCATCTCTAGATCATTTATAAATATGTTAAAAAGCAGCGGTCCCAGATTAGACCCATGGGGAACCCCCACTATCTACCCTTCTCCATTGAGCATACTGACCATTTAATCCTACTCTCTGTTTTCTATTTTTTAACCAGTTTTTAATCCACAATCCTATCCCATGACTCTCCAATTTCCTCTGGAGTCTTTCATGAGGTACTTTGTCAAACACCTTTTGAAAATCCAGATACCCAATATCAGCTGGCTCACCTTTATCCACATGTTTGTTCACCTCTTTAAAGAAATGTAGTAGATTGGACAGGCAAGATTTCCTTTCACTAAATCCATGTTGGCTTTGTCTCATTAATCCATGCAAGTGACTGCATAAATGAACCCTTACAGAATATCAACAGAAGAGTATGCACACTTAGGCGGAGCACTCTGGTATGCGTGTAATTTATAGAAATCTATCATGTTACATGCTAACATCTAGACACCAGACATTTACACTAGTTTGTTACTCAAATTCCTCTTACTGCTAACATTCCAGCTTCCAGACCACGCTTGCCCATGAATATGAAATAACTCACAACACTTGTTAAAATGCTGCTGTCCCTTCGCTAGCCCCTGGAACATTCCCGAGGGCTTACCTTATCATGCTCAAAGAGCTGCAGCAGGAAGGTGGCCACAGTGGCTGTGATGCCAATGAAGAGGTTGATGACAATAAGGAACACATATGCTGTGCTAGGAACCTCAAACCAGAAGGAGGCCGGGTACATGATGGGTGTGATGGACCATCTAAGGAGGAAAGGATTAAAACCATAGTCAGCAGATGCTCGAAAACGGACTACACTAAAAAGATACCCTACTGCCAGAGGACAAACAAAACTGAACTATTCCACTACTTGGAAAGATGGAAGAGATTGTACTGTACTACTGTGATGTTAGAAAAGAGAAACTATGTTGAGATACCCTAATGCCAGAGGATAGACAACATTCAGCTATTCTGCTAGCCAGAAATATGAGAGACAGGGTACTATGTTACTATACTGGAGGAGTGGCCTAGTGGTTAAGGTGGTGGACTTTGGTCCTGGGGAACTGAGGAACTGAGTCTGATTCCCACTTCAGGTAAAGGCAGCTCCTTGTGACTATGGGCAAGTCACTTAACCCTCCATTGTCCCATGTAAGCCGCATTGAGCCTGCCATGAGTGGGAAAGCACGGGGTACAAATGTAACAAAAAAAAAAAGAGAGAGACTATACTGAGCTCGTTTATTACCTGAGCCTGGATTAACACTGATCTTAGGAGGTCAAGAGGCTTTTACTATGCATTGTGCCTCAAGTCATACAGTTCCCTCTCACCGTCTCAGGCTTTAACCTCTGAAATGCTGGTAACTACCAGAGATAGAGGGGCTGGTGCCCCTCTGAGAGGTTTTCACATCTCAATGCATTTTTATCACACCTTTTCAGACTCATTGGAGGCAATTCTATAACAGGGCACGTCCATTTAGGCACCATAAAAACACAAGTAGTGAGCATATACTATAAGGACTTTTGAGAGCGCAAGTGTCCTAACAGAATACTAGTGTAAACCTGGCAATAGTGCATTTAAATGTAAGCATGAATATTTATGATAGATTTATGGCTTGCATAAATATTTGCACCTAAATGTGATTGAAATGCATGCAGCTTACAGTATTTTGTAAGTTACCCATATAAATGTCAGCCTCACCCATGCTCCTCCCCAGTTATGCACTATGCCCAATTATAGAAAAGCGGTTAGGCGCAATGCTGTCAGTTATGTGGGTAAGTATAAACACCTATAGGAATGGCAGTATTCTATAAATTTATGCATACAATAGATATGTAATGGACATATCCTAACTCTTCCTCTCCCTCTCTAATGTTCCCCCAATTGTATTTACCACACATGTACCTCTCTCTACCACAATATCACCTTGTAATTGTATTAGTTCATACCGGAATCGGCTAACGCCGTTTATGGTACTGTGTAAGCCACATTGAGCCTGCAAATAGGTGGGAAAATGTGGGATACAAATGTACCAAATAAATAAATACTTAAATTTAATTGACCCATTATAATGAGGGGCATTATCTCAGTGTTTCCTAGTGGCAGTAAGCTTGTTGCTTTCCCTTTATTCCAAGAAGGGTATCCTTCTCACCTTTCCTATTTCTTCATAGGACTAACTTACTTACATAGGGGAGGGGTCACGTGGCAATTTGGTGTGAGCTCATGTCTACCTTGGTAGCTCTGCGGTCTCTGAATGGTATCCACTCCCTGTGTTCTTCCCCCAACTTCTTTCATATCACTCTAAGCTAGCTTCAATGCACACGCGTTTTACTTTTTGAGTTATGTGTGTGACATACCCATAGAGTAGAAAGAGCGAGAGAACAGCTGGAAAGTTGGTGGGAGAGGTGTACGCTGGCAGGTCAAACACAAAGAGAATAATGATGCAACAGGTCGCTGGCACCAGGTAATTCAGCTGGAAAATACCATCAGACATATCAACAAAAAACTGTCACAAAAAAAATTACATCTATGCACATGTTATTTCTGTAAAAATGAGGGAGTAACTGAGGGTTTTTTTTTTAAACTTCTGGAGACATCTAGACCAGGAAAAAGTGACTGATACAGAAGCAGGTTACACAACAGATAAGTTCATGGTGAAAAATAAGACCGCTGGATTTGTGCACCTGCTCTAAAACATCTAAAATCCAAAATATTTGTTTTAATTGCTTAGTTGTCACACTAACCGCCTTAATGTTTAAGAGGGAAAGTTCTTATATTAATAATAGCATCATTATGAATTTATTACAAGTTTATTCATTTCAAAAATTCTCTTCAATAGTGATAAAGAACAGCAATCTTATCAATATTTTTAACAATGTTATATATGTGGGGAAAGTGTTGTGTCTTTGTTTTAAATTTTTGATAAGATTGTTGTTCTTTATCACTATTGAAGAGAATTTTTGAAATGAATAAACTTGTAATAAATTCATAATGATGCTATTATTAATATAAGAACTTTCTTTAAAATTGTTTGGATTTAATATTGAGGAAGTATTGTTCTATTAGATTCCTGAATGAGTATTGTTTGATAATTAATAATCAACAATGTCTTCTATTAAAGAAAACAAGCAGGAAGCCGGTGCTTCATTCATTGCAGGATCCAAACGCATTAAATGTGACCCGCCTTTTTACATAGGTTGAGCCTACTTTATGGCTCTATTTACCATTTTCTTTATTATAATATGTTCTACATTTTTACTGTTCAATTCTTTGCAACTCATACCTATAGAGGGGCATAATTGAAAGTGACGTCCTCATTTTGATTTGGACGTCCTCGCAAAACGTCCCTATCCAGGGGTGGGGAAACCCATATTTTCGATACAAGATTGACGTCCATCTTTTGTTTCGATAATACGGTCAGGGACGCCCAAATCCTGAAAATTGGTTTTCCTTAGAGATGGTTGTCCCTAGACTTGGTCATTTCTGTTTTTCGGCGATAATGGAAACCAAGGACGGCCATCTCAGAAAAGACCAAATGCAAGCCATTTGGTTATGGGAGGAGCCAGCATTTTTAGTGCACTGGTCCCCCTGATATGCCAGGACACCAACCAGGCACCCTAGGGGGCACTGCAGTGGACTTCATAAATTGCTCCCAGGTACATAGCTCCCTTACCTTGTGTGCTGAGTCTCCCAACCCCCCCCCCCCAAACCCCACTACCCACAACTGTACACCACTACCATAGCCCTTATGGGTGAAGGGGGGCACCTAGATATGGGTACAGTGGGTTTCTGGTGGGTTTTGGAGGGCTCACTGTTTCCTCCACAAACATAGCAGGTGAAGGGGGATGGGCCTGGGTCTGCCTGCCTGAAGTGCACTGCACCCACTAAAACTGCTCCAGGGACCTGCATACTACTGTAATGGACCTGAGTATGACATCTCAGGCTAGCACGACATATTTTTAAAGATGCTTTTTTGAGGGTGGGAGGGGGTTAGTGACCACTGCGGGAGTAAGGGGAGGTCACCCCCAATTCTCTACGGTGGTCATCTGGTCATTTCTGGCACCTTTTTGTTCCTTGGTCATAAGAAAAATACGACCAGGTAAAGTCGTCCAAGTGTTTGTCAGGGACGTCCTTCTTTCTTTCGATTATGGGTCGAGGACATCTTAGTGTTAGGCACGCCCAAGTCCCACATTCACTATGCCTCCGATACACCCCCTTGAAAGTTGGTCATCTCTGTGACGGAAAGCAGTTGGGGACGTCCAAAATCAGCTTTCCATTATACCGATTTGGAAGACCCTGTGAGGACACCTATCTTCCGATTTATGTCGAAAGATGGGTGTCCTTCTCTTTCGAAAATGAGCCCAAAAGTCATGTATATACTACTACTACTTATCATTTCTATAGTGCTACTAGACATACGCAGCACTGTACACTTGAACATGAAGAGACAGTTCCTGCTCGACAAAGCTTACAATCTAATTAGGACAGACAAACAGGACAAACAACAGAAAAAGGAATATTAAAGTGAGAATGATAAAATAAGGGTTCTGAAGGAGTGAATAAGGGTTAGGAGTTAAAAGCAGCATCAAAAAGGTGGGCTTTTAGCTTAGATTTGAAGACGGCCAGAGATGGAGTTTGACGTACTGGCTCAGAAAGTCTATTCCAGGCATATGGTGCAGCAAGATAAAAGGAACGGAGTCTGGAGTTAGCGATGGAGGAGAAGGGTGCAGATAAGAGAGATTTTCCCAGTGAATGGAGTTCCCGGGGAGGAGTGTAGTGAGAGATGAGAGTGGAGAGGTACTGAGGAGCTGCAGAGTGAATGCACTTATAAGTCAATAAGAGGAGTTTGAACTGTATGCGGAAATGGATAGGAAGCCAGTGAAGTGACTTGAGGAGAGGGCTAATATGAGAATAACGACACTGGCGGAATATTAGTTGTGCAGCAGAATTTTGAACGGATTGAAGAGGAGAGAGATGGCTAAGTGGGAGACCTGTGAGAAGCAAGTTGCAGTAGTCTAAGCGAGAGGTGATAAGAGTGTGGATGAGGGTTCTGGTAGTGTGTTCAGAAAGGAAAGGGCGAATTTTGCTGATATTATAGAGAAAGAAACGACAGGTTTTAGCAGTCTGTAGAATATGGCCAGAGAAGGAGAGGGAGGAGTCAAAGATGACCCCAAGGTTACGAGCTGATGAGACAGGAAGGATGAGAGTGTTATCCACAGAAATAGAGAATGGGGGAGGAAGAGAGGTTAGTTTAGGGGGAAAGATAAGAAGCTCAGTCTTGGTCATGTTTAGTTTCAGATGGACCTGAGACATCCAGGCAGCATTATCAGACAGGAGGCTGATACTTTGGCCTGGATTTCGGCTGAGATTTCTGGTGTGGAGAGGTAGATCTGGGAGCCATCAGCGTAAATATGATACTGAAAATCATGGGATGAGACCAGAGTACCAAGGGATGAGATCAGAGTACCAAGGGAAGAAGTTTAGATGGAGAAAAGAAGAGGTCCCAGGACAGATCCCTGAGGTACACCAACTGACAGTGGGATAGAAGTAGAGGAGGATCCACTATACACTAAAGGTACGCTGGGAGAGATAAGAAAACCAGGAAAGAACAGAGCCCTGAAATCCAAGTGAGGACAACATATCAAGGAGTAGGCTGTGATCAACAGTGTCAAAAGCACCAGATAGATCGAGAAGGATGAGGATAGAATAGAGACCTTTGGATCTAGCCATGAACAGATCATTGGAGACTTTAGCAAGTGCTGTTTCAGTTGAATGAAGGAGGCGAAAGCCACATTGAAGTGGATCAAGAATAGCTTGAGATGAAAGAAAGTCAAGGCAACGGCGGTGAACAGCACGTTCAAATATCTTGGATAGGAAAGGGAGGAGGGAGATGGGGCGATAGTTGGAAGGACAGATAGGGTCCAATGAAGGTTTTTTAAGGAGTGGTGTGACTACGGCATGTTTGAAGGCATCAGGAACAGTCGCAGTGGAAAGTGAAAGATTGAGGATATGACAGATAAAAGGGATGACAGTAGGAGAGATAGTGTTAAATAGATGGGTGGGAATAAGATCATAGGAACAGGTAGTTTGTTTTAAGGAGGAAAGAAGATGTGTAGTTTCCTCTTCAGTGATTTCAGAAAAGGAAGAAAGGGAGGCAGGGGTTGGAGGGTTGAGAGGATGGACTAAGGAAAGGAGAGGTGGAAGTGACCTGGTTGAGAATTCAAGTTTAATCTTGTGAACCTTATCATGAAAGTACTCAGCCAGAGTCTGGGGGGAAAGTGAAGGGGGAGTTGGAGGTGAAGGCACTTTGAGGAGAGAGTTCAGTGTGGCAAAGAGAAGTCGAGGGTTTGAGCCAAGAGAATTTGTCAACTGGATGTAATAGTCCTGTTTGGCAAGTAAAAGAGCAGACTGGAAGGAGGTTAGCAAGAATTTGAAATGTATGAAGTCAGCATGGGCATGGGATTTCAGCCAAAGGCGTTCAGCAGAGCGGGCACAGGAACGTAGGTAGCGGATTCTAGAGGTCAGCCAAGGGTGGAGTTTGGTACGTTTTACAGAACGGAGAATGCCTTGTAGCGCTATAGAAATGCTAAATAGTAGAAGTAGTAGTAGTAGTGTTTCTATGTACTTTCTTATATAACAATCTCAAGACTACATGAATTTCCAGGACTGAAAGACGGAGTCTTGGAGAGGAATCTACCTTAGAGACTTGAGTAAAATATGTAATAATGATAAACAGGAGGGAAATGTAAAAAACATGTTTTGCTAACATAGGGTTAATCATTCTTACTATTTCTAAATTAAATGTAGATTCTTAGGCCTCTCTGAACTGTAGATTTTTTGACCTTGTGTACATGAGTTGTAGAATGGGATGCGCCTAGATAACTTGCTTGAGAACCAGACAAGTTGACTCCCAATAGTCTAGAAATGTAACATGCTAGAAAATATGAAAGTGTTGACAGACACACAGGCAACAAGCTTTCATTGTATTCCTGCACATAGAAAATGTATAAGAGACACAGGGAGGATTTTTAGAGTCAGACAATCTTTGAACTGTGGTTGGATATTGTCTCTTGCTTGCAAGCAAACAATAAACCTGTTTGTGATTATACCTGCTTGATCCTTTGGGGATTCGTGAGTATAATTGGTTAAATTCTTTTAACAAGTATTATAGGAAGAGACAGCCTCATTGACAGACTTGGATAAGAAGTCTGGTAGAGAAGAGATTTGAAAGGACAGAGGACAGAGTAGAAGGGTCTATAGCCTGAAGATTCCTAAATGTATTGGTTAAGATTGGACAGGACTGGGGAGGAGGGTGTTTAAGTGTGAAAGTTATCAGATGATGGTCAGAGAAGGGAAGAGTTGAGGCACATAAACTGGAGAGTGAGCAGTTTGAGAAGAGGATAAGATCAAGAAAGTGGCCATTCTGGTGAGTGGGGGCAGTGGAGCACAGTTGAATATTGAAAGAGGATGTTAAAGCAAGAAACTGCGAAGCATAAGAGTCAGAGGGATCATTAGCATGAATGTTAAAATCCCAAGAATGAGGGAAGGAGATGAAGGTTCAAGAAAGAAAGAAAGCCAAGCATCAAAGTCAGTGAGAAAGGAAGAAAGGGACTTATCAGGGGGTCAATAAATGACTGCTACTCGGAGAGGCAGAGGAGCAAAATAGACGGATGGAGTGGATTTCGAAGGAAGAAAAACTGAGACTGAGGTGGAAGAAGAGCTTGAAATCTACAAGAGGGTGAAAGTAGTAGCCCAACACCACCTCCGCGGCCAACCGGGCAAGGAGTATGGGAGAAAAGATAACCTCCATGACATAGGTCCGCGACTGAAGCAGAGTCTTCATGGTAAAGCCAAGTTTCAGTTAGAGCAAGCAGATGGAGAGTACGAGAGATAAAGAGGTCATGGATGTAGGAAAGTTTGTTACAGACAGAGTGAGCATTCCACAGAGCGCAAGAGAAAGGTAGGGAAGAAGGGGGGAGGAGAGGAACAGAAATTAGATTGGAGATATCACGGTGTGACCTGCACAAATAGGATGAGAGCTGATGTGGAGGACCAGGATTGGGATTAATGTCCTCAGCGGAGAGCAGGAGAAGGAGCAAAAGAGTACAGAGAAGAGTAGGAGAGGTATGACGACAGCGACTAAGGCAAGATGTACTCAGATAGAAAGGAGATTGATGATTGTAAGGAAGGAAATGTTGAAGGTTGAGAGCTGAGAAAAAGGAAGAGGAAAAAGATGTTGAGATGATGAATACAGAGGATGGACAATGTGTTCCTGCAGTGTACAGTGGTTTAAGATGGAGAAACAAATTAGGAAGGGACAGTGCCAAGAAGAAAAAGTGTACTGGAGCCATAAATAGTAACTGGGAGAAAAATAGATGGAAAGAGAAAAATACCCCGCTCGCCGTTAGGCGCGCGGCACCTAGAGCGGAGGCCCTGAGTGGATCGGAGTGGACCTGGGAGTCAGCCCAGAGAAGGCTGTAAAGGATATGCAGATGAGCTGCAAGTGCTCCACAGCACCTGGTGGGAGCGCTGGGCACCTAGAGCGGAGGCCCTGAGTGGATCGGAGTGGACCTGGGAGTTACCCCGGAGAAGGCTGTAAGGATATGCAGATGAGCTGCAAGTCCTCCACAGCACCTGAAAGGCAGCCGGTGGTAGAGCTGGGCATCTCGCAGCCAAGGAAAGGCTTACCAGGGGTTAGGCCGAAACCAGCATTCCTCCCCCTGAGGGTCGCCTGATCAGACATCTCACTAATCATAACTTTCTTTCATGCAAGCTACCATGTAAACAAAAGCTATTATCTTCTATAGTTGTCTTTTACCAGCTCTTTATTACT
Source organism: Microcaecilia unicolor (assembly GCF_901765095.1). Taxonomy (NCBI): domain Eukaryota; kingdom Metazoa; phylum Chordata; class Amphibia; order Gymnophiona; family Siphonopidae; genus Microcaecilia; species Microcaecilia unicolor. The sequence continues at coordinate 243,702,889 of NC_044036.1, forward strand.
TAGCTTAATATGGCACATCTCACTCTTTAAATATTAAATTAGTTTCATGGAATGTTCATGGGCTTAATCATCCAATAAAATGGAAATAAATATTACTAGCTTTAAATAAATTTACGGCAAACATATTTTTTGTCAAGAAACTCACCTTTCTGATATTAAAATACTTATTAAAAAAATCTAATTGCTAGCTCCTCCCCAGCTATGGGGGAAAAAAGAGGTATTGCCATATTATTCCATAAAGACTTAAATGTTCAAATAAACAAGAACGTTCAGACAAAGAAGGCAGATGGGTATTACTAAGAGTGCATATAAATAATAGTGAATTTTTACTTTTAAATATTTATGCCCCAATTCAAGATAGCCCTTTTTCCCCCCTCAATTTCTGAACAAATTGCAAACTGTGAATCAGTATCTTTGACTTTAGGTGGAGATTTCAACCTTTCATTAGACATTTGGTTAGACAGGCAATCTAAATCTATTTTTAATGTTCCTAAAGCCCACACCGTTCTTCATTCCATAATAGATAATTTTCATTTAAGAGACCCTTGGAGACAACTACACCTAGATACTAGAGATTACTCCTTCTTTTCCTCCCCTCATTTAAGCTATTCAAGAATTGACTACTTCTTGTTGTCTAACAGTCTTTATCATGTGTAACCAAAGCCACTATTGAGCCCAATCACTCTTTCAGATCATGCAGCAATAACTCTGGATATTAGGATTGATTCTCAAATTTCAACCAAAAAAACCCACTTTGGAGACTTAGGGGCCCTTTTACTAAGCCAAATAAGCATCTATACACGCCCAATGCACACCAAATTGGAGTTACTACTCAGCTACCGTGTGGATTTTGCGGTAATTTCATTTTTTGCGTGTGTCCAATACGCGCGTCCAAAAAATAATTTTTAATTTCGGATGAACATATCGGACACGCGCCAAGTGGCATTTGACGCGTGTAGGTCATTACCACCCAGTTCTGCGTGAGACTTTACCACTAGGTCAATGGCTGGTGGTAAGGTCTCAGACCCAAAATGGACATGTGGCAATATTCATTTTGCCGCACATCCATGTTCAGCAAAAATTTTAGAAAGGCCTTTTTTACAGGTGTGCTGAAAAATGATTCTGCATGCGCCCAAAACCCATGACTATACTACTGCAGGCCATTTTTCAGCGCAACTTTGTAAAAGGACCCTTTAGTCAATGTCTTTTTCACAAAGGGCACATTGTTTCTCAATTATATAAAATGTTTATTATAAAGAATGTTTCACAGGAATTCAGCTGGCAGTCGACACTCAAGATCATCTCTCAAAAAAACAGTGGAATATATTTTGGTCTAAATGTAATCATCCGTTGGCGTCAGCCTCCACTATTCAGTCAATGCTCTTTTTACACCATAGAGCAATATGGACATCACATAAGATGTTAATAGAGGGTCTTTCTAAAAACAATCTATGCTGGTCATGTAAGACAGAAAAAGGTACTTTCTTACATGTTTTTTACAATTGTTCAAATATAAAAAATTTTGGGACTCAAAATTGGAATACAATTTTACACATTTTTAACATTTCAGACTCACTGTCATTAAAGATCATTATTTCTGACTCATTAGCTCTAAACTCTTGTTTATCAAAAGAAGATACCAAATTGCTTCATATCTTACTAGCTGTAGCAAAAAAAAAATCAGTTCTCTTCAAATGGAAAGACAATGCCTTTCTGAACAGACATTTTTGGTGGCAAACAATATTATAAATTCATAAGTTTGAATTATCATTAGCAGACAAATATAGCACAACTATTCATGTCTCAAAAATTTGGTCTAGTTTAGACAAATACATATCTAAATACCCATAACAGTAGCTATAGTAATCCTATGTAATTTCTGTATTTTCTATATATATTATAAACTCATGACCTTATGTATTAATCCAATGTTAAACTGTTATTGTATTGTTATTAAAATACTCAATAAAATATCCTGGATTTAAAAAAAAAAGAAAGAAAAGGATCTATGTTGGCAGATCCTTTTTTAAAATATTACTTAAAATGTACATGTCCCGACCTGGACGTATCACCATGATTCGGCCTGCACTCTGCCTAAAACCTACCCCTGAACATGCCTTGGTAATGTAAAAGAAAAGAGTAGGGAAGGACCAATGGAATTCCAAAAGTACACACATTCTGGTCATCATACATACATTTACTCATGGGGTTATATTATAAGAGGCATTTAAATGCATATACAGTTGCATACACACAAAAATGCCTTAATAAAATTACTCTCCAAGCATCTGGGAACTAACCATTCTTTGGTACTGGGAACAGAGAACCTGGTTGTAATTAAAGATGAACCCTGATGAACTGGAAAGGTGGATGGGAGATGGTGTCAGAGAATTAAAGAGTCTACTTGTGAGGGGCTGTGAATCACTTTCCATAAATCCAAGCCATTTATAACTTGACTGAAGATTCCACCTTAATCCATTCTGGATCTTTTAGGCCTGGTTAGGATGAGATAGTCACCAGTTTGCACTATTCCAACATTTTAAACATATATCTGACTAAATCCGAACCAAACTAAGCACACCAATAAGAACATCTACCCTCTTACCAGTTTAAAAAAATGAATGTCTTACCATATCCCAAATGTAATTGGTGAGCCAGTAGATCACTGGGTTACAGCTGCTAACAAACTGCAAGTGCTTAGCCTTGGTAGACTTCTCAGCTACCAGGAAGACTACGAAGCTTGCTGGTACAAAGGACATAGCCACGATGATGAATATGGCAATAACGACATCAGTGCCCTGCAATCTGTGGGTGAGACAAAGAAAGAGGAAGAGATCCAGGTAAGCAAGAGTGACATCAACCAGGAAGGCTCTCAGTGTTATGTGAAATAAAGTCAGCCAAATTTAAGCAGGGTGCTTAGCATAAGACAATAAGCAGGTGCCTTTTGCAAGCCTATTCTATAAACAAAAAACAGGCACCTACTTTTCTGTATAGAATATAAGTGCAAGTGGCAAAAAAATACATCTACATTTAAGTCACAATCATTTACACTAGCCCTTTTGCTGGTGAATATGGTCACCCCCTCCCTCCCAAGGTTTTAATGGTGTCTAGATGTTAGCCAGAACATGCAAAACTTATAATTTGCACAGGTATTTGCATGCTTTGCCCCAAACTCTGCTTATGTGCACACCCACCAGCAAAGTGCACCCCATCAAAACATGGTACATATCTTTCTGCTAGCTGGTTCTGTAAGAGGTCTTTTATGAGTGTAAGTGGCCACTTATGTGTGTAAATAATTAGAATACCACCATTTGCATGTGCTCCTGCCACCTAAAATGAGTCCACACGTATCTCAGCTTTTTTTCTTTTTATCCCCCGCACTGTGCAACTCCCTTCCAAAACCAATCAGGGAAAAAGAATCATACACTCATTTTTGTATATCTCTAAAAACTTATTTTTTTTAAAGACTGCTTTTGAAATATGATCTCTTCTGTTGATAAAGAAAGCCACACAAGTATGATATAAATTGCTTTACGCAATAAGGAGGGCTATAATTTAGATAATTACAGTGGTGGAAATAAGTATTTGATCCCTTGCTGATTTTGTAAGTTTGCCCACTGACAAAGACATGAGCAGCCCATAATTGAAGGGTAGGTTATTGGTAACAGTGAGAGATAGCACATCACAAATTAAATCCGGAAAATCACATTTATTTGCATTCTGCAGAGGGAAATAAGTATTTAATCCCTCTGGCAAACAAGACCTAATACTTGGTGGCAAAACCCTTGTTGGCAAGCACAGCGGTCAGACGTCTTCTGTAGTTGATGATGAGGTTTGCACACATGTCAGGAGGAATTTTGGTCCACTCCTCTTTGCAGATCATCTCTAAATCATTAAGAGTTCTGGGCTGTCGCTTGGCAACTCGCAGCTTCAGCTCCCTCCATAAGTTTTCAATGGGATTAAGGTCTGGTGACTGGCTAGGCCACTCCATGACCCTAATGTGCTTCTTCCTGAGCCACTCCTTTGTTGCCTTGGCTGTATGTTTTGGGTCATTGTCGTGCTGGAAGACCCAGCCACGACCCATTTTTAAGGCCCTGGCGGAGGGAAGGAGGTTGTCACTCAGAATTGTACGGTACATGGCCCCATCCATTCTCCCATTTATGCGGTGAAGTAGTCCTGTGCCCTTAGCAGAGAAACACCCCCAAAACATAACATTTCCACCTCCATGCTTGACAGTGGGGACGGTGTTCTTTGGGTCATAGGCAGCATTTCTCTTCCTCCAAACACGGCGAGTTGAGTTCATGCCAAAGAGCTCAATTTTTGTCTCATCTGACCACAGCACCTTCTCCCAATCACTCTCTGCATCATCCAGGTGTTCACTGGCAAACTTCAGACGGGCCGTCACATGTGCCTTCCGGAGCAGGGGGACCTTGCGGGCACTGCAGGATTGCAATCCGTTATGTCGTAATGTGTTACCAATGGTTTTCGTGGTGACAGTGGTCCCAGCTGCCTTGAGATCATTGACAAGTTCCCCCCTTGTAGTTGTAGGCTGATTTCTAACCTTCCTCATGATCAAGGATACCCCACGAGGTGAGATTTTGCGTGGAGCCCCAGATCTTTGTCGATTGACAGTCATTTTGTACTTCTTCCATTTTCTTACTATGGCACCAACAGTTGTCTCCTTCTCGCCCAGCGTCTTACTGATGGTTTTGTAGCCCATTCCAGCCTTGTGCAGGTGTATGATCTTGTCCCTGACATCCTTAGACAGCTCCTTGCTCTTGGCCATTTTGTAGAGGTTAGAGTCTGACTGATTCACTGAGTCTGTGGACAGGTGTCTTTCATACAGGTGACCATTGCCGACAGCTGTCTGTCATGCAGGTAACGAGTTGATTTGGAGCATCTACCTGGTCTGTAGGGGCCAGATCTCTTACTGGTTGGTGGGGGATCAAATACTTATTTCCCTCTGCAGAATGCAAATAAATTCATATACTTTCCACAATGTGATTTTCCGGATTTAATTTGTGATGTGCTATCTCTCACTGTTACCAATAACCTACCCTTCAATTATGGGCTGCTCATGTCTTTGTCAGTGGGCAAACTTACAAAATCAGCAAGGGATCAAATACTTATTTCCACCACTGTATGTATGACTGATGAAAATGACTGTCTTTGTTATTATCTCTTGTATGGATGATTCGTTTGTGCTACCCTATCAGAAAATGGATTTCCTAGTTAAATTTGTTATTGTATATTTTTCAGATGTGTAAACTGTTCTGATTTGCAATGCAATAAGTGACGATATAGTAAACAAACAAATGATAAACGATAACTACACAATTTTCAGAAATCTCCTTTTTTCCTTCTACATAGGGTGCCATGGCCTCTTGTGTCTGGGAATGCACAATGCAGCCTCCCTCCCCCCAACAGCCTACCCCCAAACAACTTTCAAAACTACTTCCAGGTGATCCCATCAGCATCAAAATGAAGCATCATCACGTACAGGTAATCGAGCGACAGGCTGGCACTGGTCTTGTTCATTGGATGATTGGTGACTGTAATCCCTAAAACAAACAGAAGTCTCAGATTGAGAACAGAATTTATCATGAGAAAATGAATCCAAAAGGAAATATCAATACAATTAAAAATCTCTCAGTTATAACAAGCAAAGAGCTGTCCTATGATACAAATATAAGAGATATCAAATTCACTGCTTAGCCATAATTCCCTCTTCTCCCAACTCCCTTCCTTACCCCCCAGGCCTACCTAGCAAATTCCTGCAGATCTAGTGGTGTCTGAGCAGGAGCAATCTTCAGTTGCTCCTACCCCTGCTGACTTCAAAACGGCATCAGTGACAATAAAGCAGCTTGATTCCATAGCAGTAGTACCATGAGACTACCACTAGAGGTCCCTGGTGTCATTTTGAACCTGGCACTGGCAAAGACAGGATAGACTGGGGACCATTCTTGCCCTAACCCCACTAGACACCCAGGGATTTGCTAAGTAGGCCTGAGGGGTGAGGGGAGGCATTTAGGGTGTGAATCTGGCGGTGGGGGTGGGGGGGGGGGTGGGGGAGGAATCATTTGGAAAGTAGGACCTGTTGGGATGCCATTGGGAAGCCTGAGCTGGGGGCCATCTGGAAGGTTTGGGGGTAAGGGATTCTTTGGAGGAGGGTATACTTCAATCCAGCCCCTTTAAGAAGTGGCTTCGCAACCTGATGCTCCCAGCTCAGAAAAATACCACCAGCTTTTTGCTGCTAGTATATCTCCAGTAATAATAAGACTTGTAATGTTCACCACAAACTGTGTTTTTGTAATGGCCTGTTTTGTATGAGTCTGCATACTTTGCATCTCACTACAATATATCCAGCAGTATCTAATATTAACATGCATTGCTGTAATACAATGCACATTATTGTCATTTAACGCCTGTTATGGGGCAAATAACGTGTTATGGCTGTGATGCACCCTAATAACTAATACCACTTAGAGTTTAACTTTCAAGCTGTCCGCACTAGAACAAAGTCCATGAGTTTTTTTTACACCATTCTGTGCCAAGTTTCTAAGAGAAAGCATAAGACTATAATTTCACTTTGAAACTGATTGCAGATAAGAATTAAGAAATGCCATATTGGGTCCATCAATTCCCATATCCTGCACAAACATAGAAGAAAGACAGTCCCTGCTCAAAGAGCTTTCAATCTAGTAGACAAAAAATAAAGCAAACAAATCAATTAATGTGTAGAGGAAAGAGGAGAGGAGGGTAGGTGGAGGCGAGTGGATACAAGTCAAAAGGCTCCAGGCAAATCCCAAAGAACAGACCCATTTTTTGCAGCTCCATCCCAGAGATGAGTAGTAGCTTGCTGAGGTCTGCTTGGCTAATAACTGTTTATTGATGTCTCCTCTAGGAATCTGTCCAACCCATTTTCAATCCAGCTATGTTACATGCCTTCATCGCATCCCTTTGGCAACAAACTTCACAGTTCGACTGTTAAATTTTGCACCTGCATTTTGTGTAAGCTCTTTTTTCATGGAACATAACCAGGCTTCTAGTTTTTGCTGTTAGGTACTTATTTTCCACTTACTTAGGGGTTTCTTTGAGGGAGCACAAAAAACCCCCCCCATCAAATAAAAAATCAAAGTTTCAGTATTTTCATGGCACAGGTATATTTGCTGAGCCCCTATTCCAGCTGAATCAAATTTGGATTTTGCATTTGGATTTTAGATTTAATTACTCACTTATTCCCAAATCCCAGCTTAAAGTGAGATAAAAATCCAGGTATACAATTTCCCTGTCCAAGCAGACTTACAGTCTAAGTTGTGCCTGTTCTATGTACATGCATTTGTTTAGCTGAGATGTGAGCATGAAAAACGCACACACACAAAAAAAAAAAAACAACAAAAACAGAGCAGAGGATCAGAGGCAAGTAAGGGGAGGTGTAAAAGTGGTGCTGATGTGGTGAGTTTCAAATAAACACCTATTTCAGATTTTTGCAAAGTATTTTAACAGCATTTATTTGTTAAAACCTAAAATCATAAGCCATAAACATAACCAATGTAGATCTGAAAATGTATTATTTGCATAGTTTCCTCTCCTGACCTAAACTCACTCCAAGATCACATCCTATAATTGTTGCTAAAGGTAAGTGCACTGTGAGCAAATCCTTATGCTCAGAAGCAAATGAAGGCACTAGAGGCCATAAGCGCTGGACTAGTGCCTGCGTTTGCTAGCATATAATATTCAGAAGGGCCTTTACCATGGCAAACGAGACCTCACCAGCAATCAGCACTAATCACATTCAAATGTAGGTGTCACGAAACGCCTAGCCACTCACCTAGGGCTAACCCTGCGTCCATTTAGAGGACTGCCCTCCTGCCACCCTGCGATTCTGCTCTCTCCCCTGCCCTCCCTTCAGCCACCCAGCGATTCTGCTCTCAACCCTGGCCTCCTCCAGCCAACCAATGATTGTCTTGTGTCCCCTGCCCCCCTCCAACCACCCTGCGATTCTCCTGCATCCCCTGCCCCTCCTTGAGCCATGCAGCGATTCTCCTCTCTCCCCTGCCGCCCTCCATCCTTCCAGGGATTCTGCTCTCTCCCCTGCCCCCCTTCCAGCCACCCAGTGAATCTGCTCTCTCTCCACTGGCCCTCCTTCAGCCACCCAGCGATTCTGCTGTCTCCCCCTGCCCCCCTGCAGCCACCCAGCATTTCTGCTCTCTCTCCTGCCCCCCCCCCAGTCACCCAGCGAATCTGTTCTCTTCCCTGCCCCCCTATAGCCACCCATTGATTCTGCTGTTTCCCTTGCCCCCCCTTTCAGCCACCCAGTGATTCTGGTCTGTCCCCTGCCCCCCCCCAGTGATTCTGCTGTCTCCCCTGCCCCCCTTGCAGCCACCCAGCGAATCTGCTCTCTTCCCTGCTCCCCTTGCAGCCACCCAGCGATTGTGCTTTGCCCCTGCCCCCCTTCCTCCTCTGCATCCACCCAGCGATTCTGCTCTTTCCCCTGCCCCCCCTTCAGCCACCTATCAGTTTTCCTCTTCTCTCTTCTCTCTATTTAAAACGCACCTCCAGCGTTCTTTTGAAGCCTCCAAAAGTTCCAACGTTTGTGTAGTGGTGTACATCGATGTCTGCCCCGCCCTCGCATCAAACGTGATGACGTTGAGGGCGGAGCGATGCAATTGGCTCAGTGCCATTGCTCCGTCCTCGACGTCATCACGTTTGACGTGAGGGAGGGGCAAACACTCATGGGCAAACTTTGATCTACACCACCACGGATGTAGAATGTTGGGACTTGTGGAGGCTTCAATAGAACGCTGGAGGTGCATTTTATATAGAGAGATTTACAGTGTAAAAACGTTTGCCCACATTCATAATATCTTATGCTATGGTATCTGAAAAATATTTCTTCTTAGCATTAACAATTGCTTTTTTGTATGTAGTTATAGCTATTCTCCATATTTTTTTATTTAGATAGGAGTTATCCTTCCTCCATAATCTATCCAGAATCCTGCAATTATACTTCATATCTACTAACTCTACTATACACCGTTTGTTAACAGGCTGCTTAATCCTTTTCAGGGAAATAGGAGCTATCTTATTTAGAACTACATCACAGTGTTCAATCCAGTTATGCATCCAATCAATCTGCTTATCCTCTGATAAAGGAAATAACAATCTCATTCCAAAATAGGGTGTGATCAATTTTTGGCCTACATAATTTTGTAATTGGACCAATTTTACCAGGTCTCTTTTGACTCTGAGGCACTGATGACCAGTATATGGTCCAGGAAGCTTGAAAATGATCTGACCATATAATTTCATTCCATATCGGCTCTGAAATAATTATATTCCCCCTTATTATATGAGAATAAGCTAGTACATCAAGTTGATGGCCCTTTTCGTGTGTTGATGAGGTTGGTGGTAATACAAAATCCAAACTTTTTAAAATGACCTCAAATCTCTCACATTTACATTATTCACCAGCTCTAAAGGTAAATTTATATCGCCCAACAATAAATTGTAAGGAAAATTCAAGATAGCTTTACCAACAAAATCGTAAAAATCATCCTTAGCGGTTAGACATTTGACTGGCGGACAATAAAACAAAATACAGTTTAAAGAGCTTAGTAAAGAGGAATCACATATTCTATAACAAAAAATCTCTAAGGGCCCCTTTTACTAATCTGCGTAGGCGCCTACATGCGCTGAACACATGCCAAATTGGAGTTACTGCTCGGTTACTGTGTGGCCCTTGTGGTAATTTCAATTTTGGCGCGTGTTCACTACACGCATCTGAAAAATATTTTTAAATTTCTGGCACGCATAACGGATGCACGCCAAGTGGCATTTGACGCGCATAGGTCATTACCGCTCAGATTCTTTACCGCTAGGTCTATGACTGGTGGTAAGGTCTCAGACCTAAAATGGATGCGCAGCAATTTTGATTTTGCCACACATCCATTTTCAGCAAAAAAAGGGGTCTTGTAAAAGGACCCCTAAGGATGAAGAACTAAATGATTTCTCTAAACTATCATTAAAAAACCCTTTATATAAGAAACCAATGCCTCCCCCCTTTCTCCCTTGATGTGATACAGATAAGAATTTATAGCCCAGGGGATACAAATCATTCAAAACTGGATTGTCATCTGAAGATAACCATGTCTCAGTAAAATAAATGAATCCAGGTTGAGCCTCTGCAATCCAATCCTGTATAACCTTCGCTTTGTTTCTTAGATCACGCTTATTTACATAAAAAGCTGGTATAGGGACCAGGAGCGCAGCCAGACTTGACATTTTGGGGGGGCCAGAGTTAACTTGTGGGAGGGGCACTAAGCATATAAGTGTGCGCATTTTTTAGTATATTCCTAAATAATGCCTTAGCATGAACTTTATGATGGATTTCTAAGTAAACAGTCTGTTCTGCATCAACACAAACTACATTCACACTTGTGGAAACTTTGGAAACTTCAGTCACTCACAGAACACAGACAAACCCTCTAATTACAGAATAAAGGACCAAAAATTAGAAAAGGAAAGAGAAATTACATTCTCTATAAAAGACAACATACTAGCGTATACATGCATAAGTGGACACATACTCATCATCTATATGTTAATATTCCGAATATTTACACCTGTTGCAAAACTAAAGTACCTCTTGCCCAACCAGGTCCATCAATCTGAGTGCAAGTAAATCAGGGGAAGGGTGGGGGAACACAACATTACCCCACACCCCCTAGCACTAATACCAATAAAACATGCATATAGGGAAATAGATAAAATCCGGATACCCCAGATCCAGTCTATATCACCTTAAATCAGGCTTCAATAAAGAATCAGGCTTTTAACCAGTCAGCCACATCCTCAGATCTCTATAGTAGTAATTAGTTCTAAATCATAATCATTGTGTTATTTGGAGGGGCTGGTTATAGGCACTCCCTGTATTCATGCAGAGATGTTTTCACCTAGTAAAGAGCCACCAAAACAGACATCATGTTATTAGGATCAGGTGCTCAATAATCAAATTTACTATTTATAGGTACAATTTATCTATTTATAGGTACAATTTATCTATCCCTCTGCCTGTCGGCGTACCTCAGGGTTCTGTTCTTGGTCCCCTCCTCTTTTCTATCTACACTTCTTCCCTTGGTTCATTAATCTCATCCCATGGCTTTTCCTACCATCTCTATGCTGATGACTCCCAAATCTACCTTTCTACCCCTGATATCTCACCTTGCATCCAAACCAAAGTTTCAGCGTGCTTGTCTGACATTGCTGCCTGGATGTCTCAACGCCACCTGAAATTAAATATGACCAAAACCGAGCTTCTCATTTTCCCCCCCAAACCCACCTCCCCGCTCCCCCCGTTTTCTATTTCTGTTGATGGCTCTCTCATTCTCCCTGTCTCCTCAGCTCGAAACCTTGGGGTCATCTTTGACTCTTCTCTCTCCTTCTCTGCTCATATCCAGCAGACCGCCAAGACCTGTCGTTTCTTTCTTTACAACATCCATAAAATCCGCCCCTTTCTTTCCGAGCACTCTACCAAAACCCTCATCCACACCCTTGTCACCTCTCGTTTAGACTACTGCAATCTGCTTCTTGCTGGCCTCCCACTTAGTCACCTCTCCCCTCTCCAGTCGGTTCAAAACTCTGCTGCCCGTCTCATCTTCTGCCAGGGTCGCTTTACTCATACTACCCCTCTCCTCAAGACCCTTCACTGGCTCTCTATCCGTTTTCGCATCCTGTTCAAACTTCTTCTACTAACCTATAAATGTATTCACTCTGCTGCTCCCCAGTATCTCTCCACACTCGTCCTTCCCTACACCCCTTCCCGTGCACTCCGCTCCATGGATAAATCCTTCTTATCTGTTCCCTTCTCCACTACTGCCAACTCCAGACTTCGCGCCTTCTGTCTCGCTGCACCCTACGCCTGGAATAAACTTCCTGAGCCCCTACGTCTTGCCCCATCCTTGGCCACCTTTAAATCTAGACTGAAAGCCCACCTCTTTAACATTGCTTTTGACTTGTAACCACTTGTAACCACTCGCCTCCACCTACCCTCCTCTCTTCCCTCCCGTTCACATTAATTGATTTGATTTGCTTACTTTATTTATTTTTTGTCTATTAGATTGTAAGCTCTTTGAGCAGGGACTGTCTTTCTTCTATGTTTGTGCAGCGCTGCGTATGCCTTGTAGCTCTATAGAAATGCTAAATAGTAGTAGTAGTAGTATTTTAAAAAAAACATTAATTAGATTGAAAGCTGGGAGGATGTGACATCTTTTTTTTTCTGCATGTACATCCAAAGAAAAAGATGGTAATGGGAGCTTGCTCCTTTTGTTCTGTGGAATGCAATGGTATATTATAAAAATGCACTTTTTTATTACTACTATTTCACAAAGAGGTATTAAATAATGAGGGAAGGGCTTCCTACAGGCAGAAGTGCTGCCCAGAGGCAGTCTAAATGTGCCAACATTGCCCAGTTAGTTCAGCACACTATTAGTTGTCAAATTCATACAAAGCTAATTATGTTCAGTGGAAAATAAATCTGTTGGCTCAGGCTACTTGCTTTGTAAATATTTCATCACTGTTTTTATTTATTTATTTATTTATTTATTTATTTATTTATTGCATTTGTATCCCACATTTTCCCACCTATTTGCAGGCTCAATGTGGCTTACAGAGTTTGGATTCTGACATAGTTAATCCATGTTTCATTATTTCTGCCAAGTATTACATATTATGGGCATTTGCTTTACATTTTTGATTGTTTTGTTTATCCAGATCTTACATTGCTTTTTAAACCAGAGGACGAATCCTAAGGGTGGTTGAACAATTAGGTATAAACTGTGTTGTTCTGACTTAACTTGTTTTGGACTGCGTTGAGTCCTACTGATCTGTACATCTGCTGTCTAGAATTTTGGAAGATGGAAATGAGAAAATAAAAATGAAGTTTTGGATGTACTCTGCAGAAGTTGTTGTTTACTTTTGCAACATGTGTATGGATGACTGCTCTGGTGTGTATGTGATAATGTTTGAATAACTGTCTATACATATGGCTATGATTTCTGAACATGCAGCATCATTAAAAGACAGACTTTTAAATGCCCAGTTGAACACATATGCTAATCTCAAACATGTTTCAGACATATTCATCTACTTGCTCCCATGATTTTACTGAATTATATCATTCTGTCTCACTGTATTTTCAAATGTAAGCCACATTGAACCCAAGTTTGCATGGGATAATGTAGGATATAAATATTTTTTTAAAATCCTTTATCCACCTTTTAAGGTACTGTCTATCCAACTGGATGGTGATGTCACAAGGAAAGCAAGGGTGGTCCAGTGAAGACTAATTCAAAATAACCTGTTTCCTAGCTGGGCTCTAGTATTACCATATTTAAAATATGACCATAGAATGCTTTTCTGGTTATGTTCACTAACAAGTTAAACGATTAACTGTCTTTCTTGAAAGGACTATATAACCTTTGGATACATGACTAGGAACATAAGCATATACTAATATCACAATTCCTCATGTACACCCACAAAACAACCTTTTAGGGTGGATAGTGTTTTATTATTGACCATTTAGAAGAGATAAGAGTCTTTAGTTTTGGCACAGTATTTCAGCAAAAAATATAAGAAAACCAATGGACTGAATTAAGGGTTATAGCCCATTTAGTTATGTTTAAACAAATGAGAGATCTGCATGAAACAAAATATTTAATTTTATTTTGACTTATAAAACCACCTATCCTTGAAATATGCTCAAAACTGAATAATTCATTTGTGTATTTAAAATGTAAATTTCTACAAAACAGATTAAATGATGTGATTCCACCTGTCCCAATGAAAGGAGAGTTTTATTTTTACTTCCATTTAATTTCAATATACAGTGCACTGCATTTAAGTGCACGTTGGATAAGAGCATGCTCTATTTAACTGCATGCCATACTTCAGTCCCGTTTTTGGCACCATCAATTTCTATGGCGACAAACTTCGTTTTAGCGCACCACTAAGTGAAAGATTCGCTTATATGCATGGTTCAAGTCCGATCCTCTGCAGGAAAGATTCTGCATAAGTGCGCTCATGGAATATGGAAGCCAACTGGCGCATGACAACCGAGATTTCAAATTTACCACCTCTTTAACTGCCACAGGCAGATAAAGGGAAAGAATGTTGTTGGAGCATGCACCGGGGTCGTCGTCATCGTTGCGACGGCGGTGGAACTGTAAGACTTTAACACTGACTGAACGAATAGAAGTTCTTAAAAAATTAGAAAACAAAGAAAGTCAAGCATCTATTGCTAAAGAATATGGTGTCAATCCCAGTCAAATTTCACGTGTCTTGAAGCAGAAAGACCAGCTTCTGGAAGACTGGTAAAACAATACAAATCAACAACGGAAACGAAAACGTGCGGGAAATGCTGAGGAGGTAGAATATGCTCTTCTTTGGTGGTTTTCTCGAGTCAGGAGTGGTCCACTGCTTATGGAGAAAGCTAACCAGGTAGCTGAAAGTCTTGGACTAACTGTTGGATGGTTGGAAAGATGGAAGGAAAGGAACAGCATAAAATTCAAAAAAACAGCATGGTGAGAAACAAGACGCTGATGACTTTGGTGCTGAAAATTGGGTTGTTTCAGTTCTTCCTACCATCTTGAACGACTTTGCACCTCGTGACATTTTCAATGCAGATGAAAATGGTCTCTACTGGCGAGCGATTCCTGATGGAACACTTGCATTCAAACATGCTGAAACTACTGGAGGTAAAACATCGAAGGACCGACTGACAATTCTCCTTTGCTGCCATATGGATGGGAGTGAGAAGTTGGAACCCCTCGTCACTGGAAAGAGCAAACAGCCCCGTTGCTTCAAGAAAGTTAAGCGACTTCCTGTGTCATACGAGGCTAACGTAAATTCGTAGATGACTGGGGAAATTTGGAAGAAGTGGCTAAAGAAGTTAGACACTAGAATGCGGGCACAAAAGCATCAGATTTTGTTGCTTTGTGATAACTGAGCTGCACACAGGGATGATGTCAGACTGTCTAACATCAAGGTGGTCTTCCTGCCACCAAACACTACCTCTCTGATCCAACCTCTGGATCAGGGCATAATAGCCAATTTCAAACAACATTATCAGGCTCTTGTGCTGCGTCATCTGATGAGCGTTATGGATGACCAGACTGGGAAGGATAAACGTGCTGTTGAACTGGCTCGTAATCCATCACTGTTGGATTCCCTACATATGCAGAAAGAAGCCTGGAATCATGTTACACAGGCAACCATTTTGAACTGCTACAAGCGGGCAAGCTTTGTTAAGGATGTGGAGAGGGATGAAGCAGGTGCAGCTGTTGCAAATGCGTCAGATAAGTACATAAGTACATAAGTAGTGCCATACTGGGAAAGACCAAAGGTCCATCTAGCCCAGCATCCTGTCACCGACAGTGGCCAATCCAGGTCAAGGGCACCTGGCACGCTCCCCAAACGTAAAAACATTCCAGACAAGTTATACCTAAAAATGCGGAATTTTTCCAAGTCCATTTAATAGCGGTCTATGGACTTGTCCTTTAGGAATCTATCTAACCCCTTTTTAAACTCCGTCAAGCTAACCGCCCGTACCACGTTCTCCGGCAACGAATTCCAGAGTCTAATTACACGTTGGGTGAAGAAAAATTTTCTCCGATTCGTTTTAAATTTACCACACTGTAGCTTCAACTCATGCCCTCTAGTCCTATTATTTTTGGATAGCGTGAACAGTCGCTTCACATCCACCCGATCCATTCCACTCATTATTTTATACACTTCTATCATATCTCCCCTCAGCCGTCTCTTCTCCAAGCTGAAAAGCCCTAGCCTTCTCAGCCTCTCTTCATAGGAAAGTCGTCCCATCCCCATTATCATTTTCGTCGCCCTTCGCTGTACCTTTTCCAATTCTACTATATCTTTTTTGAGATACGGAGACCAGTACTGAACACAATACTCCAGGTGCGGTCGCACCATGGAGCGATACAACGGCATTATAACATCCGCACACCTGGACTCCATACCCTTCCTAATAACACCCAACATTCTATTTGCTTTCCTAGCCGCAGCAGCACACTGAGCAGAAGGTTTCAGCGTATCATCGACGACGACACCCAGATCCCTTTCTTGATCCGTAACTCCTAACGCGGAACCTTGCAAGACGTAGCTATAATTCGGGTTCCTCTTACCCACATGCATCACTTTGCACTTGTCAACATTGAACTTCATCTGCCACTTGCACGCCCATTCTCCCAGTCTCGCAAGGTCCTCCTGTAATCGTTCACATTCCTCCTGCGACTTGACGACCCTGAATAATTTTGTGTCATCGGCGAATTTAATTACCTCACTAGTTATTCCCATCTCTAGGTCATTTATAAATACATTAAAAAGCAACGGACCCAGCACAGACCCCTGCGGGACCCCACTAACTACCCTCCTCCACTGAGAATACTGGCCACGCAATCCTACTCTCTGCTTCCTATCTTTCAACCAGTTCTTAATCCATAATAATACCCTACCTCCGATTCCATGACTCTGCAATTTCTTCAGGAGTCTTTCGTGCGGCACTTTGTCAAACGCCTTCTGAAAATCCAGATATACAATATCAACCGGCTCCCCATTGTCCACATGTTTGCTTACCCCCTCAAAAAAATGCATTAGATTGGTGAGGCAAGACTTCCCTTCACTAAATCCGTGCTGACTTTGTCTCATCAGTCCATGTTTTTGTATATGCTCTGCAATTTTATTCTTAATAATAGCCTCCACCATCTTGCCCGGCACCGACGTCAGACTCACCGGTCTATAATTTCCCGGATCTCCTCTGGAACCTTTCTTAAAAATCGGAGATGAAGATTATTGACATCCCAGCCAGTTTTACTGAAGAGGAGTTCCATCGCTACGTAGCTGTTGATTATGATCTACAAACAGCTGAAGACAGCACTGATGTTGAGATATGCTCCTACATGAAGGCAACAACGGCTGATGATGGAACAGATGAAGAAATGAGCAGCAAGGTACATGCTGATGAAATTCAACAACCTCCTCCTGTCACTTTTGCAAGAGTGCTGGAGAGTCTCAACACCGTGCGGGCCTATCTGGAGGCCACTGGATGTCAGTGCTATGACAGTTTTTACCGTCTGGCAGACATAGTCTATGGAACTCACAGACCCAAGAGTGTACAGAGGACTATAACTGATTACTTCAAGCCAGCCTAATGTCAGTTAACTGAGACTGTATACTGTACGTATAATAATAAACCGTACTGTACATATGTTTATCAGATGTCAAGCTTCTTTGGGTCACAACAGTTAAGTGCACGCTCTGGTTAACTGCATGCATTTCTTTGGTCCCAGACCCTTGCACTTAAGCGGATTGCACTGTATTCCATCTTTATAACACCAGGCTTCCCAAGGCAGATTACAACAACAGTTAAGATGAACTCATCAGGAAACAGGATATCCTCACTGAAATTTGGCTATCTGTATTGTATAGAGGTGTAGAAAAATGGGCACAAAATACAGGGTTTATAACTGCTGAACTTTAAACTGTTGATACTCAATTTTTATTTCATGATATTTATATCTACATATGGGAAGCTCTCAAATAAATAAAAAGCTTTCAAATAAGTTAAAAAAAATCTGTTGTCCTGGAATAGCTTTTGACTTTTTATTGATGGACCACACATAGGCAGTTCCTTATTTGTAATAATCTTTTGTTATTGTTTTGGGTGGCTTCAGCCCAAATAATGGGCTAGATAGGCTCATACAGTTTCCTGTTCTCAATGATCCACACAACCTTCTCTCCCTCCCACCTCCCCAGCCCAACCCAGCAGAGTAGCATTTGTTTATTGGATACAGCACCCTTCCCTCTCCCTCCCCACAGTTTTCCTACCTTGCCTTTGTAGCAGCACCGCAGCAATTGAAGCAGGGCTGCCTCAGAGCCTTGGCCTTCCCTGGAACATACCCCGGCGCCCCGCCCTACTCTCCTCTGAAGTAACTTCCTATTTCCGCAAGGGCAGGCGGAAACGAAGTTACAGATGAGGGCGGGGTATGCTCCAGAGTTTGGCCGAGGCAGCTCTGCTATCTGTCCTGCTTCAATCGCTGTGGTGTCGCTGCGGACCATGGGGAGAGAGAAGGGGAGACACCTGCATTGGGAGCATCCGTGGACAGTCGGGGGCAGGCGTGCAGTGCATGGAGATGCAGGCACCTGGCTGGCCACCATTGATGGGGGGGGGCCTGAGATAGGAATGCGGGGCCTAGGCCCGAGGCCCCCTGTAGCATCACCACTGATAGGGACACTTTCAGATCTTCGTATAGAGACCTCTGAAGTTTGTGAACAATAAATCCTATAACTTTCCTGTTCCCATATGCAATTTTATATCCATGTGAAGATCTTTTCCTATCTCTAATCAAAACCTCAATAGAATTAGGCATATAACAGGAGCAGTCTAAGATAACTATCCAACTGCTTTTTTTCAGTTTCCATTGCATATAAACTGTCAATAAAATAGGTAAACCATGAGTGACTAAATCCGATTTATCAATAATCTCACCCATAATTAAAAATAACATAAAGTAAAACCATAACCGATCCATTTTAGCCATTCTAAACACAGATGCCTACTAAAACAATATTTGAAAGCTTACAATCCTTCTCGCACCCTGCTTCAGGTGCCATACAAAGGCGCATGCCTTTAGCTTGCGCCTTAGGCGCCGTGGTTTAAATCACCCCAAGGCATCTTATGTCAGATGGTAATCGACGGAGCTTAACTCCCACGCCACATGCAAGTTGGCAATAGCAGCACAGGCAGAGTAGTCTCCCACACCCAAGACACTGAGGAACTGGTGCTTTATTAGCAACAAAGTCTGACAGCACAGAACAGTGAAGTGAAGCATGGTCAAGCAAGATGATAAAAATGTTTTCTAAGTGCCACAGTTTAAATCACCCCAAAGCATCTTATGTCAGATGGTAATGGGCAGAACTTAACTCTCACGGCAAGTGCAAGTTGGCAATACCAGCACAAGCAGCATGGAGGGGCATAATTGAACAGCGCCGGCCAAATAGCTGGCCGGCCATCTTCGGGGCCAGCGCCGCAAGGGGGCAGAGCCAACCGTATTTTCGAAATACGGTTGGAGACAACTAAATTGATCGCCGGGTGTAGAGGAGATGGCCGGCTTCGTTTTTCAGCCATAATGGAAATCGGGCCTGGCCATCTCAAACCCGGTGAAATGCAAGGCATTTGGTCGTGGGAGGAGCCAGCATTTGTAGTGCACTGGCCCCCCTCACATGCCAGGACACCAACCGGGCACCTAGGGGGCACTTCTAAAAAAAAATAATAATAATAACAATAGCTCCCAGGTACATAGCTCCCTTACCTTGGGTGCTGAGTCCCCCAACTCCCCCCCCCAAACCCACTACCCACAACTTTATAACACTACCATAGCCCTAAGGGGTGAAGGGGGGCACTTACATGTGGGTACAGTGGGTTTTGGGGGGTGGGGTTTGGAGGGCTCCCATTTACCACCACAAGTGTAACAGGTAGGGGGGATGGGCTTGGGTCCACCTGCCTGAAGTGCACAGCACCCACTAAAAACTGCTCCAGGGACTTGCATACTGCTGTCAGGGAGCTGGGTATGACATTTGAGGCTGGCATAGAGGCTGGCAAAAAAGGTTTGTTTTGTTTTGTTTTTTGGGTGGGAGGGGGTTGGTGACCACTGGGGGAGAAAGGAGAGGTGATCCCCGATTCCCTTCAGTGATCATTTGGTCAGTTGGGGCTCCTTTCTGAAGCTTGGCCGTGAAAAAAAAGGGACCAAGTAAAGTCGGCGAAATGCTTGTCAAGCCTGGCTTTTTATTTCCATTATCGGGAGAAGCCAGCCAACTCGTGAGCACGCCCCTGTCCCGCCCCCGTCCTGCCTTCACTACCCTACCGACATGCCCCCTGGAAGTTTTGCCAGCTCCGTGACGGAAAGCAGATGGCACCGGCCAAAATCGGCTTTCGATTATACCCATCTCCCGATTTGTGTCGGAAGATGGTTGGGGATCTCTTTCGAAAATGAGCTGGATAGTCTCCCATGCCCAAGATGCTGAGGAACTGGAGCTTTTATTAGCAACAAAGTCTGACAGCACAAAATAGTGAAGTGAAGCACAATCAAGCAAGATTTTTAGTGAAATTGAGCATGTGAGAGCTTCACACATGCTCAATTTCACTATAAATGAGCATGTGCGCTGGGATGGGAAAACAGGGCAGGCAGAACGGTGGCAAATATTGTCACAAGAAAGCTTCTGCTGGTGGGGCTTGGGGACCCCCACCAGCCCAGGTATGTGGGGTTACAGTGGGGGGGTCGAGAGCAGAGAGGAGGCGGGGCAAAATGTGCCCCCCCCCCCATTTTGGGCTCATGCCCCCTTCCAAATCGAAGTCTGGCTACGTCACTGCTGGGAAGGTGAATGCTTTCTTGCCATCACTAGCAGCTCTTTGCCTCAACTAATGAAAGTATGATCTTGGAAAAACTGCAACTTTCTTTAGTTTCCAGATGTACAGCCTGCCCACTTTAATCCCATCTGGGCTTGAAATCAACATACAGTTCATCTGAAGGCCTTCCATTCAACTTCCTTCCTCCTTCCTTGTATAAATTATAGGATGCTTTTGGTTGATGAGTTTATAAAATATAATCTGGATTATTTCTCCTATTCTAGTATCACCAAGAAAGAAAAAAACAGTTTTGAAATGCAATACAATGTAGACAAATAAACTGTAGATTTCCCCAGATTATCTGTGGTATACCTATCTGCAAGGTAAGTACTACTGCATCTAGAGACGGATGCAGACTGCCAACCATTGCAATTAAAAGCCAACAGATTCACAGAGAGACCTGCACATGTGGTCAGTGGTCAAAGAACTCTGAATGTAAAAAGATCTCGATCCCTCTCATCTGCCCTCCATTAGAGAAATCTCTGGTATCTCACCATAGGCAGCGGGATTCCCTCTATTCTTCGGCAGGTTGGCTCTTAGGATTGCATTGTTCAAGGCATTGAGATAGGTGGGCATGCTGTGGTACCCTTTGTTATTGTAGAAAACCTACAAGCAGAAAAAGAACAGACAGCATCAGCTTTGCAGTTCCAGCTTGTTCTTGATTCTTAAATTGCTTGTGGCTGCCCAACCACCGATATTCAGCAGCATTTAACTAGGCAATGCTACTGAATATCGGCTCTGACTGTCTATATAAAAAATGGTCAGCTTAGTTATGTGGCTGCCAGAACTGAAAATCAGCTGGCACCTACATAACTTTTTTTTTTGTAAGAGTCCTGTGATCCCCTCCCGCACCCCACAATACAGCCCCCCTCCTTCCTTTTCCCCTACCCCCCAGCTGGTGAGAGTTACAACTCACCTCCTTTCCTGGGGACATATGCCCAACCTCCCCGGTCCAGATAGGACACCTCCCCCAGACCTATCTTACATCCCTGGTGGTTCAGTGGGGGGCGATAGGGGCAGGAGCAAAGCCCACTCACTCCTGCCCTTCAACTGCCTAAAGAAAATGGCTGCTGTGACCTCTTGCGGCAGCTTGCAGTACTACACAAGTACTGCAGGAGGGGGATCAAGTTATGTGGGTCTCGGACAATATTCAGTCAGAGACCGCATAACTCTCTTATACCAGTGGCCAGCTGCAGACCAATTAGCCCTGTATATTCAGTGCAGGTTGATGACCGCACATGGCCCAGTACTGAATATCTGGGTTAATTTAGCCAGCGATGGTCACCGTTTAACAAAATGCTGACCACCATCAGCTGAACAAAATTAGCAGGTATAAATTTCAAAAATCAACATATTCAAATCTCTAACTTGAAAATAATTTTTTCTACCTTTATTGTCTGGCTATTTTATGTTTCTACTAATGTTTATTTATTTATTGCATTTGTATCCCACATTTTCCCACCTATTTGCGGGCTCAGTGTGGCTTACAGTACCTTGTGAAGGATGGAAATACATTGTTACAATACGATTATGGGTTACATTGTGAGGAGTTATGGGAAGACAAAGTCAAGTCAAAAATCGTGAGGGCGTGGAAACCATGTGAAGTTACAGTGGGGAAACGATAGGCGATAGAACAATTACAAGAGAACATAGGGTATAACATTGTATCTGTGGTTGGAGTTTGAAGTGTGGTGATAATGCGGGGTGAGAGTAGTTCAGAAGGGAGTGTATTGATGCATTTCTATTAGTATGTATGGACTTCATGCGTTTTGATCCTTACAATAAATTTTCTCGAAGAGATGAGTCTTCAGTTGTTTGCGGAAGTCGGTTAATTCGTAGATCATTTTCAGGTTGCGTGGTAGTGTATTCCAGAACTGCGTGCTCATATAAGAGAAGGTTGATGCATGCAATACTTTGTATTTTATGCCTTTGCAATTAGGGAAGAGGAGATTGAGGAAGGTTCTGGATGATCTTTTAGCGTTTCTGGGTGGCAGGTCTATTAAGTCAGACATGTATGCAGGGGCTTCACCGTGGATGATTTTGTGGACCAAGGTGCATACCTTAAAGGTGATACGTTCCTTGAGTAGGAGCCAATGTAGTTTCTCACGCAAGGGTTTTGCGCTTTCGTATTTTGGTTTTCCGAAAATGAGTCTGGCTGCTGTATTCTGGGCTGTTTGAAGTTTCCTCAGTATTTGTTCTTTGCAGCCTGCGTATAGTGAGTTGCAATAGTCTAGGTGGCTAAGTACAAGTGATTGCATTAGGCTGCGGAATACGGACCTTGGAAAGAATGGTTTTATTCTTTTCAGTTTCCACATGGAGTAAAACATCTTTTTGGTTGTGTTATTTGCGTGAGTCTCCAGTGTTAGGTGGCAGTCAATAGTGACTCCAAGGATTTTCAAAGTTTCAGCGATTGGCAGATTTAGTTTAGGTGTGTTGATAGCAGTAAATTTGTTCGTGTTGTATTGGGAGGTAAGTACGAGGCATTGAGTTTTTTCTGCGTTCAGTTTTAGTCGGAATGCATCTGCCCAGGTGTTCATGATGTATAGACTTTGGTTGATTTCGTTGGAGATTTCGTTAATGTCTTGTTTGAAAGGAATATATATCGTTACATCGTCTGCATATATGTAAGGGTTAAGGTTGTGAATTGATAGAAGTTTTGCCAAGGGGATCATCATTAGGTTGAAGATGGTTGGCGAGAGGGGGGATCCCTGCGGTACTCCACATTCAGGTGTCCATGCGGTAGACGTAGTTGAATTTGATGTGACTTGGTATGAGCGCAGGGTTAGGAACCCCTTGAACCAGTTTAGGACATTGCCTCCAATGCCAAAATATTCAAGTATGTGTAATAGGATTTCGTGGTCAACCATATCAAAGGCACTTGACATGTCAAATTGTAAGAGGAGTATATTGGTGCCGGCAGCAATCATTTGTTTGAATTTAGTTGTTAGGGTAATTAGTACTGTTTCTGTGCTGTGATTTGACCGGAATCCTGATTGGGCATCATGCAGTATTGAAAACTTGTTGAGATAATTTGTGAGTTGTTTGGTTACCATTCCTTCGGTTATTTTGGTTATTAGTGGTATGGATGCTACTGGTCTGTAGTTAGTTATTTCGCTTGCGTTTTTTTTTGTGTCTTTGGGAATTGGGGTGAGTAGAATTTTTCCTTTTTCCTTTGGGAAGAGTCCGTTTTGTAGCATGAAATTCACATGGTTCATTAGGTCTGTTATGAATTGTTGAGGTGCTGCTTTCATGAGGTTGTTTGGGCAGATATCTAGTTTGCAATGGGATTTGGCAAATTTTTTGAGCGTCTTAGAGATGAGGTCCTCTGACAGTGTTTCAAATTCGGTCCAGATCCTGTCTGCTGGGTGTATTCCGTCTTCTGGGTCTAGAAAGTTTAGGAGTGTGGCGTATTCAATAGGGCTGGTGGGAATTTTATTTCATAATTGTATAATTTTCTCCTTGAAGTGTTTCGCGAGGTTGTCGACCCCTGGTATATCTTTGCTGTTGTTTGTAACTGGTGTGGTGTCTAGCAACTTATTTACAAGGTAGAAGAGTTTGTGTGTGTCATTGTAGTTTGGTCCAATCAATGTTTTGTAGTGTAGTCTTTTAGTCTGTTTTATGGTATATTTGTATTTCCTCCGAAGTGATTTCCAGGCATTCATTGTGTGTTCATCTTTCTTTTTGTTCCATGCGCGTTCTAGTTTTCTGACTTGTGTTTTGAGTTTTTTCAGCTCTTCGGTGAACCATGGATTTGATTTTTTCCTACATGATGTTCTGGTTTGGATTGGGGCAATTGTGTCCAATGTTATTTTACATATGTCATCCCATTCTTGGAGGAATTGAATGGTGTCTGTATTTGTTGACCATTCATTTCGGTAGATCTGTTGCCAGAATGTTATGGGGTCTATTTTTCCTCTCGTGGTGTATGTTGTTTGTTCGTGTTTGTTGATTGCGTTTCTGTGTATTTTCACCAGTGGAGGGAGACATGTGCTTTATGGTGGTTTGTCCAAAGTGTGGGTGTCCATCTTATGTCTGTAAGTAGAAGAGTTGAGTCTGAGTCGAATTTGTGTGTAATAATGTCTAGCGTGTGTCCCTTTGCGTGTGTTGGTTGGGTATTAGGTGCGTGTAGATCCCAGAGTTTTAAGAATTCTTTGCATTCTTGTGTGCCTGTTGAGGTGTCGTCTTCGAGGTGTAGGTTGATGTCTCCTATTATGAGGATGTTTGAGGCAGAGACACATGTGTTTGAGATGAAGTCCATAAGTTGCGTTTGGGAGTCTTTCCATTTACCTGGTGGTCTATAGAATAGGATTGTGCTGAGGTGTCCTTGTAGGTTTGGATGAGTGATTCTTGTCGAGGCTATTTCAAGTTGTGGTGAGTTGTGATTCGCCAGTGGTTGTGATGGTGAACTCGGATTTGTAAATTATGGCTATTCCGCCACCTCTTTTTCCAGTTCTTGCCCAGTGGGTTATTTTGTAATCTGGTGGGCATGTCTCTTTGATGGCAGGGTCTGTAGGGCTGTGGAACCATGTTTCCGTGATGAATAGAAGGTCTAGATTCTCCGTGGTGATCCAGTCTAGTATATCTATTGAGTTGCTTACTGCTGATCTTGCATTGATGTATCCTAATCGGATTGAGTGGTATGGTTCAGTAGGGAGGTTAGATGTGTTTATTTTTATTAATTGTCTGTTTCCTCGGCAGTTGAGTTTGTCGTTGTTGTTTTTTTTTCTTTTCTCTTTCTGTTGGTGGTGTTCGTATGTGGGGGGTTTTCCTTTTGGTTGGTTGTTGTATTTTTGGTCTGGTGAGTTATTAATAGGTCGTGTATAGAGTTGGTGAATTGTGGTTGGGTTGTTGTTGATGTTGGGGGTGGTCCATGCATGGTGGATTATGGGAATGAGGTAGATTATTATTAGTAGCTTATTAGTATTCATGTTTATAATGCAGTGCACTTAGAGCCAGTTGTAGTCATGTGATAAAAGCAATATATTTAGAGACAGTTATGAGCAGGCGCTAAAGCACTGATGCAGTGCCTTGCAAAATAAAGTATTGTCTTAGAATTAGAGAGTAGAGCTGCGATGTTTGGTCAGTTAGATGTTTAGCAAGTCAGTCAAGAGGCAAGGCATTGAAAAGCATTTAGAAGCAGGATATTTAGAGCATTTAAAACATTTAAAGACCTTTAGAGTAAGATATTAGAGCATTTAAGACATTTAAAAGGCCTTTAGAGTAACATATTAACATAGTAACATAGTGGATGACGGCAGGAAAAGGCCTGCACGGTCCATCCAGCTCGCCCCACAAGGCAAACCCACATGCGCTACTTCTGATTATACTCTATCCTGATTAGTGATCTTAGTGTGGCAGGGCAATAAATCATTTATATTAGCATTAAACGTTTATGTTTAACAAGTCATTTGTAAGGCAAGCATTTAAAGCATTTAGAAGCAGGGTATCTAAGGCTGTTAGAATGTGTTTAAGACAGCTATGTTTAGCAATTCATTTAAAGGCTAGGCACTGGATAGCATTTAGAAGCAAAGCATTTTTTTTTATATGTGTTTAAAAGTAGTGTTGCCTTTAAAACATATATGCTAGCGAGTTTTCTTAAGAGTCCATTGTTACAATGTTTCAAACCTCCGTCGATCGTCCGGAGCAGTTTCTCAAGCGACCTTCTCGTTCTGCGTGGTGTTGTGGCGGATGGTCACGAGCCGGGTCGATCCCAGAGGGTTCTATGTGGTCGCTCTCAGCTCGATGCAAACAGCCAGGCGGTAACCGGGTTCCAAATATAGCCCCGTGATTCTTTCAGTAAAAAAAAAAAAAAATTTCGCCGTCTCTCTTCTCGCAGATGGAAAGCGTGCTCTCCTCTCCGCTTCTAGTGGGGCCTTTTGTCTCCGGACCCACGTTAGCCCTTTCTCCGGTGACTCTGTTCTTGCCCGGAGGAGGTATTCCGCCTCTCCTATGGCTGCGGGGGTCTGAAGCTAGATCGCGATCTCGGCGGAGCCTTCTTGTTGGAACTCCGCGCGATCCTCCAATTTCCCGGGGGCATTCGTCAGTTGATTTGGATCGCTGTCTTTCAGGGACACAGATCTTGCTCGGGGAGGTGAATCCTTTTGCCTATGGCGTCGGGCCTCGGATCGCGATTTCAACGGGGCAATTTCGCTTAGGACTCACCTAGAATTTGCTTAGAATTCGGTCCTCTTGCGGAGCTCCCGTCTCGGCGTCCGTTCAGTTCATCATATACCAGGCAGATCTCAGCAGCGCCGAAGGTTGGAAGGCCTGGGCCCCAGCGTGAGGGAATCTTCTGCTCTCCACCTTGGTTTGCTCCCGGGCTGTTTCCACCAGGGAACGCGGCAGCGGTGTGAGAGTCTTCAGGAGTGGAAATTCGGTTCCCAGACGGCTTGTGTCCTTCCTGTGTTCTTGGCGGGTGGATGGCCGCTGGACAGTCGGTCTATCTGGTGGTGTTCTCTCGTCCGGTGGTCTGTTTGGAAGGCTGCAGGTTCGGTCGGGCCGACTGGTGGTCACGAGGTCGGTCGGCTCGATTGCTACCAAGTATTAAGCTCATTTGTTTTAATTAATTTATCCAGTCCTTACATGCACATGGTTTTGCTTTTTAAACCCAAACGTTTCCTATGATAGCATTGTGCTTATTTGAATGTTTTTCTGTACAAGTTTTGTTTGATTTGTCTTTATTTGAAATAATTTTTTTTAAAACACATTTTGTCAAGGTGGGGTGGGGGACCCACCGACCTGGTCTACAGATAGCGACGCAACTGCTCTCCTCCCACCCTCCCCTTTCCTACCGACCATAAGAATTCCCCTCTCCCAGATTCATTTTAAGGAGATAACCCAGGGAACGCTATTCAGTTTTGTCCTATCGCTGTCACTCAGTCATGTTGGCCTCAGTCTCTGGTTTCTGCTTTCTTCTGTCTTCTCTTAACTCTCCTTCCAGGGTTTCCAGTCCATGTTTCTCTCTCCTCACGTTTTCCTCACTCTCTCTCATACATCCATCTAAGTCATTGAGCTTTACCTATCAGCTTGCTTGCATTTAATTTTCTGTCTTTCTATCCTCCAGCAGCAAGTTCAAGAGCTTAACTATTCTTTGAGTGAAAAAAATAGTTCCTCCAATTTGTTTTAAAAGTAATTCCATGTAATTTAATTGAGTGCCCTTTGTCTTTGTGCTTTGTGAAAGAGTGAAAAATCGATTCACTTTTACTCATTCTACACCACTCAGGATTTTATAGATCTCAATGATAGCCCCCCTCAGCCGTCTCTTTTCCAAACTGAGGAGCCCTAACCTCTAGCTTTTCCTCATATGGAAGGAATTCCATCCCCTTTATCAGTTTGGTCACTCTTTGAACTTTTTCTCATTCTGCTATATCTTTTTTGAGATACGGTCACCAGAATTGAACACAATACTCAAGGTGAGGTCACATCATGGAGTGTACAGAGGCATTATAATAGTCTTGGTCTTATTTTGCATTCCTTTCCTAATAAATCCTAGCATCCTGTTTGCTTTTTTGGCCTCTTCTGCACAATGGGCAGAAGATTTCAGTGTATTCTCTACAATGACACCTAGATCTTTCTCTTGAGTGCTAACTCCTAAGTTGGACCCTCATAGGCGTAGTTTGACTGTTCCATTTTTTTTTTGGGGGGGGGGGGCAAAATATAGACTGTGACAGATTATAATATTCATTTGTATATATAGTCCTTGTGACTCTAGGCGAGTCACTTAACCCTCCATTGCCCCAGGTACAAGTACATATATATACTATGAGGGGCATAATCGAACACAAACGCCCATCTCCATGGGCGACTATCTCCGAGGACGGGTACGTGAAGGGGCGGGACAGACCGTATTTTCGAAAAAGATGGGCAGCCATCTTTTGTTTCGATAATACGGTTGGTGCTAGGCAAATGCATCGGATTTGGGTGGATTTGAGCTGGGCAGTTTCGGTTTTCAGCGACAATGGAAACCGAAGGCGCCCAGCTCAAAAACGAACACATCCAAGGCATTTGGTTGTGGGAGGGGCCACGATTCGTAGTGCACTGGTCCCCCTCACATGCCAGGACACCAACCGGGCACCCTAGGGGGCACTTGTAAAAAGTAAAACTAAAAATTAAAACATGAAGAAATATGTTAGCCTTGCTAGCCCTTGCTCTCAGTAAAAATACAGGCCAATGGCTCAGGCTAAAGAGCTAGGCCTCTCTTAAAAATCAATATCATCTCTGATACAAGATATATTTCACTGCAGCTCAAGCTGAAGTGAGCTCCCAGAGAGCTGGCGAGGGAGGGGGGCATTTGCTCTTGTAAACAAAGCCTGGGACTGGCACCTGTGAGAAGTCATGAGAAAGATGTTTAGGCTAATAGAAGTTGATAGAGGGTTAGATGTACATAGGATGAGCATACCCAAGGGGAGGGGGAGCTGAAGAGAGCAAAATGATCTGTGAAGTCATCTCATGAGATGCACTGTGAACATATCTTGTTTATAGTTAGAACTTGAGAACTTGTGAAGTCATCCTTATCAACTGATAAGGGCCAAGAGCCCTGGTGAGAAAGACTGGGGTCCATGGGAACCAATAGAGTCAAAATGGTATATAACGACCAGTCTGAGGGGTATTAAATCAGACAAGAGAAGGAAGGCTACCAGAGAAGGCGGGTGACAGACGTATCCTGAACTGTTGCTCAACCATATGAGTGACTGAACTGCTTGTACTACATTTGGGTGAGATATCAATGTTAATAAACTATATTTCTTTACCTATCAAATACTGGGTTCCTTTCTAATTACATAGGTTTATACTGCCCTGACTGTTAACACTGTCATGTGCAGATACCAGGTTGCGGTAATTAAGGATCTAGAGGGGAGATGCAGTTCCTTCCAGGCTGGTAGAAAGCCCATGGCTCCGCTGTGCCACAGAGATGGCAGACCTAATAAATAAACAAACACCTCCCAAGTCCTTGGGTACTGAGCCCCCCAAATCCCCCCCAAAACCCACTCCCCACAACTCTACACCATTACCATAGCACTTATGGGTGAAGGGGGGCACCTAGATGTGGGTACAGTGGGTTTTTTTTTGGGGGGGGGGGGTTGGAGGGCTCCCATTTACCAGCACAAGTGTAACAGGTGGGGGGGGGGATGGGCCTGTCCACCTGCCTGAAGTCCACTGCACCCACTAACAACTGCTCCAGGGACCTGCATACTGCTGTGATGGAGCTGGGTATGGCATCTGAGGCTGGCATACAGGCTGGAAAAAAAAAGGTTTTAAAGTTCTTTTTTTCTGGTGGGAGAGGGTTAGTGACCACTGGGGGAGTCAGGGGAGGTCATCCCCAATTCCCTCGGGTGGCCATCTGGGCAGTTGGGGCACTTTTTGTGGACTTGTTCGTGAAAAAAAAAGGTCCAAAAAGAGCGGCCCAAATTCTCGCTTCAGCCACCCTTCTTTTTTCCATTATCGGCCGAGCGCGCCCATCTCTCCTAGGCCGATAAACACGGGCCAGTCCCGCCTTCACCACGCCTCCGACACGCCCCCGTCAACTTTGTTCATTCCCGCGACAGACTGCAGTTGGAGGTGCCCAAAATCGGCTTTCGATTATACCGATTTGGGCGCCCATGGGGGAAAGGCGCCCATCTCCTGATTTGGTCGAAATATGGGCGTCTTTCTCTTTCGAAAATAAGCCTGTATGTAAACTGCTTTGAATGTAGTTGCAAAAAACCACAGAAAGGTGATATATCAAGTTTCATTTCCCTTTCCCTACAGTGTAATAAAGAGTTTCTGATTTATGCTAACAATATTTTATGAAATGAATTAAAACATTAACACAATCTACTTATTCTGAGAAGTTATTCTGAGAACACATGGAATTTTGGCCGATTGACTTCTGTGTAATACTCAATTCCTTCAGAGCTCCATTAAACAAACTTTTGGGTTTTTTTTTTTAAGTATACTTTTCTTTTTTTTGTGATGGGCTATTTTTGTCAAGGAGCTATTTTGTCAAGGATTATTTTGTGGGAGGGGCCATTTTGTTCAGGGCCATTTTGTCAAGGACTATTTTGTTGTGGCTATTTTGTCAGGGCTATTATAAAGGAGTGCCACATCTCATACATATTCATTATGGTTATCTAAAAAAATAAACTGGATAGGAACCCAGTTTATTGGACGGTGAAGATTTTTTCACTAAAATTAGCTAGCCCCAAGGGAAGTTTGTCTCATGGTGCCCCCACTCACATTCCCATGAATTATCAAGGGCAGTGTACACTATTCCCCTCACACACTTCGCTAGAACATCAATACACCTCCTACTGGGAAAACAGAACAAGCTAGACTGTTACAAATCCATAGGTGGAAAATATACCCTAGCAAAACACAACACACCACAAAATGGGCTTGGCAACCCAACCACCGATTTTCCATTTCTCCACAAAAGAACAAAAGAGGCTTGGCAACCCCACCACCAAACCTTCAATCTCCCCATAACAGCATAAAAGGGGTCAGGGATCCTATCATTTTTACCCCCCCCCCCCCCCCCCACACACATATATAAAGGCAATTCTATAACACAGCACCTAAATTTATGCACCTGATAGAAGCCGATTCTATAAAGGGAGGTAGGCAACTACTTTTCTTCAAAGAATAGACTCCTATCAGGTACCTAAATATTGGTGTCCTGTTATAGAAGTGCCCTTAAAATATCCCTTCCAAATCCTCTTTTCTCCCTGAAGATTTTGAACAACATTTTCCCCATTTTCTTGCTCCTCATGCTTACCTCCACTTTCATCCTCTAATCCATCATAGGCAGTCAATGACTCAACTGTTTGGGGAACTCAGATGGGTGGGACTAAGGTGGTGGGGTGAGATGGGGTAAGTTAAAATCCTTATGGTGGTGGTGGGGGAGCAACTCCTATATCAACAGTAAAGGTACAGTATGGGGTATTTTTGAACACAGCAAGGAAGGACCCCTTTAAGGTCATTCTGATGCAGAGCCAACAGCTTCCACCCCCAATTATTTCTCTTACTGATAATATATAAAAAAAAACAATAAAGCAGTGGAATCAAATGCATTTATTGGAACAATACCCGACGTGGCCACGTTTCGCCCTCAGGCTGCGACAGGGGTACAAACTATAAAAACAAAACACAAGTATAAAAACATGTATAACCATATCATCTGTAAAACAGATATTTATAATTATCATTAAAATCATATGATGTACTGTATGTCTATACATGTTTTTTTAGAATTTTTAAAGGATTGTTTTATATGTTGAATCTTTTTTTAAATAATTGCCTTTTATTAGTTGAATCATGCTTATGACATTGTTAATATGTATGGTTATACATGTTTTATACTTGTGTTTTGTTTTTATAGTTTGTACCCCTGACGCAGCCTGAGGGCGAAACGTGGCCACGTCGGGTATTGTTCCAATAAATGCATTTGATTTCACTGCTTTGTTGTTTTTTATCTACTGTTTTGTAAGCAGTTGTGTGCCTTTTTGTTTTTTTTGTTCTTACTGATAATATGCACACTGAACACCACTCCAGGGAATAATGTGCCAAAACAAATCTAAATAATGTACAGCACAATAATACAGCACAACTACACAGTGGAGGAAGCAACATTTTAAACAGAATAGTGTTTGCAGTATTCTGGTAATATATGCAGGTACTTTAAAACTTAGCTAGCAATCAATTCTAGCTCTCCAGTCCAGCATCTTCCTGTTGGCCATGTGAACAGTAATGTTCGGCAGCACTGTAACAGAAATCCTGTGGTTTCCAGCAACCATAGACTGAGTTCCCTAGTAAGTTACCAAATAGCCACCGGGCTTCAGATCTACTAAATTTTAGTTTATTGTTGGATTATCAAACATGTTTGGGATAAATATCATCTGTATTAGCTGTACCTAACGGTTAGAGCAGCAGGCTGCCAACAGGGAAGCCAGGGTTCAAATCCCACTGCTGTTCCTTGATTTCTTGGACAAGTCACTTAACAATCCATTGCCCCAGATATTTATTTATTTATTTATTTGTTACATTTGTATCCCACATTTTCCCACCTATTAGCAGGCTCAATGTGGCTTACATAGTGCCGGAGAGCTGTTTGCAGACTCCGGAGTAAACAAATACAAGGTGATGTTATGGAAGGATAAGGTTCATGTTGTAGGATTTTTTTTTTGGGTGGGAGGGGATTGGTGACCACTGGGGGAGTAAGGGAAGGTCATCCCCGATTCCCTCGGATGGTCATTTGGTCAGTTGTGGCTCCTTCTTGAAGTTTGGTCATGAAAAAAAAGGGACCAAGTAAAGCCGGCGAAATGCTTGTCAAGACTGGCTTTTTTTTTCCCATTATCGGGCGAAGCCGGCCATCTCATGAGCACGCCCCTGTCCCGCCTTCACTACCCTACCGACACGCCCCCTTGAAATTTCGCCAGCTCCGTGATGGAAAGCAGTTGAAGCCGGCCAAAATTGTCTTTCGATTATACCGATTTGGCCGGTTTCAGGAGATCGCCGGCCATCTCCCGATTTCTGTCGGAAGATGGCCGGGGATCTCTTTCGAAAATGAGCCTGCAGATCATTTATAAATATGGTAATAGCACTGGTCCCAGTACAGATCACTGTAGCACTCCACTATTCACCCTCCTCCATTGAGAAAAATGGCCATTTAACCCTACCTTCTGTTTTCTGTCCAATAACCAATTCTTAATCCACAGAAGGACATTGCCTCCTATCCCATGAGTTTTTTCATTTTCTCAGGAGTCTCTCATGAAGAACTTTGTCAAAAGCATTCTGAAAATCCAGATACACTACATCAACTGGCTCATCTTTATCCACTTATTTATGTATGCCTTCAAAGAAATGAAGCAAATTCGTGAGGCAAGACTTGGCTGAATGCTGACTCCGTCCCATTAAACCATGTTTGTCTACGTGTTCAGTAATTTTATTCTTTATAATAGTTTTTATATTTTTATTAGTTATGTTTCCAATATTTTCCCCGGCACTGAAGTAAGGTTTACTGGTCTGTAATTTCCCAGATCACCCCTGGAACCCTTTTTATATTGGCCACTACGGATGATTTTTATGACAGGCTACTGATCACTAACAACAGATCAGCAATTTTATGTTTGAGTTCTTTCAGTACCCTGGGTGTATGCCATCCGGTCCAGGTGACTTACCACTCCTTAACTTGTCAATTTGGCTCAGTACATCTTCCAGGTTCACAGAGATTTCTTTCAGTTCCTCCTCATCATCACCCTTGACAACCATTTCCGGTACAAGGTAGATCTCTTACATGTCCAACATTTTCCCTCTATCTATGTGTTTTCCCTATGTCCAGAATCTCCCCTCTACTCTCCAGCATCTCCTCTCTACTCTATTTCCCTATATCCCCCTACCTCTATATGCTCCCCAGTGTTCAACATCTCCCCTCCACCTCTGTGTGCCCCTGTTTGCTTTGCCCCTGTGTTCAACATCTCTCTATGCTCCTCTCCTGTCCAGCATCTCCCCTCCATCTTCATATATTCCCCCATGTTCAGTATCTTCTTTCCATCTCCCTATATTCTCCCATGTCCAGAATCTCCTCTCTATCAATACCCACCTCCTACATGTCCATTGTTTGCACTCTCCTGATCTCTCCCCATATCCAGCATATGCACTTTCTTCTCTTCTTTCCTTATGTCCAGCTTCTCCCCATTTATCTCTCCATGTCCAACATCTTCCCTCTTCCCCCCCTATGTCCTCATGGTGTTCCACATCTACATATACAACCCCCCCCCCTCAATCCGGCATCTGCCCTTCATGTACCTTTGATTCTCCTCACCCTTCAATGTCTAACCCTTCAATCTCCCTATATTTCCCCATGACCAGAATCCTCCCCTGTACCCCCAGGTCCAACATCTTTGCATCTCTCTACCTTCCCTCCCTCCCCTCTGCACCAAAGCCCAATACCTCTCCTTCTTTCTTTTCTCCATCTTTTTCTCCCCTCTGCCCCAGATCAGGCATACCCCCTCTCCCTCAACCCTACCCCATGTGGTCCGGAAACTCCTCCTCTTTCAACATCCCTACCCTATAGTCTGGAAGTTCTTCCTCTCTCGTCTCACCCCATCTACCTTCAAACGTGTTTCTCACCTCTAGAGGTGGCCAACAGCATTGGTTATTTACATAATGCTACTTGTGCCATTCTCAGAGCCTTCCCTTTGCCACATCCCGTCCTCCTCTGACAATATTCTGTTCCTGCAGGAGCTGAATGCGGTAAAGATAAAGCTCCATGAACAGTTCAGGCAGCATTATGTGAATCGCTAAAGCATCCAGCTGCCCAAACACATGGTAAAATGTAGACTAGGGAAGGGAGAGGTTGAGAAGGAGTGCTGCTGGACCATGGCCGAGGGGGGAGGGGGTTGGACCATGGTGATGGGAGAGAGAGAGGGGATACCTGACCCAGAATTGACTCCAAAATAGAGCCCCTAGTGGTGGTCTCACATTAATAGGAACACCATTTTGGAGACGGCACTGGCAGGGCAGGCATGACTCGGGTGGGCAGGGCTTATTACCATATTCCCTGGTGGTCCAAAGATCACTGGACCACCAGGGAGTATGGTAGCAGGCCCTCGAAGAAGGTGGGAGCCCTTTGGGAGTTCGAAGGATATGATGGGGTGGGTGGGGGGAGGGGAAACAACACTGGTTCCTTGAGGCTCCAGCTAGGGATTGGGCTGTGGCTTTGAGGCTCAATGCTCCTGGTATTGTAAAATAACCCCAGCTTTTGGATGGCTTATTTTACTGTGATTTTATGTTGCACTCTGGTGTTTTCATGGTAATAAACTACTTTAAATGCATTTACATGTTTTGCATCTCATTACTATGCAACCCACAGTGGCCTAAATATCATCAAAGTAGAGCAAGACGACCTGCGTTAGAGCCCTTTAAGTTACATGAAGGGGAAATAACGCGACTTAAGGCCCTAACACAGCTTGATAATGTCTCCCCTAAGAAGGTAATTTGATAACAAATGAGGAAGGTGCCTATTTTTAGCTTATTTGATAAAGATAAATGTGCTTATGTGTCTTTATAAAATACTAGGGGTAAACCTGCAGAAATCGCACCTAGATAGATGGCATGGATGTTTATATGTGCTTGAAACTAGGCATATAAAGTATGCATGCAAGTAGTGACTCCAACTATGCTCCACCTAATCTCTACCCCAGAACATACTGGTCCTTCTTGCCACCATATGCTTTTTTACATATGTAAGCCTCTAGGATAATTTTATAAAAGCTTATTTATGTGCAGAAGATGTTTACAAAATTACCCTTTCAATGGATAAGTTATGCATTCAGGCCTAACTTTAAATGCATTAGAGTTGGCACGGTCTCCGGTCACATATAATTCAATGGCACTAGTTGAACAGATAATTACATGAAAAAAATAACGCATTGGTATGTAACTTTAAATACTAGCTGTTTCAAACAAATATTGGACCCTGTATTGTAACTACCCTAATGTAGTGATATTTAAATATTTGATAAATTCCCATTTCCTTGTGGGTAAAAGTTTATGCTGATGGCTATTTGAGTTGGGTTTGTCAAGAAAGAGTTGTTTTGCTTTGTTTTCAGCTGCTCTCTGCTGCCCTTCCCCCACCAGAAGCTGCTGCTCTAGGTGACCACCTAGTTTGCTTAATGGTGGGGCTGGCCCTGACCAAAAGTGAGGTCTACTTTATTTACCTGGGCTGTTCTTCTGACAGCTATTTTCCGTACCACAGGAGGTGCCTTAGTGCCAAAGGATGCTGGGATGGATTTCTGGACATTTCCAACAGTCAGTGCCCCATATCTAGCAGAGAAATAAAGAGAGAGGTCTCCATGAGGCGTTCATTACTTAAAAGAACCTAAAGAATAAACTTAGATTTTTGGTACCTATTAAAATTACTGTAGTGTCATATCATATCTCATAGCCCAGAAGTAGTAATATGCACCTTGCTGATTCCTCCAACTTTATATTTGAAAAGGGGGCTTGAAAACAAAGAGCTAATATTAGTCAGATGAAACTACATGGTGGCACTACAAAGCTCCACTTACCATATGATCATCTACAATCTCTCTTGCCATTATTTTCTGACCATAAAGAGCTTACTTTTGCATTCATAGCATTTTCTGGACAGGTGCATGATGCTCAGCTGCCCCTTATGCTTCACATACACAAAGGTTGTGCTGCATAATCTGTTTTCCACACAACCAGTTCTTTAATTATCCATTTCCCTGTTCACACAGGAGTCAATTTTCAAAGAATGTTCAGGAGTCAAAACTGAAAAGGTTTCTGATTAAAACTGACTTTTAACCCTGCATACCTCACCAGCTAAATATCCAATGTTCCTACCCGCCCTCCCACTGTCCAGCTAAGTTTTGTACACAAGGGGGGGGGGGGGGGGGGGACAATTTTAAAAACTCTTCTCCCAATATTCAAAAGGATTTAACTGGCCAGGATCGGCCCCCAAATGCCCCATAACCGGCTATCCAGTAATATTCAGCAGGGGATAACCAGCTATCCCTCACTGAATATTGCCAATTAGCAGCTAGCAGATAATCAGTTATGTCGGGTGATATAAAAAGTATCCGCTCGTTATCAGCCTGAGTTCAGTGGCCAAATATGGCCGCTTGAAAACTTGGAATATCTTTGGCTGGTTTCAAGATAATTTTTCATGGAGGGGGTGTGTCTGGGTGCGCAGAACGGTCATGACCAGAGATGGGTAGTAATAAACTACTTGTAATTTGTTACAGTACTTAAGCACAATAGGCAGCCCTTTTACTTGTAACGAGTTACATTTTTTTGCAATACTTTTTATTGTAACAAGTTATATTTAAGCCAGGGGCGTAGGCAGACAAAAGATTTTGGGTGGGCCTAGGCAAGAAGTGGGTGGGCACCATGTGTACTCCCCCCTCCCCCCAACCACCACAAAAAAAAACTCTCAGCTGGCAGGAAAATGTTGCTTTCCACCTTGTCAATCTGCAGCAGGCATTTGCTGAAAACTGAGCATGCGCAGGTGCCGGTATCATGGTGAGTAGCGTTTTCATTACCATTAGGGGGAAGTCTTCAGCTGGCCAGGCTTGGGATCCCCAACGGCTACAGCTAAATGTGTGCTACTGTTGGGTGGGACTGAGAGCTAAGTGGGTGGGCCCGACCCACCCCGGCCCACCCGTAGCTACGCCACTGATTTAAGCTGTACTTTTGTACTTAGTAACAAAGTATAAATTTGGAAAGTAGTTTTGAAAAAAAGTATTTTCCATCCCTCTGCTTCTCCCCCTCTACAGACTTTCCAAACGATATTAGACACGGCTTGCAGCTGATTGGGCCTGAACCTCTGGTCCCAAAAACAGCTGAGCTGGGACTAGAAGCCAGGGTCTGACATCACCTGGAAATTGTCTATAAGTTTTATTTCAGGTATACTGCACTATTTAACTTATTTCAGGTATACTGCACTATTTCCCATCCCCAAAACTCTCTTTTTCCTATCAGCCACATGAAGGAATTTCTGGCTGGTCACATGCTCTGATGGGGTCTCATGTTGCTAAGGCAATTCAGATACCTAGTATATCCTGTTACAAAAGTGAGTTAAAGGTGTGGTAAGGACAAATTGAAAGCTTCCGGCACATATGAAAGTCCCAATTACAAGTCTCCAGCCCATATGTAGCACCTATGATTGGTCCAGGGTAGAGGAGAGGTGGATGCTCACAACAGCCTATAAAACCCTGCTGCAGACAAAGGAACCCTGAAAAACGAGGCATGCTTGGAGAGAGAGTGTTTCAGATCGTCAAATGGTCTATGGTTTTTCCCAAGGGGGTTTTACTTTCCCCCCTTGATAGAAACTAATTCTCTATAGCTATGAATCTTTCTTTCATTTATTCTTTCTGTCTCTGCCTTCTCTCTGCTTTCTCTCTGCTCTGTGACCTTTGTATGAGGAACAAACATTTCTTCCTTCTTTATCTAATTAGTCTAATTACTTATAATTTCCAGGGGTACTGATGTTAGATTTTGTAAGTTTGTTATAACTTGAGACTGATGTCTGATGCTGTAGTGGTGGGTGAGTAATTAAAAAGACTTTTAATTCTCTCTAATTCCTGTAAATTATTTCTGTTTTATTTTATGATATTTCATAAATGTTTTAGTGAATAGCAAACCAAAACAGCCTAGAACAAAATCCTAGTCCCCTGCCCTCTACACCTGCCCTGAACAGCTGTTGATTGGCTATTACTTTATTGCTGTCATGCTCAGCTGCCTCCCCAGCCTGAACCACACCTTCACTGCATGTAGAGCCCTGCTCTCTTTCCCTCCCATTCGCCTTGGCCCTTCAGCACAGTCTGCTCTCTCCCTCCTGTTGCACCTCTGCTGGACTCACACTAATAAACTACTATGGGAGACACGTGGGACCTGGCTCTCTGCAGTGCTGCTAGTGCTTCCTGCACCAGGCCCACATCCTCTGATGTAAACTTCCTGGGACTGGCACAGGAAGCACTAGTGGCATGGCAGAGAGCTGGGCCCCCTGTGTGCCCCATAGTAGTTTACTAGTGCGGGCCACAGGAGGGAGGGTGGGAGGGAGACTGTGCTGCAAGGAAACAGTGGATAGGGATGGAGAGAGTGACAGAGAGAGATGGGGTGATACTGGATATAGGGCCGGTGCAACATGGTAAGCATGGCAGGGGGGCGCCGATCTCTGGAGGGCACCACAAGCCATGCTTACCGCAGCTGGGAGACTCACAGTTCCTTCAGGCAGCTCATGGTCCTCAACTGCCTGCCCTCAGCTTCCCACAACAGCCCTCCTTTCCTTCCTGCCACCCTGCATTTAAAACTTTTATTTTACTTCAAGTCACAGTGGCAGCGGCAGTGAAAGCAGCAGGCTTGCCTCCAGCCTGCCTTCCTCTGACATAATTTCCTCTTTCCACAAGGGCGGGACACAGAGGGAAGGGAAAGCTGGAGGCGAGCCTGCTGTTTTTACTGCCGCTGCTGCGACTTGGGGTAAAAAGTTTTAAACGCAGGGTGGCAGGAAGGAAAGGAGGGCTGTTGTGGGAGAGGAGGGCAGGCAGGTGAGGGCTAGGGTTGGAACTGGAACTCAGGATCTGAAAAGGGGGGCTGGGGTGAGTCACTGGACATGGATGGGAGGGAAGGGCAGAGGAGAATTGCTGGACATGGATGGGAGGATAGGGGAGATAGGAGAATTGCTGGATATGGATGGAGGAGAAGGCAGGAAAGAGAGGAGAGTTGCTGGATGGATGGATGGATGGAGGGCAGGGGAGAGAGGAGAGTTGCTGAACATGGATGCATGGAGGGGAAAAAAGACAGAGGAAGTAGATGCACATGGATGGAGGGGAGGGAAGAGAGGAGAAATGCTGGACATGGATAAAGGGGAGGAAAGACAGAGGGGGAGATGCACATCGATGGAGGGGAGAGAATAGAAATGCTGGACATGGATGGAGGGGAGGGAAGAGAAGAGAGAGGAAGGAGATATATATGGATAGAGGGGAGAGAGGAGAAATGCTGGACATGGATGGAGGGGAGAGAGGAAAAATGCTGGACATGGATGGAGGAGAGGGAAGAAAGAGGAAGGAGGTGCATACTGAACGGAGATGAGGAAAAGGGAAAAGAGGAGAAAAAGTACACATGGATGGAGAAAATAGGCAAAAGCTGGATCCACTCTATACCTTCTCCAGTCAAGTCCGCAGATGACTCAGCTTTTACCTATGGATGTAGGGCAAGAAATGAAGAAGAAAGGAGGAAAGTAAATAAATAAATGGAAAGGAAGCCCTGGAAATGGAGTTGAGAACAGATAGAGAGCAGCAGAATCAGAGACTGGGACCAACATGATCATAAAAACAAAGTCACCAGACAACAAAGGTAGAAAAAATCATTTCAGTGTTTGGAATATGTCCAATTTGAGAATTTACATCTGCTGTCTTATTTTGCAATGTATAGCAATGTGTTTCTTTCTATTTTTCTGGTATTGTGCTGCATGCAGAGTCTTAGCTTCTTAGGCTTTCAGGTTAAAATTTGAAGAGGGGCTATCTTTGTTTTGCATGTGTGACTGCAAGGCCAAGTGTCTGAATAGGGATCTGTTTGTTAGGTTCTGATATTTTGATAACATATTGTTTCAGGTTTGGCAAGACTGTTCTCCTTACTCCTGGTCTGTATGCTAATTTGGTTTGTGTCATTTTGGGTATACTGGAGATGTAACAGCATACAGAAATTATTTATAATGAAAAAAGACAAGTTATTTTTCTTCTCCTATACTGGTGTAATATTTTCAGTGATGCCTGTTTATATGCACCATGGTTGGTAAAAGGGGTGTGGCTACTGTAGGGTGTGGTTTCTGTAAGGGTGGAGCCATAGTGACCCCGCCCCTGGATGGGTAGGGGGCGCTGACTAATAGGCTGCAGGAAGGCGCTAGAAACCCTAGCACCGGCCCTGACTGGATAAAGGTGGGGGGAAGACAAAGGCTGGGGAGAGTGAGAGAAATTGGGCAAGACTGGATAGGTGGGGAGGGAGAGAGAAACAATGCAAAGCTGGATGGGAGGGGAAGGGAGGAGAGAGAGTAACAGAGAGATGGAGCAATTCTGGATAAAGGGTGGGAAGAGACAGGCTATGGGCTGGGGACAGTGAGAGAAATTGGGCAAGACTAGATAAGTAGGGGCACTAGAGTCAACTTTTCAAAATGATTGGGAATGCGAAACCCAGTAGAAATTACCCCTCCCTGGACACAGTCAAAGTACTGGGAGTGCTCTTTCGAACCTATGTAGTATTTTTAAATATCAATTAAGCGTGCACCTGATTTATAAAATAGGTGCAGAATAAGCACGTAAAACATGCATTAGCTAGGCACAAATTTATAAAATTATCCTCTTTGCAGCTGAATACTGTTGCTATACGTATGGCTAGTGGCAGTGATTGCATTATTTATATTTTCAATGCCTTCGCCTACTACAGAATAATTATTTTAGAAAACTCCTAATAGATGAAAGAATATTTTTACTTTGACCAAGAATTTGTTTATTGCCTCTCAAAGTACTGAACAATGTTTGCCTACTCAACTGGACTATGAAATTTTGTCGTTTTTTTCCATGAGAAAATTGATAAAATTCATTCTACTTTGGATTTAGGGGCCCAGCCTATGGATATTGGGGGTCTATTGTTCGATCAATCTAATTCTTGTGCTCAGAAGAGGCCTAAATGCAATACTTTAGGTCAATTTCAGGCTGTTTCGTTGGATGACCCTGGAAAATTAATTGCTTCTTTGTGTCCTTCAGCTTTAATATTTAAACCATAACCTTCATTACTGACTTTGAAACTGTAAGGCTTAAGTCTATTATGCCTTTTCATTAATGAATCGAGATTAGGAATTGTAGCTAAGGCTTGGAAGACTGCAGTAGTTCAACTAATATTGAAAAATTCCTCCATCAAATGCAAGTCTGCCAGGTAATTTTAGGTCGGTGTTCAATTTGCCATTTTTATCTAAAGTTTTAGAAAAGGTGGTTTTAAACATAACTACTTGATTTTGTCAAGAAGCAGGGGATTCTTTCTGAGTTTCAGTCTAGTTTTAGGAAGTTCCATAGTATGGAAACTGTTTTGTTGGACATTGTTGACGATTGATGGAAATATTTAGATAAAGGGAATGATGTCTTACTGGCTCTATTGTAGCTAAATGCTGCCTTTGATACACTTGATCATACAATTCTATAATCCAGATTATTGGAAATTGGGATATGTGATGTTGCACTACTCTGGTTTAGATCTTTTTTTAGAGAACAGGCCTCAATGTGTTCATTGAATCTGAACTTTCTAAACCTAAATTTTTGAAATATGGTGTACCACAAGGTGATTTATTGTCACTATTGCTTTTTAATCTTTATTTACATACAGTTATTGATATTGTGCTGAGATATGGAATCTGTATCCACTCATTTGCTGATGAGTGGATACAGTGGATACAGTGGATACAAGTTCTCAATATTACATAATTCACAATCAGGATTCCGCTCCCACCATAGTACCGAAACTGTCCTAGTTACCCTCCTGGCCAAATTCAAGCAGGAGATAGCAATAGATAACAGCATACTCCTCCTCCTCCAGTTCAACATGTCGAGCGAATTCGACATGGTAAACCACAACATATTACTAAGACTACTTGACAACTTCGGGATTGAAGGAAATGTACTTAATTGGATTAAAGGTTTTCTAACCACCAGAATTTATCAAGTAATATCAAACTCAAATATATCACCACCGTGGAAAGCAGTCTGCGGAGTACCTCAAGGATCACCATTATCACCAATATTCTTCAACATGATGATGATTCCACTGGCACAGTCCTTATCCAATCGAGGCCTCAACCCGTTCATTTACGCAGATGATGTTAAAATCTACATCCCCTTCAGACATGACTTGACAGAAATAACCAATAAAATCAACGATAGTCTGAACATCATGGACTCCTGGGCAAACTCATTCCAACTGAAACTGAACACTGAAAAAACACACTGCCTCATCCCCTTATCTCAACATAACAAGTACAAACCCACAACCATAAATACCCCAGGACACACCCTCCCTACCTCAGTCAGCTTGAAAATACTCGGCGTCAAACTTAACCACAACCTTACTCTCGAGAGCCAAGTAAACTCTGTAATAAAGAAAATGTTCTATTCAATGTGGAAGCTCAAATTATTAAAACCTTTCTTCCCAAGGGAAACCTTTCGAAACCTAATACAATCAATGGTCCTAAGTCATGCAGATTATTGCAACGGAATCTACGCGGGATGCAAAGAACAACTCACCAAAAAACTCCAGACCACCTAAATACAGCAGCAAAGTTGATATTCAGCAAAACACGCTTCAAAAGTGCCAAACCCCTTCGAGAAAAGCTGCATTGGCTCCCAATCAAAGAACGGATCATCTTCAAAATCTTCACTTTAGTCCACAAAATTATATATGGCGTAGTCCCAGGACACATGATAGACCTTATAGATCTACCAATAGGAAACAGAGTCGGATCGTCAAGATCATACCTAAACCTACACTACCCAAATTGCAAAGGACTGAAATACAAAACAACTTACGCATCCGGCTTCTCCTACATAAGCGCACAACTATGGAATAGCCTCCTAAAAGCTGTGAAAACAATCCATGACCATCTGAACTTCAGGAAATCACTAAAAACCAACCTTTTCAAAAAGGCCTACCCCAATGACCCTACGTAAACCTCTTCACCCAGAAACACAGCATGCCTAATGATCGTACTGGACAACACACAATCTTCATCCCTTCCGACCCTCCACATATACCTCATTCGATCACTATACAACCTTGTATTTGCTATCAACCGAATATGTAAGCCACATTGAGCCTGCAAATAGGTGGAAAAATGTGGGATACAAATGCAACAAATAATAAATAAATAAATGATATTCAGTTTTACATTTCATTGGGATCAGGCTGAGGGCCAATTAGAGAAACTACGGATTTGTTTGACTGAAATAAAAAATTGGATGATGTTGAATAAATAGCATTTGAATGCTTCCAAAACTGAATTCTTAGAGGTATTATAGGATCTTAGAGGAGTGGAGGAATGGCCTAGTGGTTAGGGTGGTGGACTTTGGTCCTGGGGAACTAAGGAACTGAGTTCAATTTCCACTTCAGGCACAGGCAGCTCCTTGTGACTCTGGGCAAGTCTCTTAACCTTCCATTGCCCCAGGTACAAATAAGTACCGGTATACAATATGTAAGCCGCATTGAGCCTGCCATGAGTGGGAAAGCGTGGGGTACAAATGTAACAAAAATAAATTATTATATTTTATTATCTTTATTATTGGAAGGGTCTAGCATAATAGAGAAAGACTACGGGCCCTGTTTACTAAGTTGCACTGTCGGCGTGCTACCTTTTTAGTGTGCGCTAAAAATTAGCACGCACTAATGCTAGAGACACCCATATATTCCTACAGGTGTCTTTAGCATTAGTGCACGCTAATTTTTAGTGTGCGCTAAAAAGGTAGCGCACCTACAGTGCAGCTTAGTAAACAGAGCCCCCAAGTATGTAGTCTGGGAGTTTTGTTAGATGCTGGATTAACTTTGGTTAACCATATTTATTAGACGGTCTCTTCCTCATTTTACTATCTATGTCAATTACATAGGATTCATACTTATTTACAGAGTCCAATTTTGCTCA
Source organism: Microcaecilia unicolor (assembly GCF_901765095.1). Classification (NCBI taxonomy): domain Eukaryota; kingdom Metazoa; phylum Chordata; class Amphibia; order Gymnophiona; family Siphonopidae; genus Microcaecilia; species Microcaecilia unicolor. The sequence continues at coordinate 243,747,546 of NC_044036.1, forward strand.
GTTGCTTTATGGTTATGCAATTAAAAGCATTGATTATTGCAATGCATTGTTTGTAGGGTTACCTGATAAGAGTTTAAAACACTCCAGAGTGCTCAAAGTGCAGCCGTTTAGGTGTACAAGATTATATCATACCTGTTCTTCTTTGCATTGGCTTCCAGTTAAATACTGTATTTTAAAACGCTGGTATTGGTGTTTAAAGTGTTTCATAGCATTGCACCAAGATACGTTTCCAATAAACTGCTAATTTATACTCCTAAGGAATCATTACATTCTCAGAGAGGCATTTTCTTTTAGTACATCTACTATAATAAAAAGCACCTCCAACGTTCTGAAGCTGACTCCGTGGACGGCCAGGGCTTTCAATAATGCCGCCGCTTTGACGGAGCTAATCTGGGGACACAGTACAATCGCTGGGTGCCTGGAGGGGGGGGGGGGGCGCAGGGGATAGAGGAGAATTGCAGGGTGGCTGGAGGGGGGGGGCAGGGGACATAGGACAATTGCTGGGTGGCTGGAGGGGGGCAGGGGAGACAGCAGAATCGCTGGGTGGCTGAAGGGGGGGCAGGGGAGAGAGCAGAATCGCTGCATGGGTCTAGGGGGGGCAGGGGAGATGAGAATCGCTGGGTGGCTGGAGGGGGGGCCAGGGAAGAGAGGAGAATCGCTGGGTGGCTGGAGGGGGGCAGGGGAGAGAGGACAATCACACACACTCTCTCTCTCACAGACACACTTGCACCCAGTGAACTGGGGGAACCAAGCATTTCCTCTCAGCTCTGGTTTCGGTGGGAATAAAATTGACACGTATTCTAAAGAGTTGCATGGGAACAGTAATCTTACCCATCCCTGCCCTTCCCTGCTGGAATCTTACAAATCTCCATCCATCCCTGCTAGAATCTTACAAATCTCCATCTATCCCTGCAAGAATTTGACCCATCCCCACCCGTTCCCACAAGAATTTAATGGTACATTTTAAAAAATTCCTACAATGGTATAGAACCATTGATGTCACGGGGCAAGATGGCCGCTGAGCAAAACTGCTAGCAGGCAGCATTTTCTCTTACAGCTCTCTAAAAGATTTGACTTACTGAGATGCCGAAGAGACGGGGCAAATCAGCCTCCAATGCCCCCTCCCGTCAGGCTCCTTCTTCACAGGATATTCGCACATTGTTGCAGACTGCTGTAAATCCATCTGCTCCAGTGTTAGCAATGTTGGAAGGTGGCTCGTTGACACGCTCTGGTGCAAATGGAGGCACTGAAGCGTCTCTAGGGCTAGAGCTGATGCTCAGCCCCGACACAAGGGAACCACCCCCTCAACCTGTGAGCAGCAGTACACCAGCAGAGGTGACTCCTAAGTGTGGTGTGAACGAATGGAGCCAGGAGGAGTTAAATCAGCCTGCTGGTAATCTGGAAGCCTTGATGGGAATGACAACACCAGATACAACAAAGGTGGGAGACGCTGCTATCACGAGCCAGGGGACAACGATTGAGAAAGAGGAACCACCTTTGCATTTTTCTTTTGAAACAAAAAAACCATCTGAAGTTACCCTAGATTCCTTATGGACGCCAATAGTGGACCTAGGGTAATCTCTATCACCTCAAATTCAGAAATTAAATCAAGAAATGATAACACAAGTACAAAATATAAATCTTTGGATTTAAAAATCGAAAAACTGGAGCAACTAGAACTTAAAAGAGATTTGGAAATGAAAAAAATGCAGACCCAACAGGAGATTATGGTAAAAGATTTGACTTCTTTAAGAAGAAAAACTGAATTTCTTGAGAACTCTGTTAGAAGTAATAATCTTCGCTTCCTAAATTTTCCAAAGCAACTTACTAAATCTCCTAGGGAAATGTTAAAAAAGTACTTAATTGAGATCTTTGGTGTTAAGGAAGAAATTATTCCTCCTTTCACCCAGGTTTATTACCTACCATTAAGAGAGCAGGTGGATCAGAAGAAACCAGAACAAGAAGAACAAGTTTTGAATGTCACAGATTTACTTGAAAATACAGATCTTGAACCTGTTACCTCAACTACCCTAATTGCAACAGTTGCATTAACACAGGATAAGTCCTGCTTAATGACTATGTACTTTAAAAGCAAAGACAAATTGTTTCTTGGTCAAAAGATACAATTATTCCCTGATATCTCTAGAGAAACGCAAAAGCGTTGAAAACAATTTCTTCTAATGAAACCACGGGTCATACAGCTGGGTGCTACATTTTACTTGAGATATCCATGTAAATGCATAGTGAGATACCAATTGAATAAATATGTTTTCTTTGACCCAGCTCAGTTAACAGTGTTTCTAGCATCAAGGCAAAATAGGGGTGCTTAAAATGTTATTCTCCCTTTAATTGAGAAATTTAACACTGAGTAATGTTACCTGTTAGCTTTTTGTTTGCTTTAATCTTGAAAATTTTGCCTAATATATATTCCATTTCTTAATATCTTGCTCCAAATATTTGGACTTGAGCGAGAAATTTCAAAACCGTTGCTTTAATAATATTGTATTCCTGAGTAAACTATATGTGAAATGTATTGCTTTTCAAAACAAGCTTTGCTTAATTATAATTGTAAAAGTTATAAATAAAATAATAATTAAAAAATTCCTATTGGCTCTGTCGGTCTCTCTGTGGGTTTGAGCCGCAGCACTGCAGGCAAGAAAGGAACAGAACACTCTGCTGTGCACATGTAAGACTTGTCTCAAATTCACTGGCACTGTGTGCTGAGAGGTCATCACGTGTACGCGCCAACAGATCAGGTGACCTCTGGTGCTCGTGCCTGTGTCAGAGCTGAGGTCTGCACATCAGCCTGGGAGCAGAGAAGATTAATAATAATTTAGTGATGGTAGACAAAGACCTGAACGGTCCATCCAGTCTACCCAACAGTCACACTCATTATCAATTCATAATTAAATTAAACAATGAACACTGATATTACATACTTGATTATGGTCTTTCTTTGTTATTTCTGGGACATAGACAATAGAAGTCCACCTGGCCCTGTTCTTATGTTCCAACTGCTGGAGTTTATTTATTTATTTATAGCATTTATATCCCAAAATATTCCCACCCAAGGGCAGGATCAATGTGGAGTACAACAGTCTATAAAAACATACAACAATTCAGCAAACAAACAATCAATTTCGTAAGAGAGAAAGGGAAATGGCTAAGGAGGGAAAAGGGGAAAGAGTAGTGGTGAATAATATGTCGCTAAGACAGTTGGAATTCAGAAGGAAGAGATACCAGGCGGGTTTGAAGTGTATGCTCTACCAAAAAGAAAGGTCTTGAGGCACTTCTTGAAGATCTGGTGATCAGGAGTAAGTTTGACCAATTGAGGCAGCCACTTCAGCCTATTCATCTACTCATTTGCAGAACACAGACCAGCACTGTCCTCTTGTTCCAGCCACTGAAGTTGCTGTCTAAGCTCTTTCCAGCCCCTCCTAAACCAGACTGCCATATACGAGACACAGCTCATACAAGTCTGTCCGGTATTGGCCTTAGTTCATCACAGCCATCTAAGCATCACTGGAGAGATTCCATGGGATTGGAGAACGGCGGATGTGGTCCGTCTTCACAAAAGTGGTGATAAGGAAGAAGCTGGAAACTACAGGCCGGTAAGCCTCACTTCGATTATTGGAAAAGTAATGGAAGCGATGCTGAAGGAAAGTATAGTGAATTTCCTGGAAGCCAATAAGTTGCAAGATCCGAGACAACATGGTTTTACCAAAGGGAATCGTGCCAAACGAATATCATTGAATTCTTTGACCGGGTGACTGGAGAATTAAATCAGGGATGTGATATAGACGTAATCTACCTAGATTTCAGCAAGGCTTTTGACACGGTTCCCCACAGGAGGCTCTTGAACAAACTGGACGGGCTGAAGATAGGACCCGAAGTGGTGAACTGGATTAGGAACTGGTTGACGGACAGACGCCAGAGGGTGGTGGTAAATGGAATTCGCTCGGAGGAGGGAAAGGTGAGTAGTGGAGTGCCTCAGGGATCGGTGCTGGGACCGATTCTGTTCAATATATTTGTGAGTGACATTGCTGAAGGGATAAAAGGTAAAGTTTGCCTTTTTGTGGATGATACTAAGATTTGTAACAGAGTGGACACCCGGGAGGGAGTGGAAAACATGAAAAAGGATCTGTGGAAGCTAGAAGAATGGTCTAAGGTTTGGCAATTAAAATTCAATGCGAAGAAATGCAAAGTGATGCACTTAGGGAGTAGAAATCCACGGGAGACGTATGTGTTAGGCGGGGAGAGTCTGATAGGTACCGACGGGGAGAGGGATCTTGGGGTGATAGTATCTGAGGATCTGAAGACAACGAAACAGTGTGACAAGGCGGTGGCCTTAAGTAGAATGTTGCTAGGCTGTATAGAGAGGGGAGTGACCAGCAGAAGAAAAGAGGTTTTAATGCCCCTGTATAAGTCGTTGGTGAGGCCCCACCTGGAGTATTGTGTTCAGTTCCGGAGGCCGTATCTTGCTAAGGATGTAAAAATAATTGAAGCGGTGCAAAGAAAAGCTACGAGAATGGTATGGGATTTGCATTACAAGACATACGAGGACAGACTTGCTGACCTGAACATGTGTACCCTGGAGGAAAGGAGAAACAGGGGTGATATGATACAGACGTTCAAATATCTGAAAGGTATTAATCCGCAAACGAACCTTTTCCGGAGATGGGAAGGCGGTAGAACTAGAGGGCACGATACAAGATTGAAGGGGGGCAGACTCAAGAAAAATGTCAGGAAGTATTTTTTCACGGAGAGAGTGGTGGATGCTTGGAATGCTCTCCCGCGGGAGTTGGTAGAGAGGAAAATGGTAACGGAATTCAAACATGCGTGGGATAAACATAAAGGAATCCTGTTCCAAGGGAATGGATCCTCAGAAGCTTAGCTGAGATTAGGTGGCAGAGCCGGTGGTGGGAGGCGAGGATATTACTGGGCAGACTTATACGGTCTGTGCCAGAGCCGGTGGTTGGGAGACAGGGATAGTGCTGGGCAGACTTATATGGTCTGGGCCCTGAAAATGACAGATACAAATCAAGGTAAGGTATACACAAAAAGTAGAACATATGAGTTTATCTTGTTAGGCGGACTGGATGGACCGTGTAGGTCTTTTTCTGCTGTCATCTACTATGTTACTATCCAGCTTATAATCGAAAGTGATCGCCGGCCATCTTCTGACACAAATCGGGAGATGGCCGGCGATTTCTTAAAAGCGGCGAAATCGGTGTAATCGAAAGCGGCATTTTTGACAGCATCGCCGCTTTCCCGTCGCTTCGCTGGCGAAAGTTCAAGGGGGCGTGTTGGTAGATTAGCGAAGGTGGGACATGGGCGGGCATGGGCGTGGCTAACAGATGGCCGGCTTTCGCCGATAATGGAAAAAAAAAGCGGCGTTAAGCAGTATTTCGCCGGCTTTACTTGGTCCTTTTATTTTCACGACCAAGCCTCAAAAAGGTGACCCAACTGACCAGACAACCACTGGAGGGAATGGGGGATGACCTCCCCATACTCCCCCAGTGGTCACCAACCTCCTTCCATACTAAAAAAATAAAACTAAAAACCTTTTTTGCCAGCCTGTATGCCAGCCTCAAATGCCGTACCCACCTCCATGACAGCAGAATGTGTTGTATCCTCCGACAGCCTTTCCCTGGTTGCGATATGGCTCTCGGGTGAGTGTGACACCTTTTCTGTTAGGTGCCCTGCAGAGTCACATTAGCAATGCATTGTGGTGGGTGTAGGGTATTGGGCTCTACTCCCATGGTGCTTTCCCCCCCTGCTAACTGGGTCAGAGTGTGCCCTGTTTTGTTTCCTGTTGTAGTCCATGCGGTAGTGGCCATTTTTGTAAGCCAGTTTTAGTTCCCTTTCCTATGTTACCCACGTTAGAGAACGTAGTTCTTACCTTGAATGGTGCTGAAAGAGGGCATTGTACACCATTGTGCCAGCTCTGACCTACTGCTAATCTTAGTAGTAGCGGACTCTTTGCCAGTGGGGCACAACCTCTGATCTGCAGTTAACTGTGAGTAAACATGCTTATTTCAAGAAAGGACTTTTTCAGAGAGATTAGTCTTCAGGTGTGAACTGGTGTGCCAAAGTTATACAGCAGCAATAAGTCCTAGAGGCTGTATGCAGGTCCCTGGAGCTATTTTAGTGCGTGCAGTACATTTGTCTGGAGGAGTGGCCTAGTGGTTAGGGTGGTGGACTTTGGTCCTGGGGAACCAAGGAACTGAGTTCAATTCCCGGCACAGGCAGCTCCTTGTGACTCTGGGCAAGTCACTTAACCCTCCATTGCCTGCCGCATTGAGCCTGCCATGAGTGGGAAAGAGCGGGGTACAAATGTAACAAAAATAAAAAATTTGTGGGTAGTGGGTTTGGGGGGCTCAGCTCCCAAAGTAAGGGAGCTATCCACGTGGGAGCTTTTCTGAAGTCCACCGCAGTGACCCTTAGGGTGGCTGGTTGGTGTCCTGGCATATTAGGGGGGCCAGTGCACTAAAAATGCTGGCTCCTCCCATGGCCAAATGCCTTGAATTTGGCCGGGGTTTGAGATGGCCGACATAACTTTCCATTATTGCTGAAAAACAAACCCAGCCATCTCAAACCCGGCAAACTCCACGGCATTTGGCCGGGCTAAACCGTATTATCGAAAAAAAATATGGCCGGCCATCTTTTTCGATAATATGGTTCCGACCAGCTGTAGCACCGCCGCCAACATAGATCGTCGGTGATCTATTTGGCCGGCAACGTTCGATTATGCCCCTCTATGTTACTATCACTCGACATCCACACACATGCAGCCATTTAAGTTTAGGTTTTTTATAACTTCCATTTTCTAATTTGAATTCCATCACCATTTGTGTCTCTACCACTTACTTAATGGAAGACTTTCCGCATCTGCGCTGTTAAAGAAAGGAGGAGGAGGAAGAGACGGCACTCAAAGGACTTGGTACTTGATAAGTGAGAGGCTGGTGCAGGTGCAGCTTACACTTCCATGGGAACCATACAGGAACTGTTTCCATCCTCGTGGGAACCCTGCTGAACTACTTCCATCCTCTTGGGAACCCCAAACCCCGTTCCCGTACAGGTCTCTAATGTATTCCCCATTTTGCAAAGGGAACCCACATAAATGGGGAAATGTTTCCATACTGAATTTTACATCAGCTCAAAGGCATTCATGGAGGGGCATAATCGAACGGGGTGCCCAAGTTTTCCTGAGGACGTCCTCGCAGGATGTCCCGGCGAAGGGGCGGGGAAACCCGTATTATCGAAATTATTATTATTATTATTATTGTTACATTTGTATCCCACATTATCCCACCTCTTTGCAGGCTCAATGTGGCTTACAATTCATCTTGTATGCTGGAAATAGAAAAGAATATACATTTGGTTTTACAGCAAGATTTGAGTATATGATGGTGAAATACATAGTAATGGGAATAGAAAAGATTATGCATTTGATTTGCGGAGTTTGGTTACATGTTGGTGGGATACATGATGGTAATAAAGCCATTGATATAGGTACATGATAGTATGGAGGCAAAGGATATAAGGAACGTTCTTAGATATCTTAAAGAAAGTTGAGTTACACGTGTTGTTCCTTATGATATATTTTGTCGAAGAGATAAGTTTTCAGGAATTTTCAGAATTTAGTCATTTCATAGACTGATTTCAGGTTACGTGGCAGTGAGTTCCAGAGTTGTGTGCTTGTATAGGAGAAGGTTGATGCATGCATTGATTTGTATTTCAAGCCTTTACATTTGGGAGGATGGAGATTGAGGAATGTGCGGGAGGATTTTTTTGCATTTCTGGATGGAAGGTCTATTAGGTCCAACATGTAGGCTGGGGCGTCTCCATGGATGATTTTATGGACCAAGGTGCAGAGTTTGAACGTGATGCGCTCTTTGAGTGGGAGCCAGTGTAGTTTTTCGCGGAGGGGTGTAGCGCTTTCGTATTTTGGTTTGCCGAATATTAGTCTGGCTGCTGTATTCTGGGCTGTTTGGAGCTTTTTGAGTATTTGTTCTTTGCAGCCGGCGTAGAGTGAGTTACAATAGTCCAGGTGGCTAAGTACCAGAGATTGTACCAGGTATCGAAAAACACTCCTTGAGAAAAATGGTCTGATTCGTTTTAGTTTCCACATGGAGTGGAACATCTTTTTAGTTATATTCTTTGCATGGTCCTCAAGTGTCAGGTGTCGGTCGATGGTGACTCCTAGGATTTTTAGGGTGTCTGAGACTGGTAAACTTAGATTGGGTGTGTTGATGGTGGTGAATTCCTTCTTGTTGTATTGCGAGGTGAGTACCAGGCATTGGGTTTTATCAGCATTTAATTTCAGTCGAAATGCATCCACCCAGGAGTTCATAATGTGCAGGCTTTGGTTGATTTCGTCGGAGATTTCTCTTAGATCATGTTTGAATGGGATGAAGATTGTTACATCATCAGCATATACAGTGGGGGAAATAAGTATTTGATCCCTTGCTGATTTTGTAAGTTTGCCCACTGACAAAGACATGAGCAGCCCATAATTGAAGGGTAGGTTATTGGTAACAGTGAGAGATAGCACATCACAAATTAAATCCGGAAAATCACATTGTGGAAAGTATATGAATTTATTTGCATTCTGCAGAGGGAAATAAGTATTTAATCCCTCTGGCAAACAAGACCTAATACTTGGTGGCAAAACCCTTGTTGGCAAGCACAGCGGTCAGACGTCTTCTGTAGTTGATGATGAGGTTTGCACACATGTCAGGAGGAATTTTGGTCCACTCCTCTTTGCAGATCATCTCTAAATCATTAAGAGTTCTGGGCTGTCGCTTGGCAACTCGCAGCTTCAGCTCCCTCCATAAGTTTTCAATGGGATTAAGGTCTGGTGACTGGCTAGGCCACTCCATGACCCTAATGTGCTTCTTCCTGAGCCACTCCTTTGTTGCCTTGGCTGTATGTTTTGGGTCATTGTCATGCTGGAAGACCCAGCCACGACCCATTTTTAAGGCCCTGGCGGAGGGAAGGAGGTTGTCACTCAGAATTGTACGGTACATGGCCCCATCCATTCTCCCATTGATGCGGTGAAGTAGTCCTGTGCCCTTAGCAGAGAAACACCCCCAAAACATAACATTTCCACCTCCATGCTTGACAGTGGGGACGGTGTTCTTTGGGTCATAGGCAGCATTTCTCTTCCTCCAAACACGGCGAGTTGAGTTCATGCCAAAGAGCTCAATTTTTGTCTCATCTGACCACAGCACCTTCTCCCAATCACTCTCGGCATCATCCAGGTGTTCACTGGCAAACTTCAGACGGGCCGTCACATGTGCCTTCCGGAGCAGGGGGACCTTGCGGGCACTGCAGGATTGCAATCCGTTATGTCGTAATGTGTTACCAATGGTTTTCGTGGTGACAGTGGTCCCAGCTGCCTTGAGATCATTGACAAGTTCCCCCCTTGTAGTTGTAGGCTGATTTCTAACCTTCCTCATGATCAAGGATACCCCACGAGGTGAGATTTTGCGTGGAGCCCCAGATCTTTGTCGATTGACAGTCATTTTGTACTTCTTCCATTTTCTTACTATGGCACCAACAGTTGTCTCCTTCTCGCCCAGCGTCTTACTGATGGTTTTGTAGCCCATTCCAGCCTTGTGCAGGTGTATGATCTTGTCCCTGACATCCTTAGACAGCTCCTTGCTCTTGGCCATTTTGTAGAGGTTAGAGTCTGACTGATTCACTGAGTCTGTGGACAGGTGTCTTTCATACAGGTGACCATTGCCGACAGCTGTCTGTCATGCAGGTAACGAGTTGATTTGGAGCATCTACCTGGTCTGTAGGGGCCAGATCTCTTACTGGTTGGTGGGGGATCAAATACTTATTTCCCTCTGCAGAATGCAAATAAATTCATATACTTTCCACAATGTGATTTTACGGATTTAATTTGTGATGTGCTATCTCTCACTGTTACCAATAACCTACCCTTCAATTATGGGCTGCTCATGTCTTTGTCAGTGGGCAAACTTACAAAATCAGCAAGGGATCAAATACTTATTTCCCCCACTGTATGTATGGATTTAGATTCTGGTTCGATAATAGCTTAGCCAAGGGTGTCATCATTAGGTTGAATATGGTCGGTGAGAGAAATAAGATGGGCGTCCATCTTTTGTTTCGATAATACGGTTGGGTACATCCAAATCTCAACATTTAGGTCGACCTTAGAGATGGTCATCCTTAGAGATGGTTGTCCCCAGTTTTCAGTGATAATGAAAACCGAGGATGCCCATCTCAGATACAACCAAATCCAAGCCATTTGGTCGTGGGAGGAGCCAGCATTCGTAGTGCACTGGCCCCCTGACATGCCAGGACACCAACCGGGCACCCTAGGGGGCACTGTAGTGGACTTCACAAATTGCTCCCAGGTGCATAGCTCCCTTACCTTGGGTGCTGAGCCCCCCAAAACCCACTTCCCACAATTGTACAACAGTACCATAGCCCTAAGGGGTGAAGGGGGGCCCCTACATGTGGGTACAGTGGGTTTCTGGTGGGTTTTGACGGGCTTTTATCACCAAAAGTGTAACAGGTAGGGGGGGATGGGCCTGGATCCGCCTGCCTGAAGTGCACTGCACCCACTAAAACTGCTCCAGGGACCTGCATACTGCTGTCAGGGAGCTGGGTATGACATTTGAGGCTGGCATAGAGGCTGGCAAAAAAAGTTTTTTTTTAGGGTGGGAGGGGGATAGTGACCACTGGGGGAGTAAGAGGAGGTCATCCTCAATTCCCTCCGGTGGTCATCTGGTCAGTTCGGGCAGCTTTTTGAGGCTTGGTCATAAGAAAAAATGGACCAAGTAAAGTTGGCCAAGTGCTCATCAGGGACGCCCTTCTTTTTTCCATTATCGGCCAAGGACGCCCATGTGTTAAGCACGCCCCAGTCCCGCCCCCTTGAACTTTGGTCGTCCCCGCGACAGAAAGCAGTTGAGGACGCCCAAAATCGGCTTTCGATTATGCCGATTTGGGCGACCCTGGGAGGACGCCCATCTCCCGATTTGTGTCAAAAGATGGGCGCCCTTCTCTTTCAAAAATAAGCCTGATAAGCTTCTAAAAATTGTTCATTTCTGACAGGGCTGTACATGAGGGATTAAGAGAATCATTCTCCTTAATCCCATGTAGTTTAATTCTACCTCTAAAATGAAAAATGCAGCCTCACTACTTAATTAGCAGCACTTGCACTCGTACGTTTATAAAATGGGGTGGCTAAATGTGGAAGTGGAGGTTGTAACAGCAAAACAAAAAGTACCAAGAGCCTTCAAGAAAAAGGGGAGTAAATGACAACTGCACCTCCAAGACCCGGAGGAGAAACGAAGGCAGCGAGTCAACAGCACACTGAGACCGGAAGCGGGATCTCAGCGGCTGTAAGTGGAGACCCTGTTGCTACGTCATCGCCAATGGGAACAGCACCCCAGGCGGGTTCTGTGAAACCGGTGCCCTTGTCTGAGGGAAATCAAGGCGAGCCCTCCGCGGGGGTTGGAGTTATGGTGAAACCTGCGGTTGTTACAATGGAAACATTATGGGAAGCGATTCAAGGACTGAATACAATCCTACAACAATTATCAGGTACTTTGCGGGGTGACGTGGCGGAACTAAAACAGGCTCAAAATCATTTATCTGGCAAGGTTGAAGAGCAGACGACCAAAATGGAGGTTTTAGATAATGACATTAAATCAGTGAATTCCTCTACATTAACATTAATAAAAGATAGTAACTTCCAAAAACGTAAGACTGAATACCTGGAGAATCAGATAAGGAGAAATAACTTACATTTTTTGAATTTTCCTAAATATCCTCTCATTCCTCCATTACAAATGTTAAAAAAGTATATTGTGGAGGTACTGGGTGTCCCCCCTGAAGGTTTTCCACCAATCACCAAAACTCAATATATTACTGGTACTGGAATAAGAAGATTGCCTGTTTCTCCTCAATCTGACTTAAATTTAATGGATGTCCTTGAAAACTCCATTGAAGTTATAACAGAAAGAACAACACTGTTGGTCACGTTTGCTCTAGAACCGGATCGAAACAATATATTTAGACTTTATTTCCGCCACATGAACTCTCTTTTCCTGGGATCAAAAATACAGATTTTTCCTGATCTCTCACGAGATACACAAAAAAGAAGAAAAGAATTTATGATGTTAAAAGCAAGAGTCCTTCATTTAGGGGGGACTTTTCTTCTCAAATTTCCGTGTAAATGTAATGTTTCTCTGAATTCTACAAATTATATATTTTTTGACCCAGGGAAATTGTTAGAATTTATTTCTACTAAAGAATAATGTTGTAGTAGCCCTTGATCACTAGCGCTAAGCCTCGGCTGTGTTCACTCATGTTCCTTCTACTCTATAGATTATAACTGTTTCAATTAATCTAATTGAGATTTAAAAATCATATTTCCTAGATCTTGGATCAATAATGGTGGACTAAAAATATGTGAGTTATTTTCTTGTATTATGATTTAATTTCTTGATTATTTTTTCCATATTCTATAATTTATGTTTATTGCATAAATGTAAATGTGAAAATTCATAAATAAAAAAAGGGGGGGGGGAGTAAAATCTTTAATCAAATGTTGGATGAAACAATCCTAGAATGGACCCAACACAGTCCATGTTTCGGCGCACAGCGCCTGCCTCAGGAATGACGAGATCAGTGAAAGGTAAACTGTACCTTTCACTGATCTCGTGACCAGAAAAAGTTGGTTTGTGAGAGTATCGCTCTGCTTGATATTGTACAAAGGCAAGTAGGTCTCCATGCACCCTGACTGGATAGCACGTTGGCGCAGCATATTGCTTCCAGCCTACAGCCATACGCATTGTGCTACACTTCGTGACCCCTGAGGTAGGCACTGTGCGCCGAAACACGGACCGTGTCGGGTCCATTCTAGGATTGTTTCATCCAGTATTTGATTAACGTTTTTATTCCCCTTTTTTTGAAGGCTCTTGGTACTTTTTGTTTTGCTGTTTGGACTTTTGTTTGTACTTTGCTCCCTCTCTTTGCTATACTGAAGAGGAGGTTGTGACATCACCACTTCCATGTGCCAAGACCTCCACATGGAAGCTGATGTTCATAAGAACAGCCATACTGGATCAGACCAATGGTCTATCCAGCCCAGTAACCTATTTCCAACAGTGGCTAATCCAGGTCACAAGTACCTGGCAGAAATCCAAATAGTAGCTACATTCCATGCTACCAATCCCAAGGTAAGCAGTGGCATCCCCATGTCTATTCGAATAGCAGACTATGGACTTTTCCTCCAGGAATTTATCCAAACTTTTTTTAAACCCAGATACGCTAACTGTTGTTACCACATCATCTGGCAACAAGTTCCAGAGCTTAACTATTCATTGAGTGAAAAAATATTTCCTCCAATTTGTTTTAAAAGTATTTCCATGTAACTTCCTCGAGGGTCCCCTAGTCCTTGTACTTTTTGAAAGAGTAAAAAAATTGATTCACTTTTACCAGTTCTACACCACTCAGGATTTTGTAGACCTCAATCATATCTCCTCTCAGCCATCTCTTTTCCAAGCTAAAGAGCCATAACCTCTAGCCTTTCCTCATATGAGAGGAGTTCCATCACCTTTATCATTTTGGTTGCTCTTCTTTCAACCTTTTCTAATTTCACTACATCTTTTTTGAGATATGGTGACTACAACTGAACACAATACACAAGGTGAGGTCGCACCATGGTGTGATACAGAGGCATTATAGTACTCTTGGTCTTATTTACCATCCCTTTCCTAATAAATCCTAGTATCCTGTTTGCTTTTTTGGCCACTGCACACTGGGCAGAAAATTTCAGTGTATTATCTACAATGACACCTAGATTTTTTTCATGGGTTCTGACTCCCAAGTTGGATCCTAGCATCAGGTAGCATCACTTTGCACTTGTCCACATTACATTTCATCTGCCGTTTGGATGCCCACTGTTCCAGTTTCCTAAGGTTCACATATGTTTTAACAACTTTGAATAGTTTTGTGTCATCTGCAAGTTTAATCACTTCACTTGTCGTTCCAATTTCCAGATCACTTATAAATATGTTAAATAGCACCGGTCCCAGTGCAGATCCCTGCAGGACTTCACTAGTCACCCTCCTCCATTGAGAAAAATGGCCATTTAACCCTACCTTTTGTTTTCTGTCAAATAGCCAATTCCTAATCCAAAGAAGGACATTGCCTCCTATCCCATGACTTTTTAATTTTCTCAGGAGTCTCTCATGAGAAAGTTTGTCAAAAGCATTCTGAACATCTAGATATACTACATCAAACGGCTCACCTTTATCCACATTTTATTCACGCTTTCAAAGAAATGAAGCAAATTGGTGAGGCAAGACTTCCCCTGGCTGAATCCATGCTGAATCTGTCCCATTAAACCATGTTTGTCTACGTGTTCAGTAGTTTTATTCTTTATAATAGTTTCCACTATTGAAGTGAGGCTTACCAGTCTGTAATTTTCCGGATCACCCCTGGAACCCTTTAAAAAATAAGTAAATAAATTGGCATTACATTGGCCACCCTCTAATCTTCAGGTACCACAGATGATTTTAATGACAAGTTACAGATCACTAACAGCAGATCAGCAATTTCATGTTTGAGTCCCTTCAGTACTGTAGGGTGTGTGTAGGGTTACCATATGGCTCCAGAAAAAGGAGGACGGATTGAGCCAGCCGGGTTTTACTTCCATTGCTTTCCATTGAAAGCAATGGAAGTAAAACCCGGCTGGCGCAATTGCTTTCCATTGAAAGCAATGGAAGTAAAACCCGGCTGGCTCAATCCATCCTCCTTTTTCTGGAGCCATATGGTAACCCTAGGTGTGTGCCAAGTGATTTACTAATTTTTAATTTGTAGATTTGGCTCAGTATGTCTTCCAGGTTCACCAAGCTCTTTCATTTCCTCCACATCATCATCCTTGAAAACCATTTCTGGTACACATAGATCTCCTACATCTTCTTCTATAAAGACCGAAGCAAAGAATTCATTTAGTCTCTCCGCTATGGCCTTGTCCTCCCTGAGTGCCCCTTTTGCTCCTTCATGATCTAATAGTCCCAGGGATTCCCTCCCAGGTTTTCTGCTTCTGATGTACCTGAAAAGGTTGTTACTGTGAGTTCTTGCCTCTGCAGCAAATTTCTCTTCATATTCTTTTTTAGCCTTCTTTATCAATGCTTTGCATCTAACTTCCCAGTGCTTATTGTCCCGTTTCCTGACTGTTCTGAGCATGGGCACTGTTGGCCATCTTGGATTCAGGCTTATTCCAGGGTTTGGCAGCCATCTTGGAGAGGGCTGTTAGGCCAGGGCAGCCATCTTGGAGGTGGCAGCTGCAGGAAGGAAGCCCTTATTTGGTCGCCGGGTGTTCCCGATGGGGGCTGCCATCTTGTTTTTAGCTGTGCCTGGTTGAGCCTGATTCCTTGCTATTAAAGGCTCTGCCCTCAGTCTATCAGTGCTTCGGCTTCTACTCGGTTCGCTGACTAGTAGCAGTGCTTTGAATCTACTTCTGACGGATACCTGGTTCTGACCTCTGCCTGTTCCTGGACCTGCTTTTGACCGCTGCCTGGTACTGACCCCTGCCTGTTCCTGGATCTGCTTCTGACTGCTGCCTGGTACTGACCACTGCCTGTTCCTGGACCTTCTAGTGACCGCTGCCTGGTGTTGACCTGTTGCCTAGCCCTGGTTTGCTGTGACCTGCTGCTTGGTCTAACCCTGTGAACTTTGTGCTGGACTTTGTTCTCTCTGTTGCTGGCCGCCCGAACTCAGGGGCTCAACTCCTGGGGAACGGCGGGAGGCACAGGGAGGACTCTGGGTTTTGGCCGACAGCCCGGTGAGGGTTTCCTTCATCGTGTTCAAGGGCTCACCTCTCCTTGGAGATACATTACAGAAAGCCGAAGCCATGAGCTCATCGGACAAACCCGACCTGACCGAACTGGCTCAGATTGTACAGCAGCAGCAGGGTCAGCTGAATCAGTTGACCAACGCCCTACAGAGCGTCTGTGCCTAGGTTCAGACAATCCAGACCACCCGGTCCAACGCTCCTGCTCCTCCAGAGCGTACTCCCTGACCGCCATATTTTGGCAAGGATTGAATAGCCGCATCAAGGACGAACTAGCTGGATGAGAAGTACCCACGTCCCTAGATGCCGTAATCTCCTTATGCACTAGGGTAGACGTCCAGTTCCAAGAGCGAGCTTGGGAGCGGGCGGAACAGCGCTCTGGACTCAGATACTCCTCCACCCCGCAGGACCGTCGAACTCCGAGACCAGCTCCGGAAGTTCCAGCAGAGAGATCGGAGGAACCCATGGTATTGGGCCGGTCTCGGCTGACCGAAAGGGAGCAAATGTTTCGGCGTAGAAACCAACTCTGTTTCTACTGTGGAGAGTCCGGCCATATGGTAGGCCAATGTCCCAACAAGTCGGGAAACGACCAGGCCCAGGACCACTGAGGCAGGTGGCCCTGGGTCGTGTATCTTCTAAGCCAGAACCAGAGTCCCCACCAGTGGAGAAGCTGGTGGTGGTTCCCCTGACCCTGCAATTTCAGGACGCGGTAGTATCCACGTCTGCCTTGATTGATTCCGGGGCAGGGGGCAACTTCATCGCTGCGGACCTCCTGCCTGGGTTGGGGAGTTCCTGTATGACCTGTGTATCACCGTTGCAGGTGACCTCAGTCCAAGGCATGGCATTGCCCTATGCCATTACCCAAGTCACGAAACCCCTACAGATGAGATTAGGGGCGAGTCACACGGAGACTATTCAGCTCTATGTTCTGCCCAAAGCCATTCATCCGGTGATCCTGGGAATGCCATGGCTACGCCAGCACATGCCGCAGATCAACTGGGAGACGAGGGATGTGGCCAGTTGGAGTCCTCAGTGCCAGGGGACCTGTCTTGAGACCGTGGTTCCTCCCGGTTCTAAAGTGGAGGCGGCCACCAGGAAGGTAAGGGCCCAGTGCCCCGGGCTTCCTACTGAGTATCAAATGTTCCAGGACGTCTTCGATGCCCAGGAAGCAGAGATCCTTCCTCCTCATCGGCCATTTGATTGCGCCATCGACTTAGTGCAGGGACAGATCCCACCTCGGGGATTATTATACATCCTCTCTCGCGGAGAGTCAGATGCTATGCGGCAGTATGTCCGGAACAACCTGGCGAAGGGCTTCATTCGACCCTCTTCCTCGCCGGCTGGCGCGGGGTTCTTTTTTGTGGCCAAGAAAGATGGGTCATTATGGGCATGCATCGATTATAGGGGGTTGAATGCCATCACCATCAAGAATAGATACCCCTTGCCTCTCATCCCGGAGCTTTTTGACCGAATCCAAGGGGCCACCATTTTTTCTAAATTGGATTTACGGGGTGCTTACAATCTAGTGCGGATTAGGCCGGGGGACGAATGGAAGACCGCCTTCAATACTCATGAAGGGCATTTTGAATATTTGGTCATGCCATTCGGCCTTTGTAACACCCCAGCCGTCTTCCAAGATTTTGTGAACTCCATTTTCCAGGATCTTCTATACTCATCGGTCATCGTAGACCTGGATGATATTCTCGTTTTTTCTTCCTCATTTCCGGAACATGTGAAGCATGTCCGTACGGTGCTTCAACGACTGCGGGACCATCACCTCTTTGCAAAGCTCAAGAAATGCGCATTCCATCAACGCAGCCTCCCTTTTCTGGGCTACATCCTTTCAGCAACTGGATTACGGATGGACCCCGGGAAGGTGCAAGCTATTCAAGATTGGCCACGACCACAGGGATTGCGAGCGCTCCAACGGTTCCTAGGGTTCATTAACTACTACAGACAGTTTATACACCGATACTCTGTAATAGCCGCTCCCCTTACCGCCTTAACTAAGAAAGGCGCTAATGTTCGGGACTGGTCTCCGCAAGCCATCGAAGCTTTCGAACGTCTCAAGAAGGCTTTCCTTTCCGCGCCAGTTCTTCATAGTCCTGATCCCCAGCAACCCTTTATTTTAGAGGTAGACGCCTCAGCGGTAGGAGCAGGGGCAATCCTGTCACAGACCTCGGAGGCGGGGAAGCGGCATCCCTGCTTCTTCTTTTCTAGGAAATTCACAGCGGCCAAACGGAATTATACTGTGGGGGATCGGGAACTGTTAGCCCTCAAGTTGGCCTTGGAGGAATGGCGATACCTCTTGGAGGGAGCAGTGCATCCGATTTCCGTCATCACGGACCATAAGAACCTACTTTACCTGCAGGACGCTAAGAGACTTAATCCTCGACAAACCCGATGGTCCTTGTTTTTCACTCGCTTCAATTTCCACCTCAGCTTTCGCCCTGCAGAGAAAAACGTCCAGGCGGATGCCTTGTCACGAGCCTTTGACCTACCAGAAGAAACCGAGGAGTGTCAGCCCATGCTTGACCCAGCTTGCATTGCCGCGACTACACTCACGACTCCGTGGAAATCCAGGATCTCAGTGGGCCCTCGGTTCCGCAAGAAGATACTGAAATGGGGACATGCTTCTACGATGGCTGGACATCAAGGATATCATAAGACTGCATCTTATATCTCGCTATTATCGCTGGCCTCGCATGGCCCAGGATGTCCGGCAGTATGTCACCACCTGTCCCACTTGTGCTCAATACAAGAGACCTATGGGGAAGCCCTGGGGGTTGCTTCAACCATTGCCAGTACCGCAAGCTCCCTGGCAGGAACTGTCAATGGATTTTATTACAGAGTTACCACCTTCCCAGAGGTGTACCGTCATCTGGGTGGTGATCAACCGTTTTTCTCGCATGGCCCACTTCGTTCCCCTGAAGGGACTTCCGTCAGCGGCAGCTCTTGCCCAGCAGTTCATTCTCCATATCTTTCGCCTGCATAGGCTGCCTATCCGCATCATCAGCGACCGAGGTCCTCAATTTACATCTCGATTCAGGAGGACCCTGTGTTCCAGCTTCGGTATCACGACCCATTTCTCCTTGGCCTACCATCCGGAGACCAATGGAATGGTAGAACGTACAAATCAAACACTGAAGCTATACCTCCGGATGCATGTTAATGCGCGACAGGACGATTGGGTTTCCATATTACCCTGGGCAGAGTTTGCGTATAACAATAGTCTTCATTCAGCAGCGCATACCTCTCCGTTCTTCGCAGCATATGGATGGCATCCACGGTTGCCCCTTCCTATGCCACCAGCCCCAGGGGCAGCGCCTGTCACTGCTCCATCTCAGCTCTACAGAACCTTGACCGATCTCCGCACAGTATGGAAGGACGTACAATTCCACCTTCATCGGGCCGCGGAGACTTATCGGAGGTTCGCCGATCGCAAGAGGCGATCCGCTCCTCAGCTGGCACCAGGTCAACGGGTTTGGCTCAATACTCAGAATCTCATGCTCCGACTGCCGTCCTTCAAATTCGCACCCAGGTTCATTGGGCCTTTTGCCGTTGCGGAGCGTCTGGGGGCAGTTACCTATAGACTACGGCTGCCATCCCATTTCAAAATACACAATGCATTTCATGTTTCTTTACTCAAACCTTTTGTCTCGTCTAGGTGGCATCCTCGGCCCAAGGTGGGTCCTGTACTGGATGTGTCCTCAAAGCCAGAGTTCGAAGTTCAAGACATCCTGGATTCCAAGGTGAGGAAGGGACGTCTCTACTATCTCTTGGCATGGAAAAACTACACACCTGAGGATAATTCCTGGGAACCTGCTAGTCAGATTCACGCTCCCAAGCTGCTCCGTGATTTCCATGCCCGCTATCCTTCTAAACCAGGCCCGGAGTAGAGAGGGAGGCCTTTAGGGGAGGATACTGTCACGTTTCCTGGCTGTTCTGAGCATGGGCACTGGTGGCCATCTTGGATTCAGGCTTATTCCAGGGTTTGGCAGCCATCTTGGAGAGGGCTGTTAGGCCAGGGCAGCCATCTTGGAGGTGGCAGCTGCAGGAAGGAAGCCCTTATTTGGTCGCCGGGTGTTCCCGATGGGGGCTGCCATCTTGTTTTCAGCTGTGCCTGGTTGAGCCTGATTCCTTGCTATTAAAGGCTCTAGCCTCAGTCTATCAGTGCTTCGGCTTCTACTCGGTTCGCTGACTAGTAGCAGTGCTTTGGATCTACTTCTGACGGATACCTGGTTCTGACCTCTGCCTGTTCCTGGACCTGCTTTTGACCGCTGCCTGGTACTGACCCCTGCCTGTTCCTGGACCTGCTTCTGACCGCTGCCTGGTACTGACCACTGCCTGTTCCTGGACCTTCTAGTGACCGCTGCCTGGTGTTGACCTGTTGCCTAGCCCTGGTTTGCTGTGACCTGCTGCTTGGTCTAACTCTGTGGACTTTGTGCTGGACTTTGTTCTCTCTGTTGCTGGCCGCCCGAACTCAGGGGCTCAACTCCTGGGGAACAACGGGAGGACTCAGGGTTTTGGCCAACAGCCCAGTGAGGGTTTCCTTCATCGTGTTCAAGGGCTCACCTCTCCTTGGAGATACATTACACTTATGTTGTTTCTTATTTTCTTCATTCAGGTCCTTTTTCCATTCTTTGAAGGATGTTCTTAGGCTCTAATGGCCTCTTTCACTTCACCTTTTAACCATGCTGGCTGTTGTTTGCTCTTCTTTTCACCTTTGTAAATATGTGGTACACATCTAGTCTGGACTTCCAACACCATTACCTTTTGTACTATGCCCTGCATTCCACAAAGGATTAGATCTAAAATAGCTCCCCCTTTTGTTGGTTCCTGGACCAGTTGCTCCAAAAAGCTCACATATTACCTCTAGGAATGTTACCTCCCTAGCGCTCTCTAATGTAACATTTATCCTGTCAATATTGGGATAATTGAAATCATTTTGTAAATTGCCGTCAGCTGAGAAGCGGTTTTATCTGACAGTTGCTCTAGTTGTTTTTTTTTGTCAATTCTTGGATATTTTGAGTTATTCACCTTTATTTTCTCTAAAGCAGCCTGTGAAGGTGAAACAGGTAACCCCTGTTGGAATTTGTGAATTGCAGTTCACAAAAAAACACTGGATGCAGTATATGGTGAAAATATTACAACTGTGAAATCCAAGACAAGTACTGTATAAATTATGTGGGCAACATTATTTAGCTTTGCACAGCCCATTCTGTTTCTATGGAAGGTATTTGTCATTCATAGATAATGCTGAAGTGGAGTTTTTTTAAGACTCATGATTGAACAGAGCCTCCTACAATTCTGAAGGTGTCTGCCTACAAATAGGAGTGACTCTGGTATTCACTGAAGTCTTATTTCTCCACTTTCACACATTGTTATTGCTATATACTGTTTTGAGAAAATTAATGACATCCCTAAAGATACAGAATATGGTTTAAGGTAGAAATTGATTGTGGATATAAGATATTGAATTCTACATATTCCTTAAAATAAAAGGGTAATTGAAATCACCCATTATTATACTGTTGCTCAATTTGCCAAGTTTCCTCATTTCTGTAAACATTTCTTTATCTTGTCTGTTTGTTCTGTCCCGGCGAACTGTAGTATAGCCCTACACATGGAATTTCTTTCCAAAAGAATTCCATGCTGCTATCTGTTTCATGTAGAATGTTTGCTTGACTCAATTTCCTCTTTAACATATAGCGCAACCCCCCCCCCCCCAAATTCGATCCACTCTAACACTTCAATATAATTTGTACCCTGTTAACTCAGTGTCCCATTGATTGCCTTCCTTCCACTAGGTCTCTGAGATGCCTACTATATCTATCTGTTCTTTTAGTGCTATATACTCTAACTCTCCCATCTTACTTTTTAGGATTCTAGTATTTTTATACAGACAGTTCAAATTGTGTTTTTTCCTTGAATCTACAAGCTGCTTAGAAGTTGACGAGGATAATGTGCATTCTTTACTTTGCTCTCTCCTTAAACACTCCCGGCTTTCTTTCACCATTGTTGAAACCTCTCTATTGGGATTCTCTAAATGTCCTGTTTCAATAGGATCCTTAAGGATACTCCATACCGAACCACATGCTCCTGGGTGACTATCAGCTCTCTCCCCTCCCCCCTCCCATTTTAGTTTAAAAACTGCTTTATCTCAGCAGTCTGGTCCATCCTGGTTAAGGTGGAGTCCATCCTTTCAGAACAGGCTCATCCTTACCCAGAATGTTGCTCAATTCTTAACAAAGATCCCTGGTGTTATACCATCCTGTCCAGGTGATTTATCACTCTTTAACTTGTCAATTTGGCTCAGTATGTCTTCAGGTTCACCAAGATTTCTTTCAGTTCTTCCCCATCTTTGCCCTTGAAAACAATTTCTGGTACAGGTAGATCTTACATCAAGACTGAAGCAAAGAATTCATTCAGTCTCTCCGCTATGGCCTTGTCCTCCCTGAGTACCCCTTTTGCTCTTCATGATCTAACAGTTCCATGGATTTTCTCACAGGCTTTCTGCTTCTGATGTACCTGAAAAAAGTGGTACTATGAGTTTGTATTTTTTTTCTCTGCAGTAAGTTCTTCTTCATAAAAGCAGCAAGACTTATACTCAAGAAATCGAAATACGAAAAAGTGACACCACTGCTCAAAACACTACACAGGCTGCCAATCAATGCATGCTTACTTTTCAAAGCATGCACACTCATCTACAAGGTACTATTTGGCTAGATCTGATAAAACTGTCCCCAAGAAATGCTAGCCTGGAAACCAGGGAATATCTACTCCATGTACCCAACTGCACAAACATAACCTACAAAACCATCTTCACAACAGGATTCAGCTACCTGTCTTCCACCCAGGTGGGCCTGGGTGGGCCGAGGCCCACCCACTTAGGGCTCAGGCCCATCCAACAGTAGCACATGGTAATGAAAATGCTGCTCTCCACAATAATGGCACCTTCGCATGCTCAGTTTTCACCGCATACCTGCTGCAGACTACCAAGGTGGAGACTGGAGAGAAGCATTTTCCCACCAGCTGAGATATTTTTTTGGTGTGGGGGTGGGGGAGAGAACATTTGGTGCCCACCCACTTTTTGCCTAGGCCCACCCAAAATCTGCTGTCTGGCTACGCCCCTGGAACTCAGTACCAAAAACTACAGGAAACATCTCTATCTTCAATGCAGAAAAGAACTGAAAACCTACAGTTAACTGATAAAACTACAGTTGTCTTCCCATGTCCCAACTGTAAATAAATAAATAAATTATAGCTCACCAAATGTAAATTGTAAGCCACTTTGAACCGAAATCTGTTTTTGGATAATAGTGGGATACAAGAATACATAAATAAAATAAAATCTAAATCCCTCATCCCTGCACCATCATTTCAACCACACATTGAGACTTCGGAGCTCTGTCTGCCTCTTGAGTGGAATGTGGATCGTTTCTGAAAATGCTACCCTGGAGGATCTGGATTTCAGCTTTCTACCTAACAGCCTAAATTTGGCTGTTATAACCTCCCTCCCACATGTACCAAGACAGTTGGCTCCTCACCAGCACTATTTAAAATCCTATCTAGGTGATGTGTGAGGTCCACCACCTTCACGCCAGGAAGGCAAGTGACCAGGCAATCCTCACATCCACAAGTCACCCAGCTATCTACATGCCTAATGATCAAATCACCAACTACAACAGCTGTCCAAACCTTTTCCTCCTGGGTAGAAGCTCCTAGAGACACATGCCCTGGTGAGATGGTCCTGGTTACCAGATTACTTCCTACTTCACCAGGGTAATTCTGACCTTTTAGGAGACCTCCCTCCTCCAAGGCAGTACAGGGGGTGCCAGACTGGAGGTGGAACTTCTCTACAATATCCCTGTAGGTCTCCTCTATGTACCTCTGTCTTCCTTTGCTCCTCCAAGTCTTCTACTCTACCCTCAAGAGAACTGACTTGTTCTCTGAAAGCTAGGAGCTCTTTGCATCGAGCCCACATGTATAACCTCTTGCCAACTGGGAGATAATCATACATGTAACATTCAATGCAAAAGACTGGATAGTACCCCTCTCGCTGCTGGACTGTTGTCTGAATATTAGTATTACTGAGTTGTTTAATTTATTAAAACTTGTTTAGGTACTAGGGATATTAGATTAATATAAACAGCCTTAAGATTATATGGTATATTGTATGGTTTATTAGTGCTTGCTTCTCAGAAAGTAATGAAATGTAATTAAAACTCTGTAATGAAAACTCTTCTCTTGTTATTCTAATTAGAATAATTTACTATAAATGAAGAGATATGCTAGGGGTGGGTGGGAGCTGGGGAGGGTGAGTGGGTATGAAGACTGAACTAGGCCCTGATGCGTCATCTAGAGGCTGTTGATGCTGTAGGCTGTCACAGTTAAGTTTCTACCTCTAGCATAAAGTTCAAGTTTAAAACTATGGGGAAAAGGGTTTTACACTATGGAAACTAGTTAATAAAGTTTGATTTTCTAAATTCAAACAGTGTTTATCAATAAACCTACAATTTCTCTTTTATCCCCAATCTTTAATCACCGAAGCATAGAGCAAAATAACATTCACTTACCCAGAGAAATGTCCTCTTCTCTCAGAACTTCTCAAAGGGGCATTTATTTTATCTATGTGTATGTTTATAAACTGGCTGTTCCCACTGCACATGCTGGCAAATACACATCCACATCTGCAGGTATTTTAGGAAAGACTATGCACCAGTAGATCGTTTTCTAAAAAACCACAGAAAATGAGCACATCCTGATCTGGTTGCCTCAGTTCCAAACTCTTATTTTTTTCTGTAAAATGGGGCTCAATCCTAAACCAGTAAGGAGATGCTCCTGTGGCTATATCAGCCCCCTTCATATTTCCACCTTAGGGTATTTACTGGGAAAGATCTGTTTTTTAAAGAGCAAACCTGATTCATGACCTTTCAATGAGTACATCTCCTCCTCACCTGTGCAATCTGTAACGGTCTGATGTGTAAAGAAGGTATTCTGATACGTTGCGTCCACTGATGTCCACCAAAATATCACCTGTCACAACTTTCATCTGGGGTGGGTGACCTCCAACCCCACTGGGGCAGGAGAAGCCCGTCCCTTGCATGGAGCAGGTACATCGAACTGGTTCGCGAATGCTGTAGGGGAGTGATGGCGTTGAGGTAACCGTCTCTGAAGAAGGGATAGAAAAGAAAAAGGTCAGGCATTTACTGCCCCATCATCTGCCAGTCCTGAAGGTGTCCCCTGTTCTCTATCCTAAATCCAATCTTCTGAACTCCTTAAAAGGCAATTCTATTAACTAGGCATGCACCCTCTATAAATGTTTACAGTACTAGCATATATGCACAAAGGTGCGAAATTATGCGTACATATACCAGTATGCCATGTAAGGCTCTAATGCCCTCTTTCACTTCACCTTTTAACCATGCTGGCTGTTGTTTGCTCTTCTTTTCACCTTTGTAAATATGTGATACACATCTAGTCTAGGCTATGTAAGGACACATGTAAGGGCTAGATCCCTGCCTATATAACTACAGTATGGAGTTTGTTAACAACCTCCTGCACTCCATACTACAGATGTGCATGGATAATGCTTCAATGCAGCATGAACTTTTGTCCTCGTATTTGCCAAGGCCTGCAGTTCAGCAAGAGGTGGGAAATCACTGCGAAAGGAACCTCTTGTTTGGAGACAAGAATTTCTGGTTAAGTCAACCCCAGCTGCTTTGGAGCATGGGTTCTGGGGCAATTCCTCAGAAATAATGTAACAAGACTGTTCAGAGCCCTGAGTTTATTTATTAGGATGTATTTACTGCGTTTTTGAAGGAATTCACTCAAGGCAGTGTACAGCAAGAATAAGCAAGACAATTACAGCAATAAAAATATTCAAATTACAATACAAAGTATGGCATAGTATGCTACATTTCAGTGTCAACACAGTACATGAGAAAACATTTTAATAGACAGCATAGGGTGTAAGCAAAGATGTAACATATATAGATAGATAAAACAGAGTAACAGTAGTAAGAAAATAAGGGGACTAATTTAAAGACATTTGCACATCAGGTCAGAACGGTGCTTGAAAATTATTTTAGCTAGGGTAGGAGTGGATAAACATGTCCATTTGTGGAACTCCATGCCGTTACATTTACGGGGTGAATCTAATATCTCTAGGTTCAAGGCAGGTCTGAAAACATGGCTGTTACAACAGGCCTATGCTTATGTTGATGAATAATGAGGCAGAGGGGATACAGTACTGCCTGAAAAAGAATGTGAATGAGTCTGTGATTGAATGATTATTCTATTATCTTTTTGGTTGATTGTATTTCTTTCCTATTTTATATTGTAGTCCTTTTCCTACTTTGATTAAGTACATAAGTATAACCATACTGGGACAGACCAAAGGTCCATCAAGCCCAGCATCCTGTTTCCAACAGTGGCCAATCCAGGTCACGAATACCTAGCAAGGTCCCAAAAAGGTACAAAACATTTTATGCTGCTTATCCCAGAAATAAGCTATCGATCTATCTACTTATCATTTCTATAGCACTACAAGGCATACGCAGCGCTGTACACCATACACAAAAGATAGTCCCTGCTCAAAGAGCTTACAATCTAGATAAGACAGGTAAACAGACAGAACAATTAAGGGGGTACGGGAATAAAGAGGTGAGGATAAAGGACAGGGCAAGTGAGTTAGGAGTCAAAAGCAGTGGTAAAGATGTGGGTTTTGAGTTTGGACTTGAAAACAGCTAAAGACGGGGCTAGACTACAGGCTCGGGAAGTCTATTCCAGGCGTGAGGTGCAGCGAGACAAAAGGAACGGAGTCTTGAATAAGCAGTAGAGGAGAAAGGGACGGATAAGAGAAATTTATCTACAGAACGGAGTACTCGAGGGGGAACGTAGGGGGAGACAAGAGTGGAGAGGTAATGGGGAGCGACAGAGTGAATGCACTTATAGGTCAATAGGAGAAGTTTGAACTGAATACGGATAGGGAACCAGTGAAGTGACTTAAGGAGAGGGCTAATGTGGGCATAGCGACTTTGGCAGAAAATGAGTCGCGCAGCAGAGTTTTGGATTGATTGAAGAGGAGAGAGATGGCTAAGAGGGAGGCCAGTGAGTAGTAGGTTACAATAATCAAGACGAGAGGTGATAAGAGTGTAGATAAGGGTTTTGGTAGAGTGCTCAGAGATGAAGGGATGGATTTTGTTGTTATAGAGAAAGAAACGACAGGTTTTGGCAATCTGCTGAATGTGAGCAGAGAAGGAGAGAGAGGAGTCAAAGATGACCCCAAGGTTACGAGCTGATGAGACAGGGAGAATGAGAGTGCCATCCACAGAAATAGAGAAAGAGGGGAGAGGAGAGGTAGGTTTAGGGGGAAAGATGAGCTAGGTTTTGGTCATGTTAAGTTTCAGATGACATTGAGACATCCAGGCAGCGATATCAGATAGGCAGGCAGAAACATAGGTCTGGATGCTGGTTGAGATTTCAGGGGTAGAGAAGTAGATTTTGGAGTCATCAGAATAGAGATGGTATTGAAAGCCATGGAATGATATCAGAGAGCCAAGGGAAGAAGTGTAGATGGAGAACAGAAGAGGACAGAGAACAGAACCGTGAGGTACACCAATTGGTAGAGGGATAGAAGTGGAAGAGGATCCACCAGAGTGTACATTAAAGGTGCGAAGCGAGAGGTAGGAGGAGAACCAGGAAAGAACCGGGCCCTGGAATCCAAATGAAGACAGCGTATCAAGGAGTAGGCTGTGATCAACAGTGTCAAAAGCGGCGGGTAGATCGAGAAGGATGAGGATAGAATAGAGACCTTTGGATTTGGCCAGGAACAGGTCATTGGAAACTTTTGTTAATGCATTTTCAGTTGAATGAAGAGGGCGAAAGCCAGCTTGGAGTGGGTCAAGAACAGCATGAGATGAGAGAAAGTCAAGACAGCGGCGGTGAATGGCGCGTTCAAGTAGCTTGGAAAGGAAGAGGAGGAGGGATATGGGTCGATAGTTGGAAGGATAGGTAGGGTCAAGTGAAGGCTTTTTCAGGAGTGGTGTGACCACAGCATGTTTGAAGACATCAGGAACGGTCGCAGTGGAAAGAGAGAGATTGAGGATATGAGAGATAAAAGGGGTGAGAGTAAGAAAGATGGTGTTAAGAAGGTGGGTAGGAATGGGATCAGAGGAACAGGTAGTAAGCAGTGGATTTTCTCCAAGTCCATTTTAATAATAGTCTATGGACGTTTCCTTTAGGAAGCTGGCCAAACCTTTTTTAAACCCCGCTAAGCTAACCGCCTTTAGTATAGTATTTGTTAACTGCTTTGATCTGTTTGTTGGTTAAGGTGGTATACCAAGTCATGAATAAATAAATAAATAACAAATCCCTCCATCACCTTTGTTGCTATTCACTCTGTCCCTCTCCTCTTAGCAGAAATCAACCCATGTAGACATTTCCAGCAAGACAAGTGTGCCCACTGCAGTCACTCTCCAGTCAACAGCTGCATTGCACCACAGCACTGGCTTATGAGGCTGACTGTTTGAAATATTTTGGCAGAAAGATGTTATTTCATGAAGAGCTAATGGTTTACCTTTGACAGGAATGAGAAAAGTGGTGGCGTTCCACATTCTCATGACATCCTCATCCATTGAGACTGGGTAATCAGATGGAGCAGGAGATGGAGGAGGTGGGACAAAGTTGGACAGTGGCAGACCTTTAGTAAATGAATCAACACACATGGCATCAAAGTATTTGGCTGCCAGGGTCTTAGACTCATTGCTGTTGAGGTTCAGGGACTGCACCAGTTGATCCAGTGTGCTGTTAAAGGCCGTCTTTAGGACACAGGTGGCCCCGATGCCAGATGGGAGGTAGAAGGTATTGACAATCTGCTGGGGGCTGGCATCAGGAGACTGTTTTATTCTGTAGAGATTAAAAGAACATTTTTGTTCAGTTCTGAAGTAAAGTAAGCCACTCTCTACCTTCACGCTTCCTGTCTTTATTCTATAGAGGTTAGGTCAATAATCAGAGCAGCTGAATGTGGAACAAGTTAGAAACCACAGCTTGAAAACCTACAGATTCAAGTTCCAATTATCCCCTTCTCATTCTACTTTCTCCAGTATTTTTTCTATTGCCTTTCCTTAATCAGTCTCTAAAGGTGTGTACTTTGGGGGTATAGTTTGCATGACAAACACTAAATCCAAACTATCTCCCCTTTGAGGCTATGTACTCCCTCTGCTGCAGCTTCAGGGTAAAATAACACTTTACCTCTTTATCATACCACCTTTTCAATGGTTGCTCAGTAATGATGTACAACAATAGTAAGATAATACATTATAACATTAATGCAAAACTAAAAAAGGGTAAAAGCAAAATAAACACAATCCCAAACTCTGGCCTTGCTCCATGGAGTATTCATTAGAAGCAAAACAAAGCAAGCAATGTTATTGCAAATGCTCTCTGGAAAAGCCAGGCCTAAACAGCATCCAATAAGCTTCCCCATGGGCAAAGGGGACTGGAAGTGGAAGAAACAATTCCATACTACATGTCCAGAGAACTTCCCCCCTATTCCGGAAATAAATAATTATAAATTAAACTATTGCATTCTCCTTTCAGTTCTCCCCCCTCAAAAAGAAAACTTCTGCTCCACTAGCAGCACACAAATACTAGAAGCAGACCTGCAGCCTCAGGGAACCAAAGGCACAGACAGTGTCATCCTAATATACAGGCTAACCAAAACCAGTGCTTTTAGTTCCGGCTGAAACCAAATCTGCAGTCAAAATCCGTGACACGATTTTGGCCGGAACCAGAACCAAACTGAAAAAGTGGCCCCGCCCCCCACTGCAAGCCCATGACCCTGAGCCAGCTTCTCCCCCCGCTCCCTGACAGAAAACCAGTTCTCTCCCCGGGCTGCCCACTAACTCCACCCTTCCTCCTCTCTGTAGGCCCCTCCCGGGCATACCTTTTGAAAGCCCTGGTGGTCTAGTGGCCTCTTTGGGGCAGGAGCATCTCAAGTTGATCCTGCCTGCACTGGCTGCATTGTGACAATGGCAGCTGCGACTTCCTGCAGAAGCCTCACAAGAATGCTGTAGGAGGTCGTGGCTACCATTTTGGAACTGGGAGGCTCATGCCATTCTCTTCTTGGATTATCTGATAGACTTCAGTATGTAAGAGCAAGTCAACAGCTGAATGATCAGCCTTCAAACAGCAGAAAGACAGCACACAATGCATCATACCGATTTTCTGGCTGTTCCTCATTAGCATACGGTATAAAATTTCCTCTTGGTTGTGTGTAGTTATGGTACTGAGATGGGGACAGGATCAATGGAGGAAGATCACCTAACGAGAGAAGAGACATGGGAACCAAGTCAGAAATCTCACTTAAACACAAGCAGGCCAAGATTGTACATTGAAATCACATCTTGAGAAGGCTTTTGTTTATTTCATTTCCATTTTATAAGTCACCTCTCTAGATTAAAATCCTAGATCAAAGTGGCTTACATCATTACAAACAAGGCATAAAAACAAATGAAAGCACTCTCATACAAACTTTGCAATAAAACACAATTTTCCAAACTCCCCCGAAATTTTTCAAACCTCAGAGACTATGAACCCTATTTTACACAGAAAGTAGAAACTGAAAATGAGAGATCCAGATCGAGAAGTGATCGATTTCAGTGGTAATTTGGAAAAGGATCTGCTGATGTAGAGCATCTTCTAAAACATCTGCAAGAATGCAAGTGTATTAACTGTACAGCAGGAGCAAGTCCATCCAAACCACATCCAAGCCTTATCACCTTGAAATTTCTAAATGGTGTAAATCTCCACAAGGAAGTAAAGGCTTTCTGAAACTGGTATTGGTAAGAAATGGCCTTAGCACATGCGTACACAGGTCATTCCCGTGTGCTGAGGCCATTTTTTCTGCATGGGTAAAATGGCTGATTTTCCTATTTCAAGAATTAATAGGCATGTGCTGATTTTCCCATTAGTGCGTTGTTATGATTCTGCCGGTTTGGCAGGGGAGGGTGTGTGGACTTCGTTCCTGATTGACTGTCAGTGGGTAGTATTTAAGCCTACAAGTTCCTGCTACCTCTGCTTTGGCGTTACTTTCCTAGGTGGCTAAAGCCTTTGCAGTTCTCTGTCAGAACGTTGTTCTGTGCTCTCGTTTTGAATCTGTTTTCCCATATTGGGGACTTTCTGTTACTTCCCCCTTGTCTGGGCTATCTCTTGCCAGCGTGTGTGTGTGTGTGTGTGTGTGTGTGTGTGTGTATTCAGCTCTCTGTTAGTTTACTTTGTCTGGGTTAGCTTCTGTCAGCGTGTGGGTGTGTGTAATCAGTTCACTTACCTCCAGCTGGGTCTCTCCCTCCCAGTTCTCTGTGGGAGGCCAGCTGCTTTGTTTGTTCAGTGGGGGCTTTGCTTGCCCTTCCTTTGGGAACCTTCCCTGGTGTTCTCTGTTTGATGTTACCCTATCATGTCCTGCCTGCTCCGCAGACTTCTGGTCCTTGGGCCTTCCCTCAGGTTTGTTTGTTTATTTGTTTTTCTCCGTGATCCTGCCTCGGGCTTTTGGTTCAGTGAGTTTTAACCCCTTGTATACTGTGTCTCTGTCTCTGTCTTCTGTGTGTTTAGATAGATAGTTTTTCTGCTTTCCTATTGTGTCTTCGCCTCTGGCTTCTGTTCAGAAGGCTAGTTTACCTTTTGTTTTCTGTGCCCCAGTCTCTGGCTACTGTGGCTTTAGAGTTAAGCTTTTTCCCCTCTGTCCTCTAGGTTTCCTGGCTGTGGGGTTCTTGTGGCAGCCCTGCCTTCTAGTTGTTCTCTGTACCCTTCTATAGTTGTGGGGTGCTTCCTGGGCTTGTTGCCTTTCCTGTTCTAGTTCCCTGTGGGGTGTTGCACCACGTTCTGTTTCCTGTCGTGCCCTTCCTTGGTTCCCTGGGGGGTTCTGTCCTGGGGCTGTGAAGCCTTCATGGCTTGGTGTTTTTTCTGTACCCTGCTGCTGGGGTTTCAGTGTGTTGCTGGCACCTTGGTCCCCGTGGGGACTCCTGGGTTCTTTTCCCCCCTCCCTGGGTATGTTCCAGTTCGGACGTGAGGCCCGTACGTGTGTAGTCTGAGTGCTTCGGTTCCTAGTCGGCCGTGAGGCCCGCTTGTATGCCTATTTTCCCTTTTTCCTGAGGTGTAGTGTGTGTGTTAGTTAGCTGGGGTGGGTAGTGGCTGGTTTGGTCTCCCCTAGGCCTTGGCCTCTGTTGTCAGCAGGCCTCGGCCTAGGCTCAAGGGCTCATGACCAATCCATCAGATTACATGCATGAGCCCTTAACTACACCTATTTTGTAGGCAGTAAGGGCTCACACACTAACCACAATCTAATTTGTTTGCATGTGGTAATGTAGCTATGCTAACCAATTAGTTCAGAACAAGCCTACTCTCCTCCCCCCAAACCTGCTCCAACACTAAAAAACAAAAACAATTTTTTAGCCCATGGTTTGCACACACACATGGAAAACTTACCAGGGGATGACTCAGCACGCTCCGCTCTTTAATGCTGCGGTAAGCATGCGTTAGTGCTTACTGCAGCTTAGTAAAAGGACTCCTAAATAAGAGTGGGAGACTACAGATCCTTGTGGAACACCTCAGAAAAGAAGGTAAAAGAATGATGGAGAGCTGGATTGTACAACCTTAGAACTAGCTCTGCAGCAAGAGAGTATGGTTGACAAGTTCAAATGCTGCAGAGAGATCCAAAGGCACTACTAAAGCACTAAAACCTGCATCCAGCCTACTATGTAACTCACTCAATAGGGAGGTAAAAATGGTCTCTGTTTTGAAACCAGCCTGGAACCCTGACTGTGGTGGGTGCAGAGAATTTACAGATTCAACAACAGATTGCAATTGAGAGAATATTAAAGGTTCCTAAGAGCTTAGAAAGGAAGGGCAGATTAGAAACAGGTTGATAATTACTAGAAAGTGAAGAGTCCAGGTTTTTCTTCTTGAGAACTAGTCTCACGTGCAGATTTAAAGTTAGATGATACCATTCCCTTTAGTAGACTTTGTGAGATCATATTATATATAGTATTGTTTAACAGCGGGAATTGTTTGTTATTTCTTGTTTTTACTTCTGCTGAGGGGGAGGGGGGATAAAATAATGTGATTGCTGTATTAGTCCAATTTAAAGGAAATAAACAGAAATGAAACAAAAGGTGATAACCTTTTTTATTGGACTAATTTAATACATTTTTTCACAAGCTCTCAAAGGCAGAACCTTTTTCTTCAGGTCATGTGTTTCTTTTGCAACAGCTACTTTTCCTGTTAATTTTGGACTCAGATTTGTTTGTTGTTGTTGTTATCATTTTGTTAAATTGTAATAAATATTAAATAACAAGAAAACAGGAAAGGGCCTCAAGAGCAGGAAGGATCCACCTCAGATGATACCGGACAAGATATAGATGGGTCTCCTCTTTCCCTGGGTCCCCCCCCTCCTGCACTGCAGAGACCACTGGATGAAATTTATGTCACTGCTCTCACCCTTAATTTTGTAAAGAAACCTCAAATTTATGCCTCCCAAAAGTTCATGTACATCAAGAGAAGCAAATGACAGTGAGGCATTGGCATCTTCGATCAGCTGCTTGGTAATTAGGTCACAGGTTAATTATTAAGGTAAAAAGAAGGAGATAACCTTCAAATGGAATGATGCTTAGATCCCAAATGTGAGCAGCAGGTAGTAAGCAAATACTTTAAGGACTGTTAATAGTTCTGTTGCTGGGGAGTGGGACAGGAACACATCAAGTTGCCCCGGGATTGGTAGCATGGAATGGTGCTACTAATTGGGTTTCTGCCAGGTACTTGTAACCTGGATTGGCCACTGCTGGAAGCAGGATACTGGGCTAGATGGACCATTGATCTGACCCAGTATGGCTATTCTTATGTTCTTATGCTGTTTCACGCACTACTAAAGAAGAGAAGCATCTGGATGCCTTTTTTTGGTCCAGCTCATGATCTGCTGAGTGAACTCACCTATTTCAGGCACTGAAAGAGCTACTGTCATAGCAACACAGACAAAAAAGGCAGGGAGCAGGATCTGTGAAGAGAGTGCCTTGGTGTTGCGCTTAGCACAGTGGAAGCGTTTGATGATGAGCCCTTGGAACTGCCTCAGCTTCAGCCAGGACCCCTCAAGCTTATAACTCCCTTGTCTGGCCTGGGCTTCATTTTCAGCATCTGGGTCTAGGGAACCTGCAAAAGAAGAGAAGAAAACATAACATTCACACATTGCTGCTTAAACAAAGGTTCATGAACTTTATTTCATTTGTGGTAAAGCTTAGTTTTACTTGGATGGTTGAAGGACAGGAAGTAGACAGAAGCTGAATTTATGAATTTCAGGAAATATAAGTACAGAAGTACATAAGTATTGCCATACTGGTAAAGACCAAAGGTCCATCAAGCCCAGCATCCTGTTTCCAACAGTGGCCAATCCAGGTCACAAATACCTGGCAAGATCCCAAAAAAGTACAAAACACTTTATACTGCTTATCCCAGAAATAGTGGATTTTCCCTAAGTCCATTTAACAATGGTCTATGGACTTTTCCTTTAGGATACCGTCCAAACCTTCTTTAAACTCCGCTAAGCTAATCACCTTTACCACATTCTCTGGCAATGAATTCCAGAGTTTAATTACACGTTGAGTGAAGAAATATTTTCTCCGATTCGTTTTAAATTTACTAAATGGTAGCTTCATCGCATGCCCCCTAGTCAAAATATTTTTGGAAAGCGTAAACAGACGCTTCACATCTACCCGTTCAACTCATTATTTTATAGACCTCTATCATATCTCCCCTCAGCCGCCTTTTCTCCATGCTGAAGAATCCTAGCCACCTAGCCTTTCCTCATAGGGAAGTCGTCCCATCCCCTTTATCATTTTCGTCGCCCTTCTATGCACCTTTTCTAATTCCACTATTTCTTTTTTGAGATGCGGCGACCAGAATTGAACACAATATTCGAGGTGCGGTCGCACCATGGAGCGATACAAAGGCATTATAACATCCTCATTTTTGTTTTCCATTCCTTTCCTAATAATACCTAACTTTCTATTTGCTTTCTTATTAGCCACAGCAGCACACTGAGAAGGTTTCAACGTATCATCAACGACGACCCTAGATCCCTTTCTTGGTCTGTGACTCCTAACATGGAACCTTGCATGACGTAGCTATAATTCGGGTTCCTCTTTCCCACATGCATCACTTTACACTTGCTCACATTAAACGTCATCTGCCATTTAGATGCCCAGTCTCCCAGTCTCGTAAGGTCCTCTTGTAATTTTTCACAATCCTCCCGCGATTTAACGACTGTGAATAACTTTGTGTCATCAGCAAATTTAATTACCTCACTAGTTACTCCCATCTCTAGGTCACTTATAAATATGTTAAAAAGCAGTGGTCCCAGCACAGAACCCTGGGGAACTCCACTAACTAACCTTCTCCATTCAGAATACTAACCATATAACCCCACTCTCTGTTTTCTATCTTTTAACCAGTTTTTAATCCACAATAGAACACTACCTCCTATCCCATGACTCTCCAATTTCCTCTGGAGTCTTTCATGAGGTACTTTGTCAAATGCCTTCTGAAAATCCAGATACACAATATCAACCAGCTCACCTTTATCCACATGTTTGTTCACCCCTTCAAAGAAATGTAGTAGATTGGTGAGGCAAGATTTCCCTTCACTAAATCCATGCTGACTTTGTCTCATTAATCCATGGTTTTGAATATGCTCTGTAATTTTGTTCTTAATAATAGTCTCTACCATTTTGCCCGGCACCGACGTCAGACTCACTGGTCTCCCGGATCTCCTTTGGAACCTTTTTAAAAAATCGGCGTTACATTGCCCACCCTCCAATCTTCCAGTACCACACTCAATTTTAAGGATAAATTACATATTACTAACAATAGCTCCGCAAGCTCATTTTTCAGTTCTATCAGTACTCTGGGATGAATACCATCCGGTCCAGGAGATTTGCTACTCTTCAGTTTGTAGAACTGCCCCATTACATCCTCCAGGTTTACAGAGAATTCATTAAGTTTCTCCGACTCGTTTTACTACTGCAAGACTATAACTAATGGGTCATTGCAGCCATTTTGAACTCATTACGTTTCTCCGACTCATCTTATTACTGCAAGACTATCACTAATGGGTCATTGCAGCCATTTTGAACCTAAAGTCGAGTTGGGAGGAGGGAGGGTTCTGTGTGGGAGGCCTTCATATCGGCTCTAGGGTTGAGAGAGGGGAGAGGGCAGTCTATGTCCAATTGGGGGTAGGGAAGGGGAGAAGTTGGAGGACCTGTCACATGAGCTGCTTTAAGGCAGTTCCTGTAACAAGCCTCTTTCTCCAGGTCCTAGTTAATGCCAAGCTGGATAAGTGTCTTGCTCAGTCCCGTTGAATATTGGCCAGGACCTGGATATGTGCCAGTGGTCAAGCATGCCCAGATTTTGAATGCCAGTACTGGGATGTGGTCTGGTATTGAATATCCGGGCCTAATTCAGCCCGCAGCAGTTTGAATTTATAAACATGCTGATTGCTGCTGACTGAATATAGACTAGTTGGATTTCAACCAAAAAAACAGCTAAAATTACCTGTAGAAGCACCAAGAATCAAATCTAACAAAGGAAGCAGGTTTAAATCACCAAAACCAAAACAAGACCTGCCTAAAACAAACCGATACCAAAGGAGGAAATGGCTACAAAATATCCCCCCCCCCCCCCCCCCAACCACAAAGAGCTCAAAGTTCCTAACCAGGGGCTACAGAAAAAAATAATTATATACAACCTTCAAACAGTCCTGCTATGGAGAAAAAAAGTCATGAGGCATAAAAAAAACTCCACTTAGCAAATAGTTTCCTGCCTTCACTCCAGGTTTCAAGTAAACAGTCCAAAAAGCAGAAGGTCAACAACAAAATAGCTAGCAACTCCAGGAATACTGCAGTAGTACACCCTCCAAAGTGCAAAAATGTCACTTATCTTATTGTTCCAGGGGTGATTCATCAGCTATAGCTTCCCAAAAATTCCTGAAGGGCTGCAGCTACCTGACAAAGGGCCCCTCATTTTGATGTCACTGTTTCAAGGGTGTGGTCAGACAAAGGGCCCCTCATTTTGCTGTCACAGAGTCAGGGGTGTGGCTGTCTGTTTTTGGCCACACCCCTGACAACGAAATGAGGGGTTATGGGGGTTTTTAGCACTGAGGCACCTTCATAATAATCTGCATTTCATATTTTGTTGCCATTTCCTCCTTTGGTTTTGTGTTGTTATAAGCAGGTCTTCTTTTGATTCAGTAGAACCACCCAGCAAATAAAACAACAAAAAAAAATCATTTATGTGACTGGCATCATTGACCTCAACAATGCTTCTGAATATCAGACTCATGGAGTTTAGCTTTAACTATTGATGTAAACCCTGGGTGAACAATATACCTGCAGAGTGTATTAATATAGGTTATTAGATTATTGCCTCCTTTTTCTACCAGCATATATATTCTTAAACAGCTTTAAGCCATTTTAACAGTGTTTATTTTAAATCTCTCTCGTAGTTACAGATAGGGGCATACTCTGGAAGTACATACATTAGCTTTGCTCTCCAGTTTCTTGGGGGGTATATGAACCTGCTATGCAATGGACAATTATGCAGACAGAACTGCTCATACTGCCAGAGAAAGCAAGCAGTGATTCTGCCCAAGAATGAATCTCCCCCCATTCCCTTTACCAACCTTGCAGACTGACGTTATCTGGGTCCTGCAGATTATCAAACAGTGGACAGTAATCCCCATAGAACTCAGAGTAAGCCCCACCTTCATCTCCACGTACAGATCCCACAGAGGACGTGGAATGCAGAGAACCTTGTGACTGGGCTAGCTTGGAACATGTGACCAGATTGCTCATTTCCACTTCAGGTTTCTTCAGGCCCTCCTCTTCCAGGAGAGGCCTCTCACTAGCTTCAGGTTTCTCAAGGGCTTCAAGGTCTGGACGCAGCACATCCTTTTTGGACTCCTTCATGTCTGCAAAAAGTGAACATTGGGCCCCAAGATTATAAAGTCTTCTGTGGATAGGGAAAGATCTGCAATACCTGAATGTAACTCACCTTGAGCTACTACCGATAAAGGCATTTGCTAAATGTAAAATCTCTTTCCCCTTCCCTTACCCGCATCACTGTTTTCTAGGGACTGATCTTCCTCAGAGACCTTGAGGAAGACCTCTTCTAGAGTGGTGTCCATCAGCCCAAAGCTGGTCAGTTCCAACTCCTGAAGGCTCTCCTCCAGATGCTGTATTTGGGAAAAATGGAAGGGAACACAGGAAGAGGAGGAAGTTTATGTCAAAGAAACAGTACCAGTTGTCAGAGAAGACTGAATTTCCCTTTTCCTCTCTCTACCTCAGCCCTACCTGAAACTGCTTCCAAATGCTCCTGCTTCTATTTCCCATACAATGACAGTCATGTTTCAGAAGGTATAACTAATTTGAAATGAAAAACCTTTGTAATTAAGCTACAGTACGCATCATGGAGGGAGAGAGGAAGGGGGAGGGTTGTTCAATATTCTTTTTTGGAGGGGTTGTATACAGAGAAGCTGATGGATCAAAAATTTAATCAGAATTTTTCTACTCATTTTTCTGCTACTTTCATGGTTATTTTATTATTTATTTATTTAATTGCACTTGATATATCGCCATATGGCCTGTACTAGGCTTCAAATAAAAGAAAAGGGGAGAAATAGAGGAGAAGAGAAATAAAATTAAAACAAACAAACAAACAAATAACCAGCTGCTATCAGGACCAAAAACTTGCCTATGTCAGTCCTTTTGTACCTCGTTATCATAAAACCTGCTGATAAAGGAGAGGGTGTTTTTATAATGGATACTGATGAATAGGTGAAAGAAATAGATCGACAACTGGAAGACCAAAATTTTTATAGGAAACTTCTAAGGGATCCTACCATGACTATTAAAAAGTTTTTCAATTTGGGAAAAGTCTGGAAAAGAGATTCAATATCAGAAAAGATCAAAAGGGATTATCCAAAGAAAAGTGTGTATAGAGAGGAAGGAGGAGAGGCAGAGGACAAGGGAAAGCTACCAATTTCTACAACAGATCCATAGACAGTTTTACAACTGGTTTCAACCATTGTTAATCTGGTCGTGAGCCCTTGAGCCCAGGCCGAGGCCTAGTATAGGGTTTTGGCCAAGGACTAGGGTATACCAAACAGGCACTACACACTTCCCCAGCCACCAAGCCCCGCACATACACAACAACCAACTAGCACCACCAGAAAATGGGAGCTAGGTCGTGAGGCCCACCTGAATGCTCTATCAGGAACCAACTCACACAGAGTCCAAGTGTGCGGGCCTGACGGCCGAACAGGAACTGAGTCATACACTGGGAAGGGAGAAAGAGCAATGAGGGGTCCCAAAGGGACAGGAGCACCAGCAACGCACACAGCGCTAGCGAAGAACGCAAGGGAAAAGGGACTGACAGATATTCCTATAGGAAACACAAGGCTATGCCACAGGCAGTCAAGGATAAAGGGAACACTCTAGGCTGTACCATACAGCACACAAGGAAAAGGTGAAGCCACCTAAGCAAACACAATGCTGACCTCACAACACACAGGGATAAAGGGAACTGCTATATAGGGATACACAAGGCTGTGCCACATAGCACTCAAAGGCAAAGGGAATCCACATATCAGAATGCACAAAGCTGGCCTCACAATATACAAGGGAAAAAGGGAAATGCTTATAGGGATACACAAGGCTGTGCCACACAGCACTCAAAGGCAAAGGTAATCCACACACAAGAATGCACAAGGCTAGCCTCACAATATACAAGGGAAATGCTTATAGGGATACACAAGGTTGTGCCACACAGCACTCAAGCATAAGGGAAAGGTAAGCAAACAGAAGCCGTTGCCTAAACACACACAGATCAGATAAGGAGCAGAGCTCACCAGACACAGCAAAGAAAGAATTAAAGCAGGCTAAAGGAAAAGACTATTTTAAAACACAAACATGACAGAAGCAGGGCTACACTGCAGACAAAGGGTAAAGCAAACAAAAGAGAAAAACAACCCCCAGGACGATACAAAGGGTCAGGATGCTGCCAACAAAGGCAGGACTACAAGGCAATACTAAGCATGGCACAAAAGGGTTAACACAGAGGAAAGGAAAACTAAACAAAACAAACAATCTGGAACGATACAAGGGACAAGCTTACCACAAAGCACAACACCAGCCAAGCAAAGAATAAACCCAGGTGCAGTGTAGTGAGGCAATCAAGTACACACTGGGAACACCCAGCACTCACTCAGAAACTAGAAGCCACGAGGAGAAAAAGTACATCTCCAACGTAACACAGAATGCACTAACACAAACAGAGAGAGAGGAAAGCAGGCTTCAGCTGACAGCAATCACAGGCAATCAAAAACTAAAGCAAGAAATGTAGGAAAAGGTAGGCTTAAGTAGATCAGGCTTCTGATGTCTGCTGCATCAGATGTCAGTTCAGCCCCTGACAAGCCAATCAGGAGCGAGTCCCAAACATTCCCCTGCCTATCTAGCAGAATCATAACAACCAATAGCACAAGAACAATGAAATAAAGTGTACAATGTCTCTAGCAGGGTCTTAAATAAGGATGAAATTGTCTCTCTCAAAAGTAAAGACAGAAGAATTTACTTCAATTTGAAAAAACAAGAGAACTGTGATTGACGCTCTAAAGAATGATCTAAGTATAATTATAAAACCTGCTGATAAAGGATGTGTTGTTATAATGGAAACTGATGAATATGTGAAAGAAACATATCGACAAATGCAAGACCACAAATTCTATAGGAAACATCCAAGGAATCCTACCATGAGTATTAAAAGTAAGATTGATTCCCTTTTAGAGATTTGACTGCAGGGGAATTATATTAAAAAGAAGGAATATGGTTATCTTAAAACAGAATCACCATGTATCCATATTCTATAAATACTGCCTAAAATATACAAGTCTTTAGAAAGCCCACCAGGATGACACATTGAATCAGGGATTGGATCTATATTTGAACCAATTTCCACTTTTATTGATAAATTTTTAAGACCTCTGATACCAA
This sequence comes from Microcaecilia unicolor, assembly GCF_901765095.1. NCBI lineage: Eukaryota > Metazoa > Chordata > Amphibia > Gymnophiona > Siphonopidae > Microcaecilia > Microcaecilia unicolor. The sequence continues at coordinate 243,788,484 of NC_044036.1, forward strand.
AAATTTCCTTCATATATAAGAGACTCAATGGATATGATCTACCTGCTGAGTGAGATCAGCTGTGATAATGATTGTTTTTTGGTTACTATGGATGTTGAGTTGTTATATACGAACATCCCAAAGGAGGAGGCCTTTAATGTCATTTGTGAAACTTGAATAAATAATAGTCATTGGAGGAAAATACCTGTAGAATTTTTATTGTCTCTAGCTGATATTATTTTGAAAGAAAGTTATTTCTATTTTGATAAGAATTTTACCACCAAGTGAAAGGAACAGCCATAGGATACACAATCCAGCTTATTTTCTAAAGAGAAGGCCGGCCATCTTCCGACACAAATCGGGAGATGGCCGGCCATCTCTCAAGGCCGGCGAAATCGACATAATTGAAAGCCAATTTTGGCCGGCCTCAACTGCAGTCCATCGCGGAGCCGGCCAAACTTCAAGGGGGCGTGTCAGAAGGGTAGCGAAGGCGGGACAGGGGCGTGCCGGGGCGTGCTTAAGAGATGGGCGCCCTCGGCCGATAATGGAAAAAAGAAAGGCGTCCCTGGCGAGAATTTGGTCCACTTTACTTGGTCCCTTTTTTTTCAGGTCCAAGTCCCAAAAAAGTGCCCGAACTGACCAGATGACCACCGGAGGGAATCGGGGATGATCTCCCCTTACTCCCCCAGTGGTCACTAACTCCCTCCCACCCTCAAAAAAACAACTTTAAAAACTTTTTTTGCCAGCCTCTATGCCAGCCTCAAATGTCATACCCAGCTTCCTGACAGCAGTATGCAGGTCCCTGGAGCAGTTTTTAGTGGGTGCAGTGCACTTCAGGTAGGTGGACCCAGGCCCATCCCCCCCTACCTATTACACTTGTGGTGGTAAATAGGAGCCCTCCAACCCCCCCCCCCAAACCCACTGTACCCATATGTAGGTGCCCTCCTTCACTCATAAGGGCTATGGTAATGGTGTAGAGTTGTGGGTAGTGGGTTTTGGGGGGGGCTCAGCACCCAAGGTAAGGGAGCTATGCACCTGGGAGCTATTTTAATGTTTTTTTGGGGTTTTTTTTAGAAGTGCCCCCTAGGGTGCCCGGTTGGGACCAGTACACTACAAATGATGGCTCCTCCTACGACCAAATGCCTTGAAATTGGCCGGGTTTGAGATGGCCGGCCTCAGTTTCCATTATCGGCGAAAACCGAGGCCGGCCATCTCAAACACGGCCATCTCTGACATTTGGCCGGCTCCAACCATATTATCGAAACGAAAGATGGCCGGCAATCTTGTTCAAAAATATGCTTGGCCCTTCGCGGCACCGTCCTCAGAGATGGGTGCCCTTAGAGATGGGCGTCCCCGGTTGAAAATGCCCCTCAATGACACCTTCTGTAGTGAACTTATACATGGCAAGTTTAGAGAATAAATATTTAACATCTCATAAGTTTATTGATCAACTAATAACATGGAAGCATTACATTGATGATGTCTTTGTAATCTGGAAAGGCACAGAGCAGGAATGTTGGCTTTTCATGAATGGGTGAATAACTTGGATGACAACTTAAGTTCCAATTAAATTATAGCAAAGAAAATATAGAATTTCTTGATATTTTAATTATTTTTTTATTTATTTTTGTTACATTTGTACCCCACGCTTTCCCACTCATGGCAGGCTCAATGCAGCTTACATATACAGGTACTTATTTTTACCTGGAGCAATGGAGGGTTAAGTGACTTGCCCAGAGTCACAAGGAGCTGCCTGTGCCTGAAGTGGAAATCAAACTCAGTTCCCCAGTTCCCCAGGACCAGAGCCCACCAACCTAACCACTAGGCCACTCCTCCACTCCAATTATAAACAAGGATGGCCAGCTGGTTACTGATGTATATAGGAAACCCACAAGAGTGCAGGAGTGGCCTAATGGTTAGTATAGTGGACTTTGATCCTGGGGAAGAAGGTTCAATTCCCTCTACAGCTCCATGTGACCCTGAGCAAGTCACTTAGCCCTCCATTGCCCCAGGTACAATATACTTAGAATGTGAGCCCATAAGGAACAGAGCAAGTACCTGTATAGTTTATGTACATTAATAGAAACTGAAACAATGTAAATAAACTTTTACACTTTGAATGATGTCAGGAAAGCTGGCTGGAGGACGGAAACATTTATCTTCCCTTTATACTACAAACAACTTCCTCATGTCCTGTGATCTGAGTTGGATCTATATTTACATCTAACACTCCCCTGGACAACAAAGAAAAGCATAAAACAACAGCATCAAATGGACCATCCAAGGATATCAGAACCAGAAACTACGAAGTGCATACCTACAATTCAAGAGCTGAAGTTTTATTTTAACTACATAAGTATTTCTAAGATTCTGACTGTTATATTCCGTTAAAACTAAAGTCCACCATCAACCTCCTCCGCATTAAATCTGCAAAGAAATTCACATAGAAGTGCTAAGTACAGCCGAGTCAGCACGGCTTTTGTGTGGGGAAATCTTGCCTGACCAATTTACTTCAATTCTTTGAAGGAGTAAACAAACATGTGGACAAAGGGGAGCCGGTTGATATTGTGTATCTGGATTTTCAAAAGGCGTTTGACAAGGTACCTCATGAAAGGCTACAGAGGAAATTGGAGGGCCATGGGATAGGAGGAAATGTCTTATTGTGGATTAAAAACTGGTTGAAGGATAGGAAACAGAGAGTGGGGTTAAATGGGCAGTATTCACAATGGAGATGAGTAGTTAGTGGGGTTCCTCAGGGGTCTGTGCTAGGACCGCTGCTTTTTAATATATTTATAAATGATTTAGAGATGGGAGTAACTAGCGAGGTAATTAAATTTGCTGATGACACAAAGTTACTCAAAGTCGTTAACTCGCAACAGGATTGTGAAAAATTACAAGAGGACCTTACGAGACAGGGAGACTGGACGGCTAAATGGCAGATGACGTTTAATGTGAGCAAGTGCAAGGTGATGCATGTGGGAAAAAAGAACCCGAATTATAGCTACGTCATGCAAGGTTCCACGTTAGGAGTTACGGACCAAGAAAGGGATCTGGATGTCGTCATCGATAACACACTGAAACCTTCTGCTCAGTGTGCTGCTGCGGCTAGGAAAGCGAATAGAATGTTGGGTATTATTAGGAAAGGTATGGAAAACAGGTGTGAGGATGTTATAATGCCGTTGTATCGCTCCATGGTGCGACCGCACCTTGAGTATTGTGTTCAATTCTGGTCGCCGCATCTCAAGAAAGATATAGTAGAATTGGAAAAGGTGCAGCGAAGGGCGACTAAAATGATAGCGGGGATGGGACGACTTCCCTATGAAGAAAGACTAAGGAGGCTAGGGCTATTCAGCTTGGAGAAGAGACGGCTGAGGGGAGACATGATAGAGGTATATAAAATAATGAGTGGAGTGGAACAGGTGGATGTGAAGCGTCTGTTCACGCTTTCCAAAAATACTAGGACTAGGGGGCATGCGATTAAAGTACAGTGCAGTAAATTTAAAACAAATCGGATAAAAGTTTTCTTCACCCAACGTGTAATTAAACTCTGGAATTCATTGCCGGAAAATGTGGTGAAGGCGGTTAGCTTAGCAGAGTTTAAAAAGGGGTTGGACGGTTTCCTAAAGGACAAGTCCATAAACCACTACTAAACGGACTTGGAAAAATCCAAAATCCCAGGAATAACATGTATAGAATGTTTGTACGTTTGGGAAGCTTGCCAGGTGCCCTTGGCCTGGATTGGCCGCTGTCGTGGACAAGATGCTGGGCTCGATGGACCCTTGGTCTTTTCCCAGTATGGCATTACTTATATACTTATGTACTTATTACTGGAAGCAATTGATCACTTAAAGCCTTAATCCTAAATTGCCAATTAGTAAGATTGCTGATCCACAGGATGGACTGCAGTGCCACCCAGTGAAATTTGCCTAACAAGTTTGTGACACAAAGAATATGCCTTGGTCAAGCAAACCAAGAGACATCGGGGATCCCAGTGGTGTGTGGGAGAGGAAACTATAATCCCCACCAACCAAAGAGAAGGCAAAAGTGCAAGAGGTCAAACATCTACATAACAGGACTTAAAAGGTCACCTCATTTCCAAACCAAAGCTACTACCAGCACCCCCAGACCACCCTTAGGAATTATAGGACTGGTGAATGTCAGATGAGCTGCAAAGAAATCCTCAGTGATCTATGATGTCATGCATGTACAACATCTTGGCATCCTAGGAATAAGTGAAACCTGGATACATGAAAGTGGGTGTTTACCACAGGCTGAACTATGCCCAACAAGTTTCAATATTCAACATCAACCAAGACCAGGAAGATGGGGTGGAGGGGTAGCAATCTTGATTCGGGATACAATCAAACTGTGCAGAATCTCCATCCCTAAGCTAAATGAATCAGAATCTCTTTTAACCCAACTTGAAGAGGGGAAACCAATCTGGCTACTCATGGTATACCGAGCACCTTCTTAAAAACACATTATCAAGAATTCCTAGACCTGATTACTCAAGTAACCCTGAATTACTCTAGGATGGTGATCATGGGAAATTTCAATCTACACATCGAAACCTCAGATACCATCATAGCTGCCTTTCTGGACACGATGACAGCACTAGGATTCACACAGGTGATCAATTCTCCAACCCACGAAAAGGGTCACATACTAGATTTGGTATTTTACAAAGGGGTTGACATCCCAGAATTGTGGGATAGTAGTATTGAAATAACACCCCTATCATGGTCAGACCATTTTCTAATTAAATTTTCCAAAGTGACTACCTGAAACAAATGGCATCTCCTAGACTCTGGAAGGAGATCAGAACAAAAAAAAAAAAGCAAAAGCTGACTGTTCAAAATTTCCTAGAGGCCTTGGACTATCCACATGTGGATGAAAAGACAACTATAGTGTCAGAACAGGTTGACATTTGGAATACACACTTAGCCAAGACCTTAGAGAAAATGGCACTCACAAACGCTCACCTTGGTTTTCTCCAGAACTTTGGAAAAGGATCCGAAGTTCTAGAGAAAACCAAGGTGAGCATTTGTGAGTGGGGCATAAGACTAAAAAAGGTCTTATGCCCCACTCACAAATGCTCACCTTGATTTTCTCCAGAACTTCGGATCCTTAAACGCGAAGGACGGAAACTGGAAAGGAGGGCGGAAATCTCACCTGGATGAAGACAGGCTAAACTGTAGGAAGCACATCACAAAGTATCACCAAGCCTTAACAGCAACCAAAAAACAATATTTCTCTCAATGTATTGTACAGGCTTCCAATTCAACCAAGCAGGTGTTCAGTATAGTAAACGGCCTACTGCAGCCTCCACAACAGAACTAGCCTGCCCAGTCACATTAAGTCTCCACCAGGATTTACAGGCAATCCCACCCAGCCTCCAATCAGTTAACCAGGAGCGCACAAACTTGCCCCCTCCTGACAGAGACATATGGCACACTTTTAAACCAATAACAGAGCCTTGACAAAATCCTAAGAGATCTTCGACCAAATGCCTGCTCCCTTGACCCCTGCCCATCAAAGATAGTACAGAAGGTAAGTATGGGCTTCATAGAAGGTGCCACTAAAATTGTGAATTCCTCTCTTTCTAATGGGCAACTACCAACAGCATTAAAAAGGGCAGTGGTTTATCCTTTGCTAAAGAAGAACAACCTTGACCAGGGCACACTTGAAAGTTACCGGCCAGTATATTTAACATCCCATTTCTAGGAAACTTATAGAATAAACAGTCTGTGTTCAACTCAGTGATTAGCTAGAACAGAGAAGCTGGCTAGATCCTTGTCAATCTGTAATTAGACTCTGTTATGGACCAGAAACAGTCCTCATATCCCTACTACAAGATCTTCACAGAAACCGAGACAGGGGATTTGCCTCGGTGTTAGAACTGCTAGATTTCTCAGCAGCTTTTGATACTGTGGATCATGATATCATGCTAGCATGACTAGCAGAAACAGGTATCAATGGAACAGTACTTGCATGGTTCAGATCCTATCTATCAGACAGGCAACAATCCATAATGTTTGGCAGCATCTCAGAATCGATACTGTCACCTACTCTGTTCAATATGTACCTCAAGCCACTAGCCAAACTGATTAGGTCAATGGACACTCAGTTCTATATCTGACTTACCTACAGCCCTGAATAAACTGATTACCTTTCTAACATCAATTGAAGAATGGGCTAAGCACAACAAACATTGCCTGAACCCAAGTAAAACCAAGCTTCTTTGGGTCCCTAACACAAGTGGACAAGCACCAGACATCAAAATCTCTTTTGGGAAGTATGAACTCTCCCTCAAGTCACAAGTCAGGAACCTTGGAATACAGTTAGATTCAACACTTCAAACAGCTCTTGAAGGTTGCTTGGATTTGGGAAATCAGAGTAACACTTACTCTGATTTCCCAAATCCAAGCAACTTTCAAGAGCTGTTTCTACTATTTACAACAACTACGCTGCTTCTCTCCTTACATCAAGAAGGAAAATCTTAACCCAGTTGTGCATACCATGATAACATCAAGACTGGATTACTGTAATGCACTCTACAATGGTCTGACTACAAAGGGTCTGCATCAGCTCCAACTAATTCAGAATGCTGCAGCAAGACTCAGAAGGTTTCAAGCAACGTGACCATATCACACCATTTTTACAAAAACTTCATTGGCTACCAGTACAATACAGGGCTAAATTTAAAACTCTATGTCTGATCTTCAAGGACCTTAAAGGAAATAGCCCTGAGTACTTGAAGAACAGGATGACCCCTCTACACATGTCCAAGGACACTAAGGTCCTCCCAAGGGGTATCCCTAACCACACGCTCTCCAAAAGACATTACACAACATGACAAGCGAGCCTTCTCCGGAGTAGCCCCCACACTCTGGAATGCACTCCCTGAAAGGCTCTGCTTAACACAAGATTATCTGTACTTCAGGAAGCAGGTGAAAGCTTGGCTCTTCAACCAGGCCTTTAATGAAAGCAGTAACTAAGTACAGTCTGCAAATACTGCAGCAGGACATGTCTATCCACTCATACCCTAGCTGAGATAACATTTAATCATCTGTCTGACCTTTCTTTAAATTAGTCATCTTATTTTCTAACTCCTCTTACTCTCTTTCCTATCTATATATTCCATCTTTGTTTATACCCTACGCTGTCCATTAAAATATTCTATTACATATTGTGTTGATATTGTAAGTAGTATACTATGCTATACTTTGTATTGTTATTTGAATATTTTTACTGCTGTAATTGTCTATTGCTTATGTTTGATTTATTCTTACTGTACACTGCCTTGAGTGAATTCTTTCAAAAAGGCGATAAATAAATCCTAATAAATAAATAAACAGTAGAGCATTGAAAAAGAACTTGCCCTACAGTCAGTTCTTAAGAATAAAACAATTATGTACTGATAATATGATGTACAATATACAAGCAGGAGACCTGAAAACTAGATTCCTAGAGAGAGGTTATCCTGCACAAGTTATTGATGAAGGATTTATAAGAGCACAAGTGAAAGAGAGGAAGCATTTGTTAAAAGAGAGGAAGGATTTGTTAGCTAAAATAATAAAATGAAGACAACAATAAAATAGTTTGTGGTCTGGAGTTTAACCACCTTTTTTTGCTTTGTGCTTTGGGAACTTAAAGATTTGGATTTAAAGAAGGAATTGTAGGTTAGTGATAGGCAGAATAAAAATATAGAAAAGCAAATTTAACAACTAATCTCCATAGCCTTTTCCCCTTAGTTTTAAAACTTGAACTTTGTACCACAGCATTAACAGATAGCCTCTAGCAGGCACTGCAGGATCTAGTTTAGTCTTCCTACCCACCCCATTCCGCCGGGCCGATTTGATGTCTGCTGATGAAATTGGTTTGCACGTTGCTCTGACCGGCTATGTGAGCCACGGACAGCAGCTCTAGGTGGCGCTCGGCCCAGTCGTAGATCTGAGATGCCTCCGCAGCCAGGGCCCTGCACTGAGTGCCGCCCTGGTGATTGATGTAGGCCACTGCTGTCGTGTTGTCCGACAGAACTCGGACAAGAAGACCCTTCAGCGTCCTGTGGAAGGCCAGAAGAGCCTGAAATATTGCTCTCAGTTCCAAGGGATTGATGGACCATCCCGCTTCTGCGGTGGACCACAGACCCTGAGCATAGCATCCCCGGCAATGAGCTCCCCAGCCCGAAAGGCTGGCATCCGTTATCACCAGATATCAAAAAGGAAGAGCCAGTGGCATCCCCTGCCGCAGCCTGCTGTCGGAAAGCCACCAATCCATACTGCGCTGGGCCGCAGGAAGCCACCGTAGTCTGCGTTGGTATTCCTGGGAAATCGGAGACCATTGCTGAAGCAAAGCAAGCTGCAGCGGTCTCATGTGAGCTCTCACCCAGGGAACCATCTCTATGGTGGCCGTCATCGATCCCAGGAGCTGAACAAAGTCCCAAGCTCGAGGGCAAGGCATCCGCAGGAGCAGGCAGACCTGATTCTGAAGCTTGAGCCACCTGCTGTCAGGAAGAAAAACGAACCCCAAAGCCGTGTCGAACTGGACCCCCAAATACTCGAGAGACTGAGAGGGGTTCAGGTGACTTTTGGGCATATTGACTACCCAGCCCAGAGTCTGAAGAACTGTAACAACTCTGGCAGTGGCAAGTCGACTCTCGTCTGCCGAATCTGCACTGATGAGCCAGTCGTCGAGATAAGGGTGGACTCTGATACCCTCTTGTCTGAGAAAGGCAACCACTACCACCATGACCTTGGAAAGAGTCCGAGGTGCAGTCGCCAGGCCGAAAGGCAAGGCACGAAACTGGAAATGTTGGCTCAATACCGCAAACCGGAGAAACCGCTGATGTGGCAGCCAGATGGGAATATGCAAGTACGCTTCCTTGAGGTCCAGAGACGTGAGAAACTCTCCTGGCTGTACCGCCGCAATGACGGAGCGCAGGGTTTCCATGCGGAAGTGTTGCACTCCTAAGGCCTTGTTGACTCTGCGTAAGTCGAGGATAGGTCTGAACGACCCGCCTTTTCGAGGCACCACAAAATAGATGGAGTAGCAACCACAGCAGCGTTCAAGCAGGAGGAACCGGAACCACCGTTCCGAGCTTCAGCAACACCTGCAAGGTCTCGTATACTGCTGCCTGCTTGATGGCAGTGCCGCATCGGGACTCCAAAAATGCGTCTCCTACTGGGACGGCAAATTCTAGCCGGTAACCTTGTCTGATCAGGTCTAGGACCCACTGATCCGAAGTAATCTTGGTCCACTCCTCGAAAAAGAGGGAGAGACGATCCCCTACTGTGGGAACCGACGAGTGGACCGGTGCCCTATCATTGTGGAGGACACCCCTGAACTCCTGGACGTTGCCCACACGCCACCGTGTGTTTGTCCGAACGAAAGAAGTTCCTCTGCTGGAAACGGGTACGTTGACCAAACTCCACAGAACGCCCCGAGCGATACCTGTGAGCTTCTCGAAAACGTGGCCTGGAAGAGGAGGGAAAAGAAGGACTTTTGGAAGAAGGCCTCAGCCTATCCTCAGGCAACCGTTGGGACTTAGAGTCCCCTAGGTCCTTAACAATCTTCTCCAAATCCTACCCAAATAAAAGAAGGCCCCGAAAGGGTAACCTCACCAGCCTTTGTTTAGAGGCCATGTCAGCCACCCAATGCCAGAGCCAAAGAAGGCAGCGGGCAACAACCACCACAGACACCTGCTTAGCTAAAGCTCTGACCAGATCTTAAAGGGCATCAGCCAAAAAAAGACAGGGCAGACTCCATACGCGGCCCGACCTCAGCGAGGGAACCCACCCCATCGGCGGGCTGCTCAACCGCCTGCTGCAACCAGGAAAGGCAGGCCCGGCCTGTAAGGAAAGGCCCGTGATCAAAGGACCGCTTCAGCGCGGATTCCAGCCGCCGGTCCTGCATATCTTTCAAAGCAACCTCTCCCTTCACCGGGAAAGTAGTCTTTTTAGTCACAGCCATGACTAAAGCATCCACTTTAGGCATCCCAAAGAGGGTCAACTGACTTTCCCTCAGGGGGTAAAGGTGACACATAGCCCTGGCCACCTTCAAGGGACCCTCAGGGTCAGACCACTGAGCTGAAATAAGCTCTTGGATGGAAGCATGCACGGGAAAAGCCCGAGAAGGCTTCTTAGTGCTAGCCATCCTAGGATTAATAGAAGAGGCAGCGCCCTTGTCAGGATCTTGAATACAAAGGGCCTGTAAGGCATCAGAAATGAGAGCTGGCAGCTCTTCGGAGTGCAAAATCCAAAACGCTTTAGGGTCATCCAACTCCTGTGGCAAGCAGCCACCCTCATCTGGAACATCAGTCTGTGAGGGCCTGCCAGACCCCTCAGACTCCCCGAAACTAGACCAAGGGGGAGAACAGAGTGAAGAGTCCCCTTCAGATGGGGTATTCACTCGTCTACGCTTAGTGTCAGCCAAAAGCTTGGGGGAAGAAATATAGTCTCCAGCAGATGCTGGGCTATAAAGAACCGGAGGCAACCCAGACCGACAGGAATTGTCAGAAGCCTCAGGCAGTGCTCTTTTTAACATAAAAGCCTTATGCATCAGCAGCACCAATTTAAGGGAGAAAAACTCACCCTGTACATCCACCCCCACATTGGGGGAGGCGGAGGCAAAAGCACCTCTAGAAACCTCGAAATGAGGCATCCCCTTGCACTCAGACACCTCCGCAACCACGAGGGTCGAGTCATGCGGCGCCTCCAAGATGGCGGCCGCTACCAACTCCGGTGGGCAGGAAGAATCTCCGCCCACCATGCTCATGCCAGCATTAGCATCTAGGCAGCATGTGCTGCAAAGCCCCACTGCTGATCTGCGTTTCCCACAGTGGGTGCAGCGCTTAACCCCTTCAGCAGCCATCAAATAAAGAAAACAAAATGGCGCCTTCACACCAAAACTTACCCCACACAGAGCTCTGTCAGCGGGAACCTCCCCGGAGGAGCTGGGCACCACTCTCACCTCAGGAGACTGAGCCAAATGAGCTGCGGTCAAGCTGCACCGAACCAGGAGCTCAGGAGAAAGCCTCTCTCTGTTTTTATTTTTTTAACTGTGAGGAAAGTTAGAGGCAGGCAGCCACAGAGAAATTCCGGGAGGAGGGGGAATGGGGTAAGGCAGGGACAGGGAAAACCAAGTATGCCTTTAAAGTGGACCCTACCAGCCACAACACCCCCTGCTCTACTGGCAAAGCACAGTAGCCACCCCAGGCAGAAATCCAGGAGCTGAGAAGCGACGTCCACACCTGCTGGGAGACAGAGTTATACTGAAGGCAGAGGGGGTTGGGCGTCCTGGAACACCATGTGCTTTCAGTGTTCTCTTTCTCCACCTGCTGGTAGGCAGATACAACCCATCAGTTAATGGATTCATCTGCTGTTGATGACAAGGAAGCATCTGTTTTCCAAAAATACTAGGACTAGGGGGCATGCGATGAAGCTACAAAGTAATAAATTTAAAACGAATCAGAGAAAATTTTTCTTCGCTCAACATGTAATTAAACTCTGGAATTAATTGCCAGAGAATGTGGTAAAGGCGGTTAGCTTAGCAGACTTTAAAAGAGGTTTGGACAGCTTCCTAAAGGAAAAGTCCATAGACCATTATTAAATTGAACTTAGGGAAAATCCACTATTTCTGGGATAAGCAGTATAAAATGTTTGTACTTTTTTGGGATCTTGCCAGGTATTTGTGACCTGGATTGGCTACTGGGAATAGGATGCTGGGCTTCATGGACCTTTGGTCTGTCCCAGTATGGCAATACTTATGTACTTATGTAATGATATTATAAGGATTTTAAGAAAACACTGGCACTTAACATCTATAGATTTATTTTTATTTATTTATTAGTAGCATTTGTATCCCACCTTTTCCCACCAATTTGCAGGCTCAATGTGGCTTACATTTGCCGTAATGGCGGTTGCCATTTCTGGTTAGCAGAATTACAAATGGTGTTACATTAAGGTGCATACATACATGGTAACATACATGGTACATAGCATATATGGAACTAATCATGGTATCAAACATATAAACGGCGAGTGACCGTACTCACTCGCAAATGCGCAGTAGACTTCCCTCTCTGTCCCGCCCCGCGTCAATACGTGATGATGGGGGGGGGGGGACAGAGAGGGAAACTGCGCGAAGGGGAGGGAACCGCCGAAGTTGCCACTGCTCCCCCTCCCCCCCCCGAGGTCACCGCCACTGGTACACCCCCCCCCCCCCGGAGTCGCCGCCGCCACCCCTCCACCTGGCCCGTCTCTTCGCTATTCAACTTACATCTCCGGAGCAGGCAGATCAGCTGAGCTGCCGTTGGCCTTCCTTCCCTGCCTGTGTCCCGCCCTCGCCGACGTTACGTCACACGAGGGCGGGACACAGGCAGAGAAGGAAGGCCGACGGGAGCTCAGCTGATCTGCCTGCTCCAGAGATGTAAGTTGAATAGCGAAGAGATGGGCTGCCGGCGGCGACTCGGGAGGGGGTGGGGTACCGGCAGCGGCAAACTCGGGGGGGGGGGGAGGGGCCAGCGGCAACCTCGGGGGGAGGGTGCAGCAGCGACCAAATAGCCCATTTTAACGGGCTCAATGGCTAGTATATATATATATATATACCTTGTGCATACATACATAGTAAAGAAGGATACATTAAGGTGTTGCATGAAGGTTGCGTTGGTTGTAACAAACATTTGGTCATTGACTGTAGAGAGACCCTATTCGACATAGGTTTAAGGTGGTAGTGCTTGATCATTACTAGCAAGAAGGCTAATCGGTTCTTGTGATGAGATTTCGGTTTAGCATCATGTATAGCTTTATTATTCAGAGTTTAAGATGGATGTTTATGGTATGCCTTCTTGAAGAGATCTGTTTTCAGTAGCCTTCGGAAGATGGTTTGCTCTTGCGTTGTTTTTATGGTCTTCGGTAGTGCGTTCCATAGTTGCGTGCAGATGTATGAGAAACTGGTCGCATATGTGGATTTATATTTTAGTCCTTTACAGGTAGGATAGTGGAGATTGAGGAATGTGCGTGATGATCTTTTTGCATTCCTAATAGGTAAGTCTATAAGGTCTGACATGTAGGGCGGGGCTTCCCCGTAAATGATTTTGTGGACCAGGGTGCAAACCTTGAACGTGATTCGTTCTTTTAATGGGAGCCAGTGTAGTTTTTCTCTTGGGGGTTTGGCGCTTTCGTATTTCACTTTCCCGAATATGAGTCTGGCTGCTGTGTTTTTTCAGCGGTTTGAAGTTTCTTAATGATTTGTTCTTTGCATCCGGCATAGATGGCATTGCAGTAGTCTAGATGACTTAGCACCATTGATTGTACTAAGCTGTGGAATACTTCCCTTGGGAAGAATGGTTTGATTCTTTTAAGTTTCCACATTGAGTAAAACATTCTTTGCTGTATTTTTCGCATGGTCTTCGAGTGTGAGATTTCGGTCAATTGTGACTCCCAGAATTTTCAAGCTATCTGAGACCAGAAGGGTGTAATCTGGGGTGTTTATGGTATTGGGTTTGTTTGCATTGTATTGTGAGGAGAGGATGAGGCATTGTGTTTTTTCTGAATTTAGCTTTAGTTGGAATGCGTCCGCCCATGAGTTCATTATTTGGAAGCTGTGTGTGATTTCATTTGTGATTTTGGTTGTCTTTTTTAAACGGGATGTATATCGTGACATCATCTGCATAGATGTATGGGTTGAGTCCTTGGTTGGATAGCGATTTGGCTAAAGGTGTCACCATTAAGTTAAAAAGAGTTGGTGAGAGCGGTGATCCTTGTGGTACTTCACATTCAGTTTTCCATGGTGTTGACGTTTTTGAGTTTGAAATCACCTGATAAGTTCTTGTTGTTAAGAAGCCTTTAAACTATTTTAGTACGTTTCCTCCAATCCCAAAATAGTCTAGGATGTTCGGGAGTATTTGGTGGCTGACCATGTCAAATTATAGGAGTAGGACGTTGTTTCCAGTTGCAATTAGTTGTTTAAATTTGGTAGTGAGGGTAGTTAGCACTGTTTCAGTGCTATGGTTGGATCTAAATCCTGACTGTGATTCGTGTAGTATCGTGAATTTGTTTAGGTAGTTGGTAAGTTGAATGGTTACCATACTTTCCATTAGTTTTACTATCAGGGGGATGGAAGCTACTGGTCGATAGCTGGTTGTGTCATTTAATTTTTTCTTTAAGTCTTTGGGTATGGGTGTAAGTAGTATATTTCCATTGTCCTTGGGGAAGAGTCCGTGTTGTAGCATGTAGTTCAGGTGTGACGTAAGATCTGTTATAAAGCGTTTAGGGACGAACTTTATTAGGCTACTGGGGCAGATATCCAGTTTGGAATGAGTTTTGGAGAATTTGTTGAGTGCTTGAGTGATGATATCTTCAGTTATCAGATCGAAGTCATTCCAGGTTCGATCTGCTGGATATTCACCGGGAGTGGGATCCAGGCAATCCATGAATTTTTCATGATTAGTGGTATTGAGTGGTATTGTGGATCGGAGTTTTATTATTTTTTCGTTGAAGTATTTGGCAAGTTAGTCTGCCAATGGGGTGTCTGTGCTGGCTGTGGTCACCGGTGTGGTGTCTATTAGTTTATGCACGAGTTGGTATAGTTTGTGTGCATCTTTGTAGTCTGGTCCTATTTGGTCCTATTTTGGCTTTGTAGTATGCTCTTTTGGTTTGTCTGATTGTATATTTGTATTTTCTTTGCGTTTGTTTCCAAGCTTTGAGTGTGTGTTCATCTTTCATTTTTTGCCATGTGCGTTCGAGTCTCCTGACTTGTGTTTTTAGTTTTTTCAGTTCTTCGTTGAACCAAGGTATTGAACTGTGTCTTCGTGTGGTTCTTGTTTGTAGCGGTGCAATTTCGTCTAATATGCTCCTGCATCTGTCGTTCCAATTTTGGAGATAGTGTTTGGAGTCTGTCTGTGCTAACCATTCATTTTTGTAGATCTGTTGCCAGAATGTAACAGGATCAATCTGTCCTCTAGTGGTGTAGGTTGTGTATTCTTGTTTGGTGTGCGTGTCTTTTTTCCGCCATTGTAGGGTTGCGTTTAGTTTTTTGGTGGTCTGACCATGGTATAGTCGTCCATTTTGTATCTGTAAGTATAAGGTTAGAGTCTAAGGATAGTTTGTATGTAATGAGGTCAATTGTGTGTTCTTTGACATGTGTAGCTTGCATATTAAGCAAGCTAAGGTCCCATAGTTGTAGGAAGTCTTTGCACTCACGTGCACTGGTTGCATTAGGGTCTTCCAGGTGTAGGTTTATGTCCCCTATTATGAGTACGTTATAGTTGGATACACATGTATTTGATATAAAATCCATAAAGTTCGACTGGCATTCTTGCCAGTTTCCTGTTTGCAAATAGGGATCTTCTCATAGCATACAAATAGAGAAGTTTCCTCTGCTTCTACTAGAATAAATCCAACTACAAGGCAACTCTGGCAAGGCCATTGCCCATGTGGTGGTTGTTCGGTGTGCAAAGTCAATGCTTGTATTACATATATTGATCATCCGGTAAAAAACAAAAAATTCTTTCTTAGAAAACATTAAATAAAAGACTGATCGAACACTGGAGTGCAATCAATAGGAAAATACATGAGAAACCTTGGTGAAACACTTAATAGCAATGAATCATAAGGGTCTTCTTGTTGCTAATGTTGCAGATCTGAAGCACCTCTGAGAAACTGCATGCTCAAGGCCCCATCGCTGATCCTGGTTTACTGGTTCAAGCCTGGGTGGACTTGTCTGGGTGTAGCAACAGCAAATGCAACGAGGGGCATGAGGGGTAAGGTAGGCTCAGCAGGGAGGATGTGCTGGACATGTAGGGGTTAGGGGAAGACAAGAAGGGAGATGCTAGGCTCCTGGGGGAGGAGAGGGGAAATGCTGGACTCCTCAGAACTGGAGGTGGTAGGGAAGGTGCATAGGCGGTCGGTGGCCCAACTGTTTGGGGAGGCTAAAGGGGGCGGGGTTAGGGGTGGGGCCAGGGGCAGAGCTTACCTCCATAATTGTCTGACAACACAGAAAAAAAATAAGTAAAAATAAAATAGTCACAGTTAATACCTTTTATTAAATTTAGATATTAGATGTCAAAGAATAAAGTGGTTGCTCAAAGCATATACTAACCACAATTGCTCAACTGCAAAACACTATGCACAACTTTGTGCAAAAACACACTCAGAACCTTACTGTACCATAAATATTACACTGGGCAGACCGTAATACACCAATATACCACCCATAGGGAAAAGGCCTTTATTAGAATAAATAAAATGACCCGACATGAATCGTGTTTTGGCCACAAGGGCCTGCCTCAGGGGTCTATAGAACTTTAGTGCAAACCAATGGTAAAACAAATAGCTCTCGGTCAATTTGTCAAACAGGTGTCACATCGAATGTGCCACTGCAACAATCCCTATGTCAAGAGTGTGTGACGTTCACAAAGACGTTCTCTTTGTGAACGTCACACACTCTTGACAGAGGGATTGTTGCAGCGGCACATTCGATGTGACACCTGTTTGACAAATTGACCGTGAGCTATTTGTTTTACCATTGGTTTGCACTAAAGGTCTATAGACCCCTGAGGCAGGCCCTTGTGGCCGAAACACGATTCGTGTCGGGTCATTTTATTTATTCTAATAAAGACCTTGTTTGGGAAACACCATTTGTGCGAGGACCCCTTTTGTTTTGGATCCACTTGTTGTACATTTGACTTTCGGTTTCTCCTGTGGTGAGATCACCCTCTGTGGGTGTTGGACCCATAGGGAAAATGCAGACCGTCAACAATATGATACAAGGGATCATATCACAATTCTCATTTAGAGCCACAAAACACCCTTTTAGGGTGGATAGTGTTCACAATGAGCTCCTTTTATTAACGACCATATGTAGATCCTTCAAGAGGTAGTGTGTCATGATTTACGCTGTACACCCTTTCTGATGTTTTGGTGCCACCTCAGTAAGCCCAACACATAATCTCTCCACTGCAAAACACTATACACACACTTGTGCAAAAACACACTCATAGCCTTACCAAACCATAACAGCACTAATTCCAAGGACAGGACGAGCTACAACCTTTATGTGTGGAAAGGCAGGACTATAATTACATGGGCTCTAAAACACCAGTACACAACCTAGTGAAACAAAAACAAAACAAAAAAAAAGGGCTGCAAATACTACACGCTAGCAGAATACTGCATCTTGATCACACATGAAAAACACATGACACAACAGATATGAAGGCAAAATACTGAACTGGAAAGTTACCTCAAGAAGTCAGACTCAGCATGCAGCAATACTAGAAAAATTGAAACTTACATGCAAAATATCACAGATGTACAATTCCAAAAGCTGACATATTCCAATTAATAAATTCTGAATAAAAAATGTTTTCTACCTTTGCTGTCTGATATTTTTTTCTCTCACCATGTCCACCATCCTTCTGTGTCCTTATGCGTCCTGTCTACCATCTGTAGCCCTGACCCTATCCTTTCTCCAGTTTCAACATCTGCCCTCAAAGTGTTCCAATCCAGCCCTTAAATTCAGCAATTTCCCCTCCATCCATATAAAGCATTTCTCCTCACTCCCCTCCATCCATGTGCATCTACTTCCTCTGTCTTCTCTCCCCTCCATCCATGTCTAGCATTTCTCCTCTCTTCCTTCCACTCCATCCGTGTGCATCTCCTTCCTTTATCTATCTTTCCTTCCCTCCATCCTTGTCCAAGATTTCTCCTCTCTTCCTTCCACTCCATCCGTGTGCATCTCCTTCCTTTATCTATCTTTCCTTCCCTCCATCCTTGTCCAAGATTTCTCCTCTCTTCCCTGCCCTCCATCCATGTCCAGCATTTCTACTCTCTTCCCTGCCCTCCATCCATGTGCATCTCCTTCCTGACTTCCCTCCCCTCCATCCATCCATCCATGTCCAACAAATTTCCTCTCACCCCTGCCTCCTCCATCCACATCCATGTTGTCCAGCAATTCTCCTCTCTCCCCTGCCCTCCCCTTCATCCATGTCCAGGACCTCTTCATTCTCCCCTGCCATCTCCTCCATCCACCCATATCCTGCAAATTTCCTCTCTCCCCTGTCCCCATTCATTCATCCATGTCCAGCAATTCTCCTCTCTCCCTTGCCCTCCGCTCCATCCATCCATGTCCATCTCCATTCTCCCCTGCCCTCTCCTCCATCCATCTCTAGAAAATTTGCTCTCTCCCCTGTCACCTCCATCTATGCCCAGCAATTCTCCTTTCTCCCCTGCCATCCCCTCCATCCATGTCCAACAATTCTCCTCTCCCCTGCCCTCCTGTCCAGCGATTTCTTCTCTCCCCATGCCCTCCCCTCCAACCATCCAAGTCCAGTAATTCTCCTCTACCCTGCCCTCCCCTCCTCTACAGCAGTCTGTTCTCTCCCCTTGAACTCGCCTTCTCTCCACATCCAGCGATTCTCCCTGCCTCCCTCAGCTCCCCAACAGCCCTCCTCTCTGTTCCTTTCTGACCCCCCTCCCCCCCGCGCAACCCTTTTCCTCTCCGTGGCAGCGGTTTTGCGAGGCAGCTCTGGCTCACCCTCCTTCCTTCCTTCCTTGGTTCCCGCTCTGACTGGCTCCCCGAATTGATCGGCAGCCCCCCCCCCCCCCGCGCGTTTTAACCTTTACTTTCCGACGTGGCAGCGACGTCAATCAAAGAAGAAGAAGGGCACAACAGGCTCCCTCGCTTCCAGCTTCTCTCTTCACACAGTGTCCCGCCTTCAGCATCAGTGATGATGCATTTCCTGTTTCCGCGAAGGCGGGGCACTGTGTGAAGAGAGAAGCTGGAAGCAAGGGAGCCTGTTGTGCCCTTCTTCTTCTTTGATTGACGTCGCTGCCACGTCGGAAGGTAAAGGTTAAAACGCGCGGGGGGGGGGGGGGGCTGCCGATCGATTCGGGGAGCCACAGAGCGGGAACCAAGGAAGGAAGGAGGGAGAGCCAGAGCTGCCTCGCAAAACCGCTGCGATTGTGAGGGCAGCAGGGAAATTGGAAGTCCACGATTGGGCTGGGGAGGCTTAGCCTCCCCAAGCCTCCTATACGGGGCGCCTATGGGAAGGTGAGAGACTGGATACTTGGGGGGGGGGGGTTATAGGTAAGAAGTGATGTGGGACACTTGGAAGGGGGGATAGGAAAGGGGAAATGCTAGCCATGAGGGAGTAGGGCCTTGAAGTGCCCTCGATAATGAGTGAGGGGGGATGAGTGTACAGTTGATGTTTTGCCAAAAGCATCATATCCTTTGGCCAGCTCTGTTTGGACAGCCAGTATGTAAATGGGAGGCAAGGGTAGAACTGAAAGTCTGAAGTGTAACCTTTTAGGAAACAGTGAGAATAAATATACAGCATCTTCCAACAACATGCACTTTCTAATGAGAATTACCCTCCCCTATTGTGGCTAAAGCATGTCTGGCATTCTATGTGTGAACGTTTACCTTCATTAAACTGAAGCATTACTGGGGGGGGAGTGTTTAGTTTGGGGAGGAATACACAGCATGTAGATTACATTTTCAAACTTTCACATTGTTTACAGCAAAAAAGTACCTGAAGAAGATGCAGATACAATAGTCCTTGTGGACTAGTACCTGTGGCAAGTTTCATAATAAATGTGCCAATGCCATTAAAGTATGTTATTGGTAAATAGTTTCCACTGCATAAAACAGACCTCCAGTAAATAATGCATGCTAATTGCATGTTAGCACGCAGTAACACAGTAGTGCCTTACAGCCCTCAGATTGCCTATATCTTCTCTTTGAAAATTAGTAAAATGTCCACAGGTTAAAAGTAGTTGTGGGCTTTGTCTCAATACAGACAGTCTGAAATTGCTCCCATACTCAATGTTCTGGTACAGTTATTGGTAAAAAAGAGTGAGAAAATGTGGCAATTTTAGTATGAAGATACGTACAATATTGTATCTGCATTACTTGTGTGAACTTTCAATTGCAAATCTGCTTAAATGTCATGTGGATACAATAACACATGCTATTATTGAACAGGTGCATTTGTATGGGAAAAACTGAGAGTATCTATTTGAAATTCCAAAATATGCATACACTTTTTCCCTCAACCTAAACACACCCCAGGAATGCTTATTTTCGTAGGAGTGTAAAAGTCTGAGCCCAGTGAAATTCATGCTGTTCTTAGCCTCTCAGTGAAATTACATTTCAGCAGGCTAGATCTAGCCATCTGACTTCCTAAGCTAGGCTGCTGGACACAAAAACCTAATAATATACCTAACTTGCTATGGAAAGTCATGGGGCAGGGCAACTTGTGAAGTGATGTGTAGGTTAAAACATGCTGTTTGCAGCAACACAATCTTTGAAATGTGGAACAAAGAGCCGATCACTGTTTTTATATAGAAGCATTTAAGAAGGGGAAATCCATCACCCCTTGTTTTTTTAGTTTTGACCCCTGACGCAGCCTGAGGGCGAAACGTGGCCACATCGGGTTTGTTTTATGATTCATATCAATAAATGATTTTATATTTTTATGTTTTCCATTAGTCTACCTTTTTTTACTATTATTATATTATAGTAAGGAGACTGTTGCCTTTTTTTTGTTCTTTATCTCTGAAAGTAGGTGCAGACTTCTAATTTCACTGAGTGGAGATACATTTAGGGCAGAGTAAGAAGCAGAAAAATCATGTGCAAGTGACAGCATAATTTTTACTTGTGGAAGTTTCAAACAAAGTATGCAAACACTCTATCTTTGAAAATTAGTGAAAAGTATCTGTGAACTTTGTCCCTAGGCAGACAGTTGGAAAGTTGCTCCCATCATATTGGAGCCCTTAGCTCTAGTACATCCCCCTTCCCATCCCTGCACACAGATGGGCGCTCACCCCACCACAGTACCTGGAAGAGCCTCTCAAAGCAGCCCTTCTTCACAGCCTCACTGGGTAAGATGTAGGATAGTTCTGTGTTGGTATCTGAGATCAACAAGCAGGAGGCCACGTATTTCTTAATGAACTGGGTGACCCGGGGCTCAGAGCAAGGACTGACAGAGGAGTGAGATGGAGGACTATGCGTCTGTCCCACATCTGAAAGGCAGAAAGACAAAATTAGAACCTGACCCACTGAGGTATTTTTTTCATCCAAACAGAATTTGAGGAAAAGCCTGAGTGAATCTGGTCCCATGTTTATGTCAGGGCAACTCTGCACACATACATTAACTTAGAGATTCCAAAACCTGCCCTGGTCACCTCAAAGGGCAAACAGCAGAGGCAACCACCACAGCAGAGGTCAGGATGAACAAAAAGCAGCTATGTGTCTTTCAAAACCTTTATTATTGATGGTCAACAGTCTTTGCCACTTAGCAACTGATGGGGAGCATTCCCAGACAGTGCCCTTGACAGCCAGTTCTTTTTATGATGGAACTTACGGTGATTTGATTCAGACCTATAGCTTTGTATGGTGTTTTACTGGTTATAAATTTGGTGCATATGTATGTGTATGTGTATATGTGTGTGTGTAATTTTATAAATTGCTGTCCTTGCCAAAACTTTGCCAAGTCAGGAAGATTATGGTTTTATATTTCATTATCCACCATCCGTAATAAAAGTCTTGAAAGACACAAATGCTTTTTATTCAGGTATTTGCAATGAATATGCTTGAGATGCATTGCATAATCCAAGTCTTCCATACACACAAACTTATCTAATGCATATTTATTGCACATATCCTGATAACTCAACTGCCTGTAGATCACCAAGATAGGTTTGGGAAACCTACCTTGGCTACTGTAGGTAGCACATTTTTTAGTTCTACTGCACAACTCTCACTTAAAAGGCAGTTGAATAAACAGTCCATAGACTCCACATGCAAATTCTGAGTTGATTTTTTAAAGTAAATATTCATGTTGCTGAAAGGTACTGGACTAAAAGAACTAGAAATCAAAGAACTTTATGTATCTACTAGTAAAAAAAAAAAGGCCCATTTCTGACACAAATAATATGGAATAATATGGGTGTCTCTAGCTTTAGAGCATGCTAATTTTTAGTGCACGCTAAAAACGCTAGCATACCTATAGCGTGGCTTAGCAAACAGGGCCCTTTATTTGTTCTCACAAGTATATAAAGCCTGTACACTTCACATACTGGATAAAGTAAGAACAAAAAGTCTCTTAAGTTCATGAAATCTTCCTGCAGCCCTGTCACTGACAGGGCCCCACAGTTCAGTGTGCACTAGGTTTCGTCTTTACAGTTAACCAAACTAGTCCTTGCCTTCACAATTCACCAAACTCAAGGATTAGACTTTTACAAGGTCAAGGGAAAATGCTCTACCTTGGCAGTCTTCTGTTACCTTATACAAAGGTGAAGGAGGCATAGGTAGAATGTGGCTCCTGCTTTCTCTGGGGCCCATCTTCAGACACTGCAACCCAAGCTTGGAACACCCTTGGAGGATCCCTTATTCCTTACTCAATGCCTCCCTATTCTGTTCCCACACTAGGAATTTTAACCTTCTCTATACCTGAAGCCCACCCTCTTGGCTCAGCAGTCTAGCTAGCATTTTTTATTGTGGTCTGGTAAGGAAATGCTCTTAAGGGGAACTGGCTTTACTCTATTAATTCACTTAGACTCTCCTATTCTTTTCTTATAAGAAAAGGCCCAGAGTAATTTTAGCTGAACCTCTAGAGGCTGAAGGTTCAATGATCCACTCATTCTCCCCTACAATTTTCAAACCCATTTACCTATGTCTGAAAATGCATTTTATTATTAAGGCTCATTAACCAGAGTTATGAAAACATTCACCCAAAATTGCACTGCTCAGCCCAGTTGCACTGGCTTCTCCGGTATATGTACAATAGAGGACAGGGATAAGGAGGAGGAACAGAAAAGCAATGCACATTGATTTCATTTTCCAACTGATGCACACTGGGGGGGGGGGGGGGGGGGGGGGGCGCAACACATGGATACCAACCTGGCCCATTTCTGGAGTCGGACTGTTTCTTGACAACTGTCAGTTTATAGCCATCCCCATAAGTGCTCTTCAGGAAAAAGGGAGAGCCACAGCACTTCAGCTTGCCATGAGAGATGATGGCAATACGGTCTCCCAGGAGGTCAGCCTCGTCCATGTGATGCGTGGAGAGCAGGATGGTTCTTCCTGGAACACAGTGAGGAAAGGTGGAAAGGGTCACAGAGATTCCAGAAAAAGATTCATCCACCTCATTCCATGTCAGGGATATGAGGACCATTTTCACCCTGCTGCAAATCCCATGGGTAATTTTTTATCCACAATCTATATAAATAATTCTCACCTCCAACGTTCTGAACCTCACTGTGTGGCAGGGAAACACTGAAGCCCTGTAGTCTTCTAGGCTGTCAGCACCACTCACTCTCACTCTCACTCATAGACCCGCCCTCAGCCACGCCCCATCCACACATAATTCACAACCCCAACATTCTAAATGTAAATTTGTAGTTGCAAGATCCCATGAGTGTCTGCCCTGCCCTCACGTCACAACATGATCACGTGGAGGGCGGAACTATGACACTCAGCCAATCGTCAGTTCCACCGCCCTACGACGCACCCCCCCTGACGCACAGCGAGAAACAGCGACCTACGCAGGGCCTCCACCCGCCCCCCCCCCCCCGACGCACAGCGACAACAGTAGGGCATCTGAACGAGGGTGCGTTTTATTTTCAACCATGAATGCCTGCCCAGCCCACGCGTCAAACGTGATGACGTCGTGGGCGCAGCAATGCCTAAACGAATCCAGGGTGGAACAAGAGAAACGGACCTCCAGAAGGAGACCCCTCAGAGACAAAACCCTGCCCCCCCCCCCCCACACACACATCCGCAAAAACAGAACGACTCACGGACAGGAAAAAGAGGGAGGGCGCCGGCAGATGAGGGCTTAGGCCGGGGGTCACGGACAGGGTCCACTGGCGACTCGCAACAGAGGGGAGGGAAAGAGCACTGGGTCAGACTCCACTCCAGCACTGCCAGCACAAACCTATGACATGCCTCAGGAGTATAACCCACAAGAGTGGAAGAGAGCCATGCAACACCACACTAAGCAAGGAAGCCCTTTTAGGTTAATCTCAGTTTCCACTCCAATACGCAACCGTCATTCCAGTACACTCAAAAAAAAAAAAAAAAAAAAAACATAGGAGCTGCTGCTGCTACAAAAGAAAGGGGAATCAGACAAACCCTGAAACTGGGAGGGAGGGAGGAAAGGAAAGGAAGGAAAGGGGGCACCTTACAACTTGAAAGGTAAACTATGGAAAGGGGAGGGGGTCCCAAATAACAGAGAGGGGGGTCCCTAAGACCAGAGAGAGGGAAAGGGGGATCCCTAAGACCAGAGAGGGAGGAAGGGGGTCCCCAAGAACACAGAGGGGGGGGGAGGGAATCCTCAAACCAAAGGGGAGGGGGTCCTGAGACATGAGAGGGGGAGAGGGGAGGACACTCACTGTCTCACATACACACGCACTCTCACATACACCCACTCTCACAGACACAGTCACAACCACCCTCACTCTGTCACACACACTTGCACATTCACTCTCTCTCTCTCTCACACAGTCACTCTCACAGACACTCTCTCAAACATACACACTCAGTGGAAAACCTTTGCTAGCGCCCGTTTCATTAGAACCAGAAATGGGCCTTTTTTATTAGTCTTTATATAAGTAGTTTAATTTTGAAAACTGATTAAGGAAAATGTACCATACGAGATTTAATAGTTATGTGGGGTCAATATTCAAAAGCACTTAACTGAACAGCCCCTGCTGTCCGGGTAAGTGCTGCTAACTGGGATATTCAGAGGCAATATCTGGAGAGTGCTTCTGAATATCTTCACAGACTGCCTTGGCACTATGTGGATAGTGCAAGGGCGGAGCATGGGCAGTCCCAGAACTTATCAGTCTGCTATCCAGATAGCCTTTTCTGTCCAAAGTTGTCTTACAGCAGACTGAATTTTGTCACTATCTGGATATGATCCCATGCTGACCACCTTATCTGGATTTTTCAGCACCGAGTACCAACTGGATAGTAATTTGGTGATAAATATTTAGGTGCAATAGGTTCCAAACAGCTTACAATTTAAGTGGGTACCTGAGGCAATAGGATATAATGACTTTCCAAAGATCACAAGGTATGTTAGTGGCAGAAGTGGGATTTGAACTTTGGCTTACCTCATTCTCTAACTACTAGGCCACTTCCTCTACCGCACCAAATTTTCCAACTATAAAACTATGCAAATTATTGTAATCCTGATTCTAACATTGTGTTAGGAATGCTTCTTTTTATAAAAAATGAACAGTCTGGGGAAATCTGATACCAGTACAGGCTGAAGCAGACCCCTTCCTTTTCTGGAGCTAGCACAGGCTGAGCCAGACTCCTGTCCCTGGCTGCAGAAAGGAATTCAGTGAGTTGTTATCAGGTGCTCTCCCTACACTTTCAGACCAGCCTTTAGCGGTTTCTGTCCTCAATCTAATGTGGCAATTCTACAACCTGGCGCAAAGATGAAGGTGCCACAATGAGACACACTTAGTGCCAATTCTATAATGGCTTCAGGGTGCAGCTAAGCAGAGATAGAATACAAGCACAAAGCCACAATGGACATGCCAAAATATAGGCATGCCCTCTTAGGACAGGTCAATGGCTGGTGTAAGTTTGAATGCTTATCAGGCTTATTTTCGAAACGGAAGGGTGCCCATCTTTCAACACAAATTGGGAGATGGGCATCCTTCTCTCAGGGTCGCCCACATCGGCATAATCGAAAGCCGATTTTGGGCGTCCCCAACTGCTTCCCGTCGCGGGGACGACCAAAGTTCCCGGGGGCATGTCGGAGGCGTAGCAAAGGCGGGACTGGGGCGTGCCTAACAGATGGGTGTCCTCGAGCGACTTGGCCCATTTTTTCTTACGACCAAGCCTCAAAAAGGTGCCCAAACTGACCAGATGACCACCAAAGGAAATCAGGGATGACCTCCCCTGACTCCTCCAGTGGTGACTAACCCCCTCCCACCCTGAAAAAAACAACTTTAAAAACATTTTTTGCCAGCCTCAAATATCATACTCTGGTCCATCGCAGCAGTATGCAGGTCTCTGGTGGTGGAGGTGTGTGTGTGTCAGCGGAGGCATAGTGAAGGCGTGGACGTCCTTCTTTCAAACATTTTGGACGTCCTGAACTGCCCCCCCCCCCCCCCACAGGAATGGCCAAATTTCAAGGGATTAGAGGAGTGGCCTAGTGGTTAGAGCACTGATCTTGCAATCCAGAGGTGGCTGGTTCAAATCCCACTGCTGCTACTTGTGATCCAAAATCCAAATAAATAAATAAAGGGGGTGTCGGAGGCATAGCAAAGGCATGGACGTCCTCCTCACAGAAACATCCACATTTTAGACGTCCTCAACTGCCCATCACAGGGACAAAGGCATAGCGAAGGCACCTAACACTTGGACGTCCTTCACCAATACTCAAAAAAAAATTGTCCCTGACGAGCACTTGGACGTTTTCACCTGGAGTTGTGTTTTTTTAAGGTTGTAGACGGCAATTTATTTAAGGTTGTAGACGGCTATTATACACACAGCTTGTCTGCGTGAATGAAGCCGTCTTTGGCATGCGCAGAGCAGCCACGCATAACGCTTGGCTGCTCTGCACTGGCTTCCCCTCCTTAGGAAGGAAATCATGTGCAAATGAGCTAACAGCGAGCAGCTCATTTGCATGCGATTTCCTTCATGGATGCCCGTTTCTTTCCGAATCGCTAAGAGATCGGTAAGGGAAGGGCTTTTTCCATTCAGTTAGTGCATCAGTTAGTCCACTGCAGTGCCCCCTAGGGTGCCCGGTTGGTGTCCTGGCATGTCAGGGGGACCAGTGCACTATGAATGCTGCTTCCTCCCACGACCAAATGAGTTGGATTTGGTCGTTTTTTGGGATGGGCGTCCTCGGGTTCCAATATCACCGAAAACCGGGGACGACCATCTCTAAGGTTGACCATCTCAACATTTAGGTCGACCATCTCTAAGGATGACCTAAATGTTGAGATTTGGGCATCCCCAACCGTATTATCGAAACGAAAGATGGACGCCCATCTTGTTTCGATAATACGGGTTTCCCCGCCCCTTCGCGGGACATCCTGCGAGGATGCCCTCAGGGAAACCTGGGCACCCCGTTCGATTATGCTCCTCCATGTGTGCCATGCTAGGCCACATGCCCATGCTCCACCCACATGTACACCCCCTCGCAATTACACGACAAGTGACTTTGGTGTGCATGTTTTAGAATAGAGCCTAGCATTTATGAGTATTACTGCCAATTATTGGTGCCTCTGAAGCATGTAAGTTCTATTATTCCATATCATATGCACACACTTGGCGCCTCACATTAGGTAGCAAGGGAAAAACCACTGAAGTGAGGAACAGAGGAAATCTTATGGATTCCATAAACACAGTCAAACAGTAAGGCAACTGGGTGAGTCTTAAGAACATAAGCACCACCATACTGGGAAAAGACCAAGGGTCCATCAAGCACAGCATCCTGTCTCCGACAGTGGCCAATCCAGGCCTCAAGAACCCGGCAAAAACCCCAAAACAAAAGAAAAATTTAAATTAATAATGTTCAATGGACTTCTCCTTCAGGAATCTGTCCAAACCCCCTTTAAACTCAGCAAGGACAACTGCTGTCACCACATTCTCCGGCAACGAGTTCCAGAGTCTAACTACACGCTGAGTAAAGAAAAACTTTCTCCTATTTGTTTTAAATCTACCACATTCTAGCTTCATCTTATGTCCCCTGGTTCTATTATTGTTAGAAAGTGTAAACAAACGCTTCACGTCTGACTGCTCCATTCCACTAATTATCTTGTAGACTTCTGTCATATCACCCCTCAGCCACCTCTTCTCCAAGCTGAAGAGCCCTAACTGTCTTAGCCTTTCCTCATAGGGAAGTCCTCCCGTCCCTTTTACCATTTTCGTCGGCCTTCTCTGCACCTTCTCCAATTCTTTATATCTTTTTTGAGGTGCGGTGACCAGAACTGAACACAATACTCGAGGTGCGGTCTCACCATGGAGAAATACAACAGCAATATAACATCCTTGTGTTAGTTTTCCATCCCTTTCCTAATAATACGCAACATTCTGTGGGCTTTCTTAGCCGCTGCAGCACACTGAGCAGAAGTTTTCAACGTCTTATCAACGATGACTCCCAGATCCCTTTCTAGGTCTATAACTCCTAACGCGGAACCTTGCATGACATAGCTGTAATTCGGGTTCCTCTTTCCCACATGCATCACTTTGCACTTGTCGACATTGAACGTCATCTGCCACTTGGACGTCCAATCTCCTAGTCTTGCGAGGTCCTCCTGTAATCTTTCACACTCCTCCTGTGACTTGACGGCCCTGAATAACTTTGTGTCATCTACAAATTTAATTACCTCACTAGTTACTCCCATCTCTAGGTCATTTATAAATATGTTAAAAAGCAGCGGTCCCAGCACAGACCCCTGAGGGACCCCACTAACTACCCTTCTCCATTGAGAATACTGACCATTCAACCCTACTCACTGCTTCCTATCTTTCAACCAGCTCTTAATCCACAATAATACCCTACCTCTGATCCCATGACTCTCCAGTTTCCTCTGGAGTCTTTCATGAGGCACTTTGTTGAACGCCTTTTGAAAATCCAGATACACAATATCCACCGGCTCCCCATTGTCCACATGTTTGTTCACCCCCTCAAAAAAATACAGTAGATTGGTGAGACAAGACCTCCCTTCACTAAATCCGTGCTGACTTTGTCTCATGAGCCCATGTTTTTGTATGTGTTCTGTAATTTTATTCTTAATAATAGCCTCTACCATTTTGCCCGGCACCGACGTCAGACTCACCGGTCTATAATTTCCCGGATTTCCTCTGGAACCTTTTTAAAAAATCGGCGTTACATTGGCCACCCTCCAGTCTTCCGGTACCTCACCTGATTTTAGGGATATATTGCATATTACTAACAGTAGCTCTACAAGTTCATTTTTCAGTTCTATTGATACTCTTGGATGAATACCATCTGGTCCTGGTGATTTACTACTCTTCAGTTTGCAGAATTGACCCATTACATTACTACTACTACTTATCATTTCTAAAACGCTACTAGACGTACGCAGCACTGTACACTTGAACATGAAGAGACAGTCCCTGCTTGACAGAGCTTACAATCTAATTAGGACAGGCAAACAGGACAAATAAGAGATAAAGGAATATTAAAGTGAGGATGATAAAATAAGGGTTCTGAACAAGTGAATAAGGGTTAGAAGTTAAAAGCAGCATCAAAAAGGTGGGCTTTTAGCTTAGATTTGAAGACGGCCAGAGATGGAGCTTGACGTACCGGCTCAGGAAGTCTATTCCAGGCATATGGTACCGCAAGATAAAAGGAACGGAGTCTGGAGTTAGCAGTGGAGGAGAAGGGTGCAGATAAGAGAGATTTACCCAGTGAATGGAGTTCCCGGGGAGGAATGTAGGGAGAGATGAAAGTGGAGAGGTACTGAGGAGCTGCAGAGTGAATGCACTTATAGGTCAATAAGAGGAGTTTGAACTGTATGCGGAAACGGATAGGAAGCCAGTGAAGTGACTTGAGGAGAGGGCTAATATGAGCATAACAACACTGGCGGAATATTAGTCGTGCAGCAGAATTTTGAACAGATTGAAGAGGAGAGAGATGGCTAAGTGGGAGACCTGTGAGAAGCAAGTTGCAATAGTCTAAGCGAGAGGTGATAAGAGTGTGGATGAGGGTTCTGGTAGTGTGCTCAGAAAGGAAAGGGCAAATTTTGCTGATATTATAGAGAAATGACAAGTTTTAGCAGTCTGTTGAATACTGTATGTGCAGAAAAGGAGAGGGAGGAGTCGAAGATGACCCCAAGGTTACGAGCTGATGAGACAGGAAGGATGAGAGTGTTATCCACAGAAATAGAGAATGGGGAAGGAGGAGAGGTTGGTTTAGGGTGAAAGATGAGAAACTCAGTCTTGGTCATGTTTAGTTTCAGATGACGCTGAGACAACCAGGCAGCAATGTCAGACAGGCAGGCTGATACTTTGGCCTGGATTTCGGCTGAGATTTCTGGTGTGGAGAGGTAGATCTGGAAGTCATCAGTGTAAAGATGATACTGAAAACATGGGATGAGATCAGAGTACCAAGGGAAGAAGTATAGATGGAGAAAAGAAGAGGTCCCAGTTTACAGAGAATTCGTTTATTTTCTCTGACTCGCCCGCTTCAAATACCCTTTCCGGCACCAGTGTCCCTCCCAAATCCTCCTCGGTGAAGATTGAAGCAAAGAATTCATTTAACTTCTCCGCTACGGCTTTGTCTTCCCTGATCGCCGCTTTAACACCACTGTCGTCCAGCGGCCCAATCAATTCTTTGGCCGGCTTCCTGCTTTTGATGTATCTAAAACATTTTTTACTATGTATTTTCGCTTCTAACGCTAACTTTTTTTCAAAGTCCTTTTTCGCCCTCCTTATCTCCGCTTTGCATTTGGCTCAGCATTCCTTATGTTTTATCTTATTATTTTCAGTTGGTTCTCTTCTCCATTTTCTGAAGGATTATTTTTTGGCTCTAATGGCTTCCTTTACCTTACTGTTTAGCCAATAATTAATCACACATACAATTGTTAGGTTCTCAAGAATGTAGTTTATTAGAGAGCAAAGACTAATCCATTTGCCTTACTCCCTCACATTAGGTGCCAAGTTATAGAATCGCCCTTTCATGTCAAGATATTTGCCCATCTGCCCAGCCAGAGATCACCATTGCTTTTTTTCACCTGGTTTGTATTTCAGGATCAGATCCCAGATGGCTCTTCGTGCATAAGGATCCACACCAGCAGTGGGTTCATCCAGTATCACTGCACGTGACCCTCCCACAAATGCAATGGCCACAGACAGCTTCCGCTTCATCCCCCCAGACAGGGTCTGCACCAATGAGTGACGCTTGTTGGACAACTCCAAGTCTTCAATCATTCTGAAAAGAGAAGGACAAACCCGTTTCCAACATAAATATGACATTTGAAAAACCAGTAGAACAAGAGACTATCAGGCTCATTTTCAAAAGAGATAGACGTCCAAAAAGTGACATGTCAGCGTTTGGATGTTTATCTCGCAGAAACGTCCAAATCAGTATTATCGCAAACTCTTTTTGGACGTCTTTCTCTGAAGTCTGTCAGAAAGACGTCCAAATCTCAGGGGGGGGCGTGCCATGGGCGTGTTCAAGGCGAGACTTGGGCGTTCCTATGACATGGACGTCTTTCAGCAATAATGGAACAAAACAAACACGTCCAAGACTAAAACTTAGTAGTCTGTTATAAAAAGTAGACCGATACACATATATAAAAACAAAGAAATAATTTATTCAAACCAAGATAAAAGCAGTACCCTTGATTTACGCTCAGTGGTGGGACTCTGATGTATAATATTATCCCTTATTCTATTATTATGATTCATATTCCTATTTCTATTCTCATAATATCTAGACCTAATATTTTTCTGATGCCATGGGTATATCTTGCCATACCTATAATCTAATTCATCTCTCTTATACTTCTCAAATTTCACACTTTTTACATCCTTTTTAAATCTTTCAAGTTGTAGGTTGAAATCTTCAAATAGGTCTTTAAAGCATCTATCTTTCTCTTTAAGTACAATCAGTTCATTATCAAGATCTGCCTTGATCTTCTCTGTTTTCTTATTGGCAGTCTGGATGATCAATATCATTAAGTCCAGAGAACATTTATTGAGAATTGCCTCCCATTTCAATAAAAAATCTGCATCCTCATTATACATTTTAGGTTCTTTGCTAATTCTCAGTCCTCTCGGAATCATTTTATTCCGGCAATACTCCAACAAGGTAAGAGAATGTAACTCCGTTCTCACTAGTCTCTTGTTTAACTTGATCGCTTCTTCCCAATGATTCATCTGATCCAATTCATCATGACCCTGCTCAAAAAATGGTTCCTTAGGTAACAGATCTTGCAAGTGTGCATCAGTGAAGCTCAAGATATTCCTCCATGGTGAGTGGGACATTTTGCCTCTCAAATAGATAAAAAGTAGACCGATACACATATATAAAAACAAAGAAGATTTCAACCTACAACTTGAAAGATTTACAAAGGATGTAAAAAGTGTGAAATTTGAGAAGTATAAGAGAGATGAATTAGATTATAGGTATGGCAAGATATACGCATGGCATCAGAAAAATATTAGGTCTAGATATTATGAGAATAGAAATAGGAATATGAATCATAATAATAGAATAAGGGATAATATTATACATCAGAGTCCCACCACTGAGCGTAAATCAAGGGTACTGCTTTTATCTTGGTTTGAATAAATTATTTCTTTGTTTTTATATATGTGTATCGGTCTACTTTTTATAACAGACTTTTATATAGCAAGTAGACTGTTGCCTTTTGTATATTTCTCTGTCCCAGGAGGGCTCACAATCTAAGTTTGTACCTGAGGCAATGGAGGGTTAAGTGACTTGCCCAAGATCACAAGGAGCAGCGGCAGGATTTGAACCGGCCACCTCTGGATTGCAAGACCGGTGCTGTAACTACTAGGCCACTCCACTCTACTTACATTACCTATGCTTAAATCCAGTCCTGCAGAAAGGCTGATACAGATCAGGTTTTACCCATCATATGCCTGAATCTCTAGTCTTGCTTTTTTCTAAACAAAATCAGAACTATAAGTCCATGCATTGAGCAGGGTAAAATCAGGACTAGACAAACACATTCTGAATAAATGGCCATTGACAGCAATGAGATTATACCAGAATCGCTCCCTTTCCATCCCAGGAAAGAAAAGTGCTTTCCTGGGATGTCACTTTTCCACTATTTTACCTGATGCCAAGCTTTCTATATTTTTATAACATCTGAACCTTGTGTGTATTGTTTATCATTAGATTTGGGCTTTGAATTCAGATCTATAGATGAAAAGGAGATCTCATTACATATACAGTGGGGGAAATAAGTATTTGATCCCTTGCTGATTTTGTAAGTTTGCCCACTGACAAAGACATGAGCAGCCCATAATTGAAGGGTAGGTTATTGGTAACAGTGAGAGATAGCACATCACAAATTAAATCCGGAAAATCACATTGTGGAAAGTATATGAATTTATTTGCATTCTGCAGAGGGAAATAAGTATTTAATCCCTCTGGCAAACAAGACCTAATACTTGGTGGCAAAACCCTTGTTGGCAAGCACAGCGGTCAGACGTCTTCTGTAGTTGATGATGAGGTTTGCACACATGTCAGGAGGAATTTTGGTCCACTCCTCTTTGCAGATCATCTCTAAATCATTAAGAGTTCTGGGCTGTCGCTTGGCAACTCGCATCTTCAGCTCCCTCCATAAGTTTTCAATGGGATTAAGGTCTGGTGACTGGCTAGGCCACTCCATGACCCTAATGTGCTTCTTCCTGAGCCACTCCTTTGTTGCCTTGGCTGTATGTTTTGGGTCATTGTCGTGCTGGAAGACCCAGCCACGACCCATTTTTAAGGCCCTGGCGGAGGGAAGGAGGTTGTCACTCAGAATTGTACGGTACATGGCCCCATCCATTCTCCCATTGATGCGGTGAAGTAGTCCTGTGCCCTTATCAGAGAAACACCCCCAAAACATAACATTTCCACCTCCATGCTTGACAGTGGGGACGGTGTTCTTTGGGTCATAGGCAGCATTTCTCTTCCTCCAAACACGGCGAGTTGAGTTCATGCCAAAGAGCTCAATTTTTGTCTCATCTGACCACAGCACCTTCTCCCAATCACTCTCGGCATCATCCAGGTGTTCACTGGCAAACTTCAGACGGGCCGTCACATGTGCCTTCCGGAGCAGGGGGACCTTGCGGGCACTGCAGGATTGCAATCCGTTATGTCGTAATGTGTTACCAATGGTTTTCGTGGTGACAGTGGTCCCAGCTGCCTTGAGATCATTGACAAGTTCCCCCCTTGTAGTTGTAGGCTGATTTCTAACCTTCCTCATGATCAAGGATACCCCACGAGGTGAGATTTTGCGTGGAGCCCCAGATCTTTGTCGATTGACAGTCATTTTGTACTTCTTCCATTTTCTTACTATGGCACCAACAGTTGTCTCCTTCTCGCCCAGCGTCTTACTGATGGTTTTGTAGCCCATTCCAGCCTTGTGCAGGTGTATGATCTTGTCCCTGACATCCTTAGACAGCTCCTTGCTCTTGGCCATTTTGTAGAGGTTAGAGTCTGACTGATTCACTGAGTCTGTGGACAGGTGTCTTTCATACAGGTGACCATTGCCGACAGCTGTCTGTCATGCAGGTAACGAGTTGATTTGGAGCATCTACCTGGTCTGTAGGGGCCAGATCTCTTACTGGTTGGTGGGGGATCAAATACTTATTTCCCTCTGCAGAATGCAAATAAATTCATATACTTTCCACAATGTGATTTTCCGGATTTAATTTGTGATGTGCTATCTCTCACTGTTACCAATAACCTACCCTTCAATTATGGGCTGCTCATGTCTTTGTCAGTGGGCAAACTTACAAAATCAGCAAGGGATCAAATACTTATTTCCCCCACTGTATCTAAATACCAGAGTGCTATTTTTCCATACTTCATAGCAAGAGTGTACATTCCCTAGTTACCTAGCCCAATGCAGCTGAAGCTTTTACCTCCTCAGTGCATGTAAATGGTTTCATCCCTGTGTGGATTCTCTGATGCAATGTGAGGCATTCTTTCTAACCAAAGCTTTTACCACACTCAGGACATGTAAATGGTTTCACTCCTGTGTGTATTCTCTGGTGCATTGTGAGGTTTACCTTCTGACCAAAGCTTTTACCAGACTCTATACGTGCAAATGGTTTCTCTCCCGTGTGGACTTTCTGATGCACTTTGAGATTTACACTACAACCAAAGCTTTTACCACTGAACATGTGAATGGGTTCACTTTATTGTGGATTTTCTTGTGTATTTTGTATGTTTTGCATTTGGATGTATTTGTTTGAAAATGGACCAAAAAATAAAACATACAAATCACAAAACATTTTTCCAAACAGCATTTTCAAAAGGAAAAGAGAGACTTTTTTTTTTTTAAAGAACATTACCTTTCCTATTCTGATTTTGGACGTTTTACAAAAAACGTCCAAATTCAGACTTAGATGTCATATCCAAAAATGCCCCTTGTGCATTTGACTTGCCCAAAGTCACAAGGAGCAGCAGTGGAAATTGAACCCATGTTGACAGGATCAAAGCCCACTGCACTAATCATTAAGCCACTCCTCCTCTGTTTTGGACATCTTGCATTTGGAGATCTTTTGTTTGAAAATGGACCAAAATAACAGGACGTCCAAATCACAGGATGTCCATAGTATTTTCAAACACAAAAGACAGACGTCCATCTTTTTCGAAAATGACCTTTTTTTCTGTTCAGAATTTGGACGCCTTTGTAAAACGTCCAAATTCGAAAAAGCTCCTCTATATATAGTGGGTAATTCGTGCTATCTTGGATGAGAAACACACAAACTCAGTGATGACCAAGCAATGCAATGCAATATGCTACAGCTATTTTAGAAAAAAACAAATCACATCAAAAAATAAACAGTGGCAGTCCTCAGGATGCACCGAGACAACCAGGTTTTTAGGATAGTTACAATGAACATGCATAAGACAGATATGCATAAAATGGAGGCAGTGAATGCAAATTTTTCTCATGCACTGGCTTGAGAACCTCTACTCTAGAGCAGCGTTTCCCAAGTCCAGTCCTGAAGTACCCCTTAAAAGTCAGGTTTTCAGGATATCCACAATGAATATGCATGAACTTGATTTGCATACACTGCCTCCATTATATGCAGATCTCTTTCATGCATAGTCGTAGATATCCTGAAAACCTGACTGGCAAGGAGTACTCCAGGACCAGACTTTGGAAACACTGCTTCAGAAAACAGGCAAATACATACATACACACACACACACACACACTAAATTGTGTTCTCAGCTCATTGTTCACACAGAGAACACAACTGCAAGAAATGTCTCAACCCCTAGAACTGCAAAACAAGAAATAATATCTAGCTAGCAAACCACAGAAAAGGGATGGGACACCTAGCCTTTATGTGCATATGTTATAAAATAAACACATATGTGCCAATTTCCACCAGCTCATACATGCAGATAATTAAGCCTGCCTAGGAGCAGGTTTATCTTTATGTGACAGCTTTGGGGAGCCAGTTTTATAAAGACACACAGGCACATCTGTTGACTTTAAAAAAAAAATAGGCACAAAATACATATCTAAATGCATTAACCTCTTAGAAATCCTTTCATAAAATTAACCCACATTCATGAATTTCACCTTACTTTAAAAAATCTAAATGGACCCTAAAGCGCTACACAAGATTAGCATATAACAAAGCCAGCTGCTTGTGCATGTTGCCAGATGTGTAAACAATAAAGCAGGTTGCCAGATGTTGGGCTAGTAATAAAATGCTACATGCGGATCCCTACTTGTCCATCTCCTTGCGAATCTCATCTTCTGCCATGCCTTTGAGTTGCGAATAGAACCAAAGATGCTCCTCTACTGTCAACTTGTCAAAAAGCACATTGTGTTGGGGACACATGCCCATATTCTTACGGATTTCATTCATCTCTGTCCGAATGTCATGACCATAGATGGTGGCAGAGCCGGAGGTGGGGGGAAAAAGGCCTGTCAGGATTGACCTGGACAGAAGTCAAGAAAATTCCTTAAATTAATGAAAGAATCTGATCAAGAGGTAATTTTCTCTTAGCACTTGGATTTAAAAGGGAAGTTATCAATATGCATACAAGTTATCAATGTACATACATTTTCTGTATATGTAAAACTAGTTATTAGTAACTAGGTCTCATTGCATAAAATGGGGTCTGTGCTAAAACAGAATAAGTTAGTGGTAAAATAACAAATGTTAATAATAACCCACATTGATAACTAAACCCCACACTCAATTCTTCCTGTGCTTATAGGCACAACCTTTAAAATATAATTAAGTTCTACTGATAGGTTCCACCCACCAGCTTCGTCATTTTGGATGCTTGGTATGTGTACATTTACTTCATAGAACAATCTCATCCCCCACACTAATGCTTTAAACACCCTCATTTATCAGGTTAAGCAGAACACTGGTCAGGATTTGGAAGGCACAAGCTTAGGCCAACTCACATGGTGGTAGTTTTGCCTGCACCATTGTGGCCCAGGAATGACACCACTTGGTTCTCATGGAGGTTGAGGTTCAACTTGTTTAGAGCCAGCTTCTTGCCCATCTTGTAGACCTTTGTCAACTTGTCAATGCACACAACTAAGGGCAGATGGCTTGGCTCTTCCTCTATCCCACGAGTTTCTTCTGTAAGAAGTACAAATAAAAGGAAGTAATTGATCTAAAATGAAGAGAATTTCCTCTTATTATTTACTTCTCCAAGAGCTTCAACCTCCCCTGCTCCCTTACCTAGTCGCCTGTTCTCCATGGCACAGGCTTGATCTTCCTCCATGATGCTAAGGCGAGTGGCCCTAGACCAAGGCCAGGACCACTCCCATGTTTCAATTCGCCCACTTCCCAACCAGTAGGACTTCTGGAATGGAAAATACCAAGGCCGAGGAAGACCATACATCCCTGGAAAGAAAAAACTGGGAAATCACAAGGTAACCACTAGAATTTCACAGACGGCATGATAAAGGCAATGTTCAGAGCCATTTCCACAGGTGAAAGGCATTTGACCCATGTAAATCAGCTGCCTGAAACTGTCCAACTTGTATACAGTAGACAAATGTGTGGAGTTCCACAACATAAGTGCTTTTTACCCGCACTGTAGTGATGGCCTTCTGGGGTCAGGGGGAAAAAAGACAATATGAAAATTTTCAAATGGGACGTTCAGGGATGTCTGGATATTTGCCCAAACTATACATATAGCTTAGGTACATTTTCAGTGGCACTCCATATGTAAAAAGTAATTCTAAATACAAGATGCCCACAGACAATAAATGTTTAGCATACTAGCACATACCTGCATAAGTTAGAAGGGTGCCAAACTACTATTCTACAAATATCCACAACTAAAATAGTACATATTTCACTAGGGCACAGCATGAGTGGGACCTAGGTTGGGCTGCTACTTACATGTGTAACTTACATAATATTGCAAGTTACATATGTCCCTGCTGCATTTAGGCGCTCACACTTATACCAGATAGAGCTGGTGTATCTGCAGGTGCCTAAATGTTAGGTGTGTCAATACCTGGTTACACTAGTATTCTATATCAGGGGTCTAGGTTCCATTATTAAATAGACTCGTAGTACATGCACTCAGGGTGTCTAAATGGAGGTGATCAGTTATAGAATTACTCTCATAGTGTGTACCACTGAAAATATGCATCTAATCTACTCATACACTTATGTGCCTACTATAGATACATAGGCGCACATAATAGGCACTGATACATCTAGCACAGGTGTTCTGAACCCAGCTCCCGGGAACACACCTAGCCAGTCATGTTTTCAGGATATCCGCAATGAATATGCATGAGATAAATTTGCATACAATAGAGGTGGGGCATGCAAATCTATCTCAAGCATATTCATTGTGAGTGTCCTGAAAACCAGACTGGCTAAGTGTGTCCTGAGGACTGGGTTAAGAACCACTGCGCTAGCGTATACATTTGGGTTGTATGTACCAGGTTAAACCTGCTTCTGGCACATATTTACATATTAAGGGGGTAATTCAATATCATAGGCACCCACATTTACACACACATTATGTGTGTACATAAGTGCATAGGACCTGATATTCAGCTGGCAGCGGTGAGTGTTTTCCTTACCGCCAACTGAATTATTCTTGGATATTCAAAGCTAGGCCCTGTCCAGATTTAGGCTTTGAATATCCATTTATATTTGAGCCAACTAACACACTTAAGTTGATATTCAGCACTTAAGGGGCAATGGGTTACATAAGAAATACGAATAACCATACTGGGCCAAACCAATGGTCCATCTAGCCCAGTATCTTGCTTCCAACAGTGGCCAATCCAGGTCACAAGTACCTGGCAGAAACCCAATTAGTAGAAACGTTCCATGTTACCAATCCCGGGGCAAGCAGTGGCTTCCCCATTGATTGTCCTCCTTCAACCAGGTCTCTGAGATGCCTATTATATCCACTTTTTCATTTAATACTATGTACTCTAACTCTCCAGTCTTATTTTTTAGGCTTCTATCATTTGTATACAGACAGTTCAAATTGTATTTTTTCCTTGCAACTACAAGCTGCTTTGAAGTTGATAGGAATAATTTGAATCCTTTACTCTGTTCGCCCATTAAACATTCCTGGCTTTCTTTCTCCATTATTGAGACTAATGTATTGGGATTCCCTAAAGATCGTGTTTCAAAAGTATCCTTCAATGATACTCCACACCGAACCATGCACTCATAAGCAACTGTTGGCTTCTCCCCCCTCCCCCATTTTAGTTTAAAAGATTCTCATTTTTAAAATGTTACTGCATAAAGATAGGACAAACTTTTAATGGACCAAATTATGTGCTAAACCTAGCCGCTTAAGGGCTAAATATCAACTTAAGTGGTCAAGAGATGACTCTGTCCTCAGAACTCCCCCAACAAAGCCGGCTTTGAGTTAGGTGATAACTGCGAATTTCACCGGCACTTAGCCGGCTAACCAGCTTATAATCGAAAGTGATCGCCGGCCATCTTCCGACACAAATCGGGAGATGGCCGGCGATTTTTTAAAAGCGGCGAAATCGGTATAATCGAAAGCGGCATTTTTGACAACATCGCCGCTTTCCTGTCGTTTCACTGGCGAAAGTTCAAGGGGGCGTGTCGGTAGATTAGCGAAGGCGGGACATGGGCGGGCATGGGCGTGGCTACCAGATGGCCGGCTTTCGCTGATAATGGAAAAAAAAAAAGCGGCGTTAAGCAGTATTTCGTCGGCTTTACTTGGTCCTTGTATTTTCACGACCAAGCCTCAAAAAGGTGCCCCAACTGACCAGATGACCACTGGAGGGAATGGGGGATGACCTCCCCATACTCCCCAAGTGGTCACCAACCCCCTGCCATACTAAAAAAAATAAAACTAAAAACTTTTTTTGCCAGCCTGTATGCCAGCCTCAAATGCCGTACCCACCTCCATGACAGCAGAATGTGTTGTATCCTCCGACAGCCTTTCCCTAGTTGTGATGTGGCTCTCGGGTGAGTGTGACACCTTTTCTGTTAGGTGCCCTGCAGAGTCACATTAGCAATGCATTGTGGTGGGTGTAGGGTACTGGGCTCTACTCCCATGATGCTTTTCCCCCCTGCTAACTGGGTCAGAGTGTGCCCTGTTTTGTTTCCTGTTGTAGTCCATGCGGTAGTGGCCATTTTTGTAAGCCAGTTTTAGTTCCCTTTCCTGTTACCCACGTTAGAGAACGTAGTTCTTACCTTGAATGGTGCTGAAAGAGGGCATTGTACACCATTATGCCAGCTCTGACCTACTGCTAATCTTAGTACCAGGGGACTCTTTGCCAGTGGGGCACAACCTCTGATCTGCAGTTAACTGTGAGTAAACGTGCTTATTTCAAGAAAGGACTTTTTCAGAGAGATTAGTCTTCAGGTGTGAACTGGTGTGCTAAAGTTATACAGCAGCAATAAGTCCTAGAGGCTGTATGCAGGTCCCTGGAGCAATTTTAGTGGGTGCAGTACATTTGTGGGTAGTGGGTTTGGGGGGGGGGGTTGGGGGGCTCAGCTCCCTAAGTAAGGGAGCTATGCACGTGGAAGCTTTTCTAAAGTCCACCGCAGTGACCCCTAGGGAACCCGGTTGGTGTCCTGGCATGTAAGAGGGGCCAGTGCACTAAAAATGCTGGCTCCTCCCACGGCCAAATGCCTTGAATTTGGCCGTGGTTTGAGATGGCCGACATAACTTTCCATTATCGCTGAAAAACAAACCCGGCCATCTCAAACCCGGCGAACTTCACGGCATTTGGCCGGGCTAAACCGTATTATCGAAAAAAAAAGATGGTCGGCCATCTTTTTCGATAATACGGTTCCGGCCAGCTGTAGCGCCGCCACCAACATAGATCGCCGGCGATCTATTTGGCTGACGACGTTCGATTATGCCCCTCTAAGTGTCACTGAAAATTAGCAGCTAAACCCAACCAAGCTATTTAACTGATCAGCGATGGTTAAATTGCTTTGAATATCGTCCGGATAAGTGCTAGGTGCATAAGTGCTAATCTGCAAATACCTACTTAATTTACATAGTGCACATTAGCAAGGGGGCATACACAGGGGCAGAGCATGGGTAGAGCTCCTTTTTACGCGCATAACTTACAGAATACTGTAAGTTATGCAAGTATCTACCCATGTATCTTCATGTTCTACCCGTGTCGGGTCTTTGGCTAATAAAGTACTCCTGTTGTCTCATTCTTGAAGGCCCAGTGTTGCTTTTTTTCTTTTGGTTTCTCTGATTGTATACTGTATTACCCTCTCTGTCTGTACTATACTTACTGGTGAGGGATGGCCTTCAAGAACTGGGACAACGTGTTGAGCTATTCGGAAGAAAGGCTGCACAACTTCTTGCAGGAACCAGTATTTTTTGAAGATGAGGATGAGGAATCCCTTCAGGATCAATGGAATCAACTTATTGACCTCAGACAAAATTCTGTCAGATGTGAATTGCATTATGCAACATTAATTCAATATTGTAGAGTCCAACGCATCCCAAGAGGCCTTAGAATAAACAAGGAGCCTCAGCTCTTTAGAGACAATAAACCCTTTATTGAAAAATGGTGTTCTATCCTAAACAAGTGCTCTCTCGATCTAATGATACTCCTTATTGAAACATCCAAAGAAAAATTGGATGACAACAAAAATGAAACAAAAGAAAAAATAGACATTCTCAAACGGGAAGATCCAAATTTTGATAGTAATGCTTCAGCACTTGATGCCAAACTAGATAGCTATAAGAGGGATATCAAAAAGACCAAATACGATAAATACAAAAGGGATGAAGAAGACTATAAACATGGTTTTGTCTATCCATGGGTTAACAAAATTAAACCTCCATCAACCAGAATCAGGAAAAGACATCAGAGAAAACCGTCAACTAACCTATACACTACTGAGGATCGCACGATGGAAAGAAATCCAGAGGAGGGTACAAGCCACAACAGAGAAAGAGCACGCAAAAGAATACGAAATGACTTAGATGAACTCTTCATCTCACCATGTTCCACTCCTATCAATGATTCCACTCTGATACCAGGTAAGTAAAGTCGTTCTACTTTTTTAGACACACTATGGGATACGAAATTCAAAAAGAAAAAAGAAGAGAGACATTACTCTCAACATCCACAGTATCAACAATACAAGACCAAAGAAAGGTACCAGGAGCACGAACATCATCCGATTCCCAGGATGGAATTTCGAGGAAGAGGGAGAGGACGTGGCAGAGGAAGAGGCAGGACATATTATCAACGTCATCAATCACACAGGAATTAGATATCCCAATTATTAACCTCTCAAAAAAAAACCTTAACTAAGGCAGAAATCTCAGTTCTTAGAAAAGGATTAAAATTTGTCCCCTCATGTAACTACGACCCGTTACAGACCAGAATTGATTTGAACAAATTTGAAAGGAAACTTAAGATCCAACATTTCTTCGGGGATGACTCCACCAATTTAGATCCCTCAATTGTTAAACCTCCATCGAAATGGCTTCCCCCAGGACCTGTTGACCCAATTATATCAATATTCAACCAATGTGTTTTAAGAGACATTGAGACATTAGAAAAAAAGAAGAAAAGACAGTTCTATAACCTCTCTACAGCTGAAAACAAAGCACTGCATGACCTGAAAACCAACGAAGAGATCACATTAAAACCAGCAGATAAGGGAGGTGGAATAGTCATTCTTAATACAAGTGACTACATCAGAGAAATCAATCGCCAACTATCTGACACTCAATATTACCATAAAATGGA
Source organism: Microcaecilia unicolor (assembly GCF_901765095.1). NCBI lineage: Eukaryota > Metazoa > Chordata > Amphibia > Gymnophiona > Siphonopidae > Microcaecilia > Microcaecilia unicolor. The sequence goes on from NC_044036.1 coordinate 243,831,383, forward strand.
CAGTGATCCAACAGAAGAACTTCAAAAAGAAATTAATTTTTGGGTCAATTTTGGGTTTGATTCTGGTTTCCTCACTAGTAAAGAAAGAGATTTTCTTATTACCAAACATCCTATAACCCCTATCATATACACCTTACCTAAGATTCACAAGTCTTTAATTGATCCCCCAGGAAGACCAATAGTATCGGGTATAGGCTCTGTTCTGGAGCCTCTCTCCATTTTTGTGGATACCTTTCTTAGACCCTTCATCCCGCTAGTGAAATCCTACATTAGAGATTCTTCCCATGTGATCAATCTGCTAGAAGAATATGATGGCGACCTTTCAGAATTAACTATGGTCACCTTGGACTTGGAATCACTTTACACTAATATCCCACACCAACCGGTTTTAAACATTATCACTGATGTACTAAACGACAGAGAGAATAACTTAAGAGTACCTACGGCTTTTATCATTCAGCTGGCATCTATAGCACTGCAAGAGAATTTCTTCAGTTTCCAGAAATCCTTTTACAAACAGATAAAAGGCACAGCGATGGGAGCAAGCATGGCTCCCGATCTGGCAATACTCTACGTAGCTTTTTTTGAACATCAATACTTGGAAGATCACCCCTTTAAGGAGGAACTTAAGCTATGGAAACGCTATATAGACGATATCCTTATTCTTTGGAAGGGGAACACTGCTAGACTCGAGGAATTCCATGGTTGGCTAAATAACCTCAATCCACACTTAAAATTCTCTATGAAATACGATAAAGAAGAAATACCATTTCTAGACATCCTTATCAAAAAAGAAACATATCATTTCACAACAACGATATACAGGAAACCGACTGACAAGAACCATTTTTTGCATTTTCAGAGTTTTCATAATAGGAGTTTGAAAAAGAATCTACCATACTCACAATTCCTCCGATTAAGAAAACTTTGCAGCAACTACGACGACTTTGAAAATCAAGCAATACCTATGTCGGAAAGGTTTCTCTCAAGAGGCTATCCCGAGGAACACGTTAATAGAGGACTCAACATGGCAAGAATGGCAGATAGAGATACATTGCTACAGGGCCAAATACAAAGAAAAAATCCTGACATAGTATGCAGCCTTAGGTTTTCAAACCTGTCATCTGATATACAAAGAATCTTGAGAAAGCATTGGCACATCCTAGAGAACCTAGACTGCTTCAAGAATAAACATCTAACTGTAGCGCACACGAGAAACAGAAACATCAAAGAAATTGTGGCTCCCTCTGCCTTGCCTATCACAAGATCAACAGCTAAACCTCCAACTGGACACAAACCTTGTGGGTCATGTTCGGTATGTGCATCCTCTATGAGCATCAGCACCTTTATACACCCTACCACAATGAAGCACTATCCATTGAATCACTCATCAGATTGCAATACAGAGGGTGTAATCTATTTAATTTTGTGTCCTTGCAACCTGATTTACATAGGAAAAACAATTCGAAAAGTGAAAACTAGAATGATAGAACACAGAAGCAACATCAGACGTATGGACACTTCTGCACCATTGGTAAACCACTGTCTGGAACAATCTCACAGCTTCGCCGACCTCCGTTTCTGTGTATTTAAGGTCATATCAAAACCATGGAGAGGTGGAAATTTAAACTCAATGCTACTTAAACAAGAGCAAAAAACCATCTTTCAGCTGAATACACTGCATCCAGTAGGACTTAATGCAGAATTAGACCTTACAGTTTTTTCTTGATTTTTTTCTTCTTATTCTGTAATTTTTAATTCTTATTTTTATCATTTCATTTTCATTTTTTCATAGTTTATTTTTTCAACCCTTTCTTCCTTTTTGTTGTTATGTTCCAATAAGGAATGTCAGATTGACAGATTTACATCGATAATAATTCTTTAAAAAATTTTTTCTTTAAAATACTGTTCATTCCTTATCTCATTATCATCCTATGAAGCATCGTATTCAACCACTCATGCAACAAATTGTGATTTCTGATCACTGCTTTATTTTATTATTTATTATTTTCCTTGGTAAATTGATTTAATGTCGAGCAACCTAAATTCAGTACATTATTTACATGTATAAAATTATGCCTATGGCCACCACTGCTTTATAACTGCTTATGTTAATATATAATCATATGCTGTACTTTTCATCTTGACTGATAACCATCACAACTGTATGTGTCATGCCTGAAAGCACCTCAAATGGTGCTCTGTCTCCTTTAAAATTCATCTCTGCATTAGAAAATATGACGTCATCACGCCAACGTCTTAATGACGCTCACGCAACCCTTCACAAACGTTTTTTCCTTGGCGTCTTTCTTTTGCCGCCTTTTTTGTTACTTTATATAGAAAGGATTAGACACTAAATAACCATTTATCCTCTCGGACCAAACAGGAGAAGGCTCCTTCGCCGGAGCCCCTTTTTTCGCGCTATAGCGAAATTAATGCAAGTTACCCAGGCTGTCTTTAAGGTAAGAAGTTTTTCAAACAGCCCTATCGGCAATTTTCTCTCTGGGCGTTTCTCTTTCATTTCCTATGTATATGTTAAAAGCGAGGCATGATACCTGTAATAAGTCAACTAAATATCGGGTTTCCCCTTCAATCACTAAGGAGTGCCTTTTCAATCATTAAGAAAGGCACTGTTATCTCCACACTTTATATATTTAAACACCATTCCTTCTCTGAGGGGGCCATGAGTACTTGCCGGGTTCCCCTAAAAATATATATATATTTTCAACTCCTGTCTATTCACTTTGTAGGCACTTACAACTTGAACTCTGTACGATCGCTATATCTACAATTTGGTAAGCCTGTTCCAATGATGTTTTTTTATATACATATTGCTAATTACACCGATGACGTTGCAGCCATCACACATATTGAGATCAGACAAACCACATTATTCTATCAGAACCACCACATGATACAAGCCTTCAAAAAACATATAAATATGATTAGTTCTTACAGTTTTGGATGTATATCTGTATATATATGTGTATATACGTGGACATATATGTCCATTACTACTTTTAAAAACATTTTTTCTTAAAAATTCTTCACAATATATTTTCATATAATTTGCATATTATAAATCTCTCATTACATGTCTGCTTATATTTTAAAATCGGTTGGCATTATGTCGGCCTATATTTATTATTTTTTTTAAATTTTAAAATTTATTGGAGCTGTCTCTATGACTATTATACGGTTGCTGGAACATTATAATTTTACACTGTTTATTGAATCAATATAATTGTTTGTAATATCAACATATTATTATTTTTTAATTTTTCATATATTATTTATGCTTGAAGTTAACACGATGCTGTCATTATTTATTTTGTATGTTCTATTTTATTGATGTATTTATATGTTTTTATTAATAGACCCCTGAGGCAGGCGCCTTTTTGGCGCCGAAACACGGCCCGTGTCGGGTCTTTGGCTAATAAAGTACTCCTGTTGTCTCATTCTTGAAGGCCCAGTGTTGCTTTTTTTTTTTTTGTGCTAAAGTTATACAGCAGCAATAAGTCCTAGAGGCTGTATGCAGGTCCCTGGAGCAATTTTAGTGGGTGCAGTACATTTGTGGGTAGTGGGTTTTGGGGGGGGGGTTGGGGGGCTCAGCTCCCTAAGTAAGGGAGCTATGCACGTGGAAGCTTTTCTAAAGTCCACCGCAGTGACCCCTAGGGAACCCGGTTGGTGTCCTGGCATGTAAGAGGGGCCAGTGCACTAAAAATGCTGGCTCCTCCCACGGCCAAATGCCTTGAATTTGGCCGTGGTTTGAGATGGCCGACATAACTTTCCATTATCGCTGAAAAACAAACCCGGCCATCTCAAACCCGGCGAACTTCACGGCATTTGGCCGGGCTAAACCGTATTATCGAAAAAAAAAGATGGTCGGCCATCTTTTTCGATAATACAGTTCCGGCCAGCTGTAGCGCCGCCACCAACATAGATCGCCGGCGATCTATTTGGCCGACGACGTTCGATTATGCCCCTCTAAGTGTCACTGAAAATTAGCAGCTAAACCCAACCAAGCTATTTAACTGATCAGCGACGGTTAAATTGCTTTGAATATCGTCCGGATAAGTGCTAGGTGCATAAGTGCTAATCTGCAAATACCTACTTAATTTACATAGTGCACATTAGCAAGGGGGCATACACAGGGGCAGAGCATGGGTAGAGCTCCTTTTTACGCGCATAACTTACAGAATACTGTAAGTTATGCAAGTATCTACCCATGTATCTTCATGTTCTACCCATTTTACTGTCTTTTTGTATCTCTACCCTCAATGAGTTGTAACCTTAAGTAACAATGTAAGCCGCATTGTGCCTGCTCTAGTGGGAAAATGTGGGGTATAAATGTACTACTAAATAAATAAATAAATCTGCTGCAGTTAGGTGCTTGCACTTACACCAATTGTATTACTGGCATAAGTACTTGCATCTAAATGTTAGGCGCATTCATACCCAGTTATGCTAATATTACTACTACTACTACTTAACATTTCTAGAGCGCTACTAGGGTTACGCAACGCTGTACAAATTAACGAATAAGGACGGTCCCTGCTCAGAAGAGCTTACAATCTAAAGGACGAAATGTCAAGTTGGGGTAGTTGAGATTTCCTGAGAAGAGGTGTAGTGATTAGGTGCCGAAGGCGACATTGAAGAGGTGGGCTTTGAGCAATGATTTGAAGATGGGTAGGGAGGGGGCCCGGCGTATGGGCTCAGGGAGTTTGTTCAAAGCATGGGGTGAGGCGAGGCAGAAAGGGCGAAGCCTAGAGTTGGCAGTGGTGGAGAAGGGTACTGAAAGGAGGGATTTGTCTTGAGAGCGGAGGTTACGGGTAGGGACGTAAGGGGAGATGAGGGTAGAGAGGTAAGGAGGGGCTGCAGATCGAGTGCATTTGTAGGTGAGTAGGAGAAGCTTGAACTGTATGCGGTATCTGATCGGAAGCCAGTGAAGTGACTTGAGGAGAGGGGTGATATGAGTATATCGGTTAAGGCGGAAGATAAGACGTGCGGCAGAGTTCTGAATGGACTAAAGAGGGGATAGATGGCTAAGTGGGAGGTCGGTGAGGAGTAGGTTGCAGTAGTCAAGGCAAGAGGTAATGAGAGAGTGGATGAGAGGAAGAAGCGACAGGTCTTGGCTATCTGCTGGATATGCGCAGAGAAGGAGAGGGAGGAGTCGAAGATGACACTGAGGTTGCGGGCAGATGAGACGGGGACGATGAGGGTGTTATCAACTGAGATAGAGAGTGAAGGGAGAGGAGAAGTGGGTTTGGGTGGGAAAACAATAAGTTCAGTCTTGGCCATGTTCAGTTTCAGGTGGCGGTTGGACATCCAGGCAGCAATGTCGGATAAGCAGGCCGATACCTTGGCCTGGGTTTCCGCAGTGATTTCTGGTGTGGAGAGATAAAGCTGGGTGTCGTCAGCATAAAGATGATAGTGGAAACCATGAGAAGAGATCAGGGAGCCTAAGGAAGAGGTGTAGATTGAAAAAAGAAGGAGCCCAAGGACAGATCCCTGAGGAATTCCAACAGAGAGCGGGATAGGAGAGGAGGACGAACCATGAGAGTGTACTCTGAAGGTACGATGGGAGAGATAAGAGAGAACCAGGAGAGGACAGAGCCCTGGAACCCAAAGGAGGACAGTGTGTCAAGAAGTAGGTTGTGATTGACAGTGTCAAAAACGTCGGATAGGTCGAGGAGGATGAGGATGGAGTAGTGACCTTTGGATTTGGCGAGGAACAGGTCATTGCAGACCTTAGATAGTGCCGTCTCTGTCAAGTGTAGGGGGCGAAAGCCGGATTGAAGCGGATCAAGGATGGCATGAGTGGAGAGAAAATCAATGCAGCGGCTGTGAATGGCGCATTCAAGTATTTTGGAGAGGAAGGGTAGGAGGGAAATGGGGCGGTAGTTGGAGGGACAGGTAGGGTCAAGTGATGGTTTTTTGAGGAGTGGTGTGACCACAGCATGCTTGAAGGTGTCCGGGACTGTTGCAGTGGAGATAGGGAGGTTGAGGATATGACAGATGGTGGGGGTGATAGTATTCTATTCTACATTCTATATTCTACAAAGTAGAGTAAGTACCTGCCCTCCTTTATAAAACAAGCTCCTACCATATGACCTTAGTATGTAAAACTAGGCATAAGCGTGTGCCTAGTTATATATGTGTGATTCCACTGAAAATGGAACTCAAGCATCACTTAGATTTCTGGCGCAGAGACAAACGTGCCATTTGAAAACTGACCCCACATGTGCATTCCCATTGTAAAATGGGAAATACACATTTAGTTGTTTTGAACTACCCAAGCCACACACCCCTTAAAATCTGTGCATCTTGGGGCATTTTCTTGTGTAAACAGCAGTATTCTAAAGTTGGCATTTGCATGTGGATGCAGTCTGCATGTTAAATGCTGCTATTTACACCTGTAGATGTTGCACAATTTTTCTAAATAACCTCCTAGAACTACAAAAATGAACAGGAGGCCTAAATTTTGGTACCCAAGTTTCAGGCTCCTGAATTTTGCTAAACTTTCAGTTGAAAACTAAGGAGCCTACGTTTTCAGCTGATAATAGGTGCCTAAGTTAGTTTCCTACATTTAAGGGTCAGCTTCTCTTTTTGAAATATTGTCCTCTAGGTTATCATTTTAAACATGAATGAGGGTCACACTTTAATCTATCACTGAAATACAGTGGACATGAGGGACAGCACTGACAACTGGTCAACCTCTTTCCATAAAATACACAGCAGTGTGCACAGACTAGTCCCAGTTGACTTAAGTCTCAATTTTATTAAAAGTAACCACTGATAAAAGTAGAAACTAAGTCGAATTCGATTGTCCATACACTCAGGTTTCTGCACCTCAGTGTCTGCATCAGGGGTGGTTTTTACAATTGCAGACAGTAATTCCACTTAAGGTGACCACCTATAATACCTCTGTGGTTGCATGTAAGGAGTTCTCAAACTCCAGATGTAACTTAAGAGGTCCCCAGAGGGTATAAAAAGTAATATTTACTGGTAAAACAGTATGTGTAAACAAGCCATGTTCCTGTGCACTCAGTTATGTCAGCTACAAAAGATGTCCAAGTTACCTGGGTGCACCGCCTCAATGTACCATGTCAGGATGCCGTACACAATGGTGTCGATGATAAGCATCATCATTGATAACATGAGATTGAAGTCATCTCCCTCCACGGGTGACTGACTGAAAGTATGCCACTGAATTCCCACACCAGCCATTTCATACAGTGCAAAGTACTTGGAGCCCAGCCCGAAAGCTGTAGTGGACATGAGAGACTGGAAAAGAAAAAGGAAGGGTCAAACATAGGACAAAGGGTTCCCTACAGACTTCAAAAGATCAAAACACACAATTTGAATCACATTAGGAAAATATGTTCTCTCATTTTCAATGCCACCACATGACTTCTGCTTTCCTCACTTAGGTTACCGTAATCTCACAAACTCTTCCCATCACCCCTTTCAGATATTGCAAACCTCTGGGATGCACCTTCCTCTTTCTTGCTGTCCTATCACACTAGCAATTCTCTTTTATCAACAGCTCTACACTGAATTCCTGTTTCACTGGCTACTATCAAGCCCATATTCTGGTCTTTACTTTTAAATGGATCAATGGTCTGGCAACTTCCTATATACTCTCATCTCCCTCTCCAGTCCTTCTTGCACACACACTGCTTATCCAGCCAGATGTTCCTTGCTGTTCTGAATACTCACCATGCCTCCTCTTTATTGGGGGATTGCTCTCTTCTTCCCCTTTCCAATGGAACAAGGTTCCATTAAACACCTAAGAGGATCTGCTAGGCTAAATAAAAATCTCATCTATTCTGCATTAACCCTCCTACTCTCTCCACTCCCGCTTATGAATATACTGCACACTAAGGCACCTGTTATAGCTAGGAGGCTATCTGAGCAGTGGAAAGAAAAACAACCAGCAGTATTTCTTTAAATGTTACCTGAAAGCATATTGAATGTGAATTTAACTACTCACATCTTGATCACCACATGAGCTGTCTACACTGACTAGACTGACTGCTTCCATTCTAGCTGACTCCAGTTCAGTTTTTTCTAGGCCAGTTTTTTTTTAATTTCTGTCTCAAAAGTTTCTATTATTTTTCCTATTATTAGATATTTAGAACTACAATTCTGACGAAACCTTGTGATGAAAAAAGGTCTGGATTTATATGAAAGGCTAATAAGGGTAAAGGGTCATAGATCTGATATACCGCCTTTCTATGATACAACGAAAGCGCTTTACATTTATTATATGCAGGTACCATTTCTGTCCCTAGTGAGCTCACAATCTAAGTTTTTGTACTGGAGGCAACGGAGGGTTAAGTGACTTGCCCAGAGTCACAAGGAGCTGCAGTGGGAATCAAACCCTCTTCCCTAGGTTCTCAGCCCACTGCACTGCTAATATGCTTATGCCAGCAAAGATTCTGGTCACTCTGTGGAACCACCAGTACCACCCATGCCTGGACCTCTCATTGGATTTCCATACCCTCATGTTCTCTTGCATGGCTTTGTTCTGCACCCCTTTTCTCCCTGTGAACATTAGGGCTCCAGAGGGATAAGAAGAAAGGAGTGAGGACGGGGACTGAGTTAGACCATGTTTACCAGCTCCATGGTGCCTGTTCCAGAGAACACCGATGTCTGCAGGGGGCGGTGGGGAGTGGACTGGAGTGCTGTGTACACAGAGACAGTCATTCTATAAGGGAGACTTAGATATAGATGCTAGGAAAGTACCTATTTGAAGATTACTCTACAAAGAAAAGTTGGTGCCTAGTTTTCTTTATAGAATACTAAAAACATGCCTATGTTTAAGAAGTGAATAATTATAACAGCCACAGAGCTGGTGTAAATGATTGCATCCAGTCTGCACGCGACAGCATATACAGTGGTGGAAATAAGTATTTGATCCCTTGCTGATTTTGTAAGTTTGCCCACTGACAAAGACATGAGCAGCCCATAATTGAAGGGTAGGTTATTGGTAACAGTGAGAGATAGCACATCACAAATTAAATCCGGAAAATCACATTGTGGAAAGTATATGAATTTATTTGCATTCTGCAGAGGGAAATAAGTATTTAATCCCTCTGGCAAACAAGACCTAATACTTGGTGGCAAAACCCTTGTTGGCAAGCACAGCGGTCAGACATCTTCTGTAGTTGATGATGAGGTTTGCACACATGTCAGGAGGAATTTTGGTCCACACCTCTTTGCAGATCATCTCTAAATCATTAAGAGTTCTGGGCTGTCGCTTGGCAACTCGCAGCTTCAGCTCCCTCCATAAGTTTTCAATGGGATTAAGGTCTGGTGACTGGCTAGGCCACTCCATGACCCTAATGTGCTTCTTCCTGAGCCACTCCTTTGTTGCCTTGGCTGTATGTTTTGGGTCATTGTCGTGCTGGAAGACCCAGCCACGACCCATTTTTAAGGCCCTGGCGGAGGGAAGGAGGTTGTCACTCAGAATTGTACGGTACATGGCCCCATCCATTCTCCCATTGATGCGGTGAAGTAGTCCTGTGCCCTTAGCAGAGAAACACCCCCAAAACATAACATTTCCACCTCCATGCTTGACAGTGGGGACGGTGTTCTTTGGGTCATAGGCAGCATTTCTCTTCCTCCAAACACGGCGAGTTGAGTTCATGCCAAAGAGCTCAATTTTTGTCTCATCTGACCACAGCACCTTCTCCCAATCACTCTCGGCATCATCCAGGTGTTCACTGGCAAACTTCAGACGAGCCGTCACATGTGCCTTCCGGAGCAGGGGGACCTTGCGGGCACTGCAGGATTGCAATCCGTTATGTCGTAATGTGTTACCAATGGTTTTCGTGGTGACAGTGGTCCCAGCTGCCTTGAGATCATTGACAAGTTCCCCCCTTGTAGTTGTAGGCTGATTTCTAACCTTCCTCATGATCAAGGATACCTACCCTTCAATTATGGGCTGCTCATGTCTTTGTCAGTGGGCAAACTTACAAAATCAGCAAGGGATCAAATACTTATTTCCACCACTGTAGGTAGATTATAAAATGTTATAATCTACACACGTAAGTATACCTCGTGCTCACATGCCATCCAAAATCTGCCTTTGAGAATGCTCATTTGCACAGTACACACCATCACATACTTACACAATGCCACTTAGCTGGAAACTCCTCATTTACATACATATGTGTTCACATACACATGCAAATGACTAGAATACCAGCATTTGCATGTGATCATGCCATCTAAAACTAGGCAGCAACATAAGTTGTTGGAGACACAGCTGTTTGGGGAGGCTAAAGTAGGGCAGGTCTCAGGTTGGGAGGGGTGAGGTGGGGCAACTTAAAATCTTTAGGGTGGGGGCAACACCTGTGTCAGCAGAGAAAGGATAGTGGGGACAATTTTGATCACAGCAAGGAAGGACTCTTTCATTGTCTCTGGTGCAGATATACCAGCTGCCTTCCCCTCGTACCACTGTTACTGATAGTGTTATGCACACTGAATACACTCCAACCCCCCCCCCCCCCCAAAAAAAAAATAATGCACATCAAAATACAACATATTAAATAGAATAGTATTTGCAGTAATCTAGAAATATGTGCAGGTACTTTAACGCCCTGACTCCCAGTCCAGCATCTTCCTGTTGGCCATGTGAACAATGGTACTCACCAGCACTGTAACAGAAATCCTGCCATTGGCAACAATAAAATGATTTGTCTATCACATTTTTTTAGTAGGTTGCCAAATGGCCACCAGGTTTCAGATCTGCTAGTATTTAGTTTACAGTTGATTTACCAAATATGTTTGGAATATGTATTAGCTGTATTTCCTGATTAGAACAGCAGGCTGAAAACTAAGGAAGCCAGGGTACTATTCTTACTGCCACACCTTGACATTTTGGGCAAGTCTCTTAACCCTCGCCCTCCCGGGACAGGAATATATCTACTGTATTTGAAAGTAACTTGCCTTGAGCAGCTACTGAGAAAGGCATGATCTAAACTCAACTCCAAAATCCAGTACCAAGCATATTGAGAAGTAATACAAAACCCTATAAATGTTACTCAGGACCTATAAAGCAATTCTACCATACTACATAAGAACAGCCACACTGGGTCAGATCAATGGTCCATCTAGCCCAGTATCCTGTTTTCCAAACAGTGGCCAATCCAGGCCACAAGTACCTGACAGAAACCCATATAGTAGCAACATTCCATGCTACCAATCCCAGGGAAAGCAGTGACTTCCCCATGTCTGTCTCAATAGCAGACTATGGGGTTTTCATCCAGAAACGTGTCCAAATCTTTTATAAACTCAGATATGCTAACCAGAGCGAAACTATTTGTTGAGTGAAAAAACATTTCCTCCTATTTGTTTTAAAAGCATTTTCATGTAACTTCATTGTGTCCTACTCTTTGTACTTTTTGAAAGAATAAAAAAAATCGATTTACTTCTACTCGTTCTACACCACTCAGGATTTTGTAGACCTCAATCATATCTCCCCTCAGCCATCTATTTTCCAAACTGAAGAGCCCTATCCTATTTAGTCTTTCCTCATATGAGAGGAGTTCCATTCCCTTTATCATTTTGGTTGTTCTTCTTTGAACCTTTTTTAATTCCACCATATCTTTTTTGAGATATGGTCACCAGAACTGAATGCAATGCTCAAGGTGAGGTTGCACCATGGAATGATACAGAGGTATTCTCAGTCTTATTTGCCATCCCTTTCCTAATAATTCTTAGCATCCTGTTTGCTTTTTTGGCCACTGCCGTACACTAGGCAGAAGATTTCAGCGTATTGTCTACAACGACACCTAGAACGTTTTCTTGGGTGTTGACCCCCAAGGTGGAACCTAGCATCAGGTGACCCCCAAGGTGGAACCTAGCATCAGGTAACTATGATTCGGATTATTTTTCCAATGTGCATCTTTTTGCATTTGTCCACATTAAACTTCATCTGCCATTTGGATGCTCAGCCTTCCAATTTCCTAAGGTCTTCCTGCAATTTTTCACAGTCTGCAAATGTTTTAACAACCTTGAATAGTTTTGTGTCATCTGCAAATTTAATCACCTCACTTGTCATTCCAATTTCCATATCTCTCTATATAAAACGCACCTCCAACGTTCTAATGAAGCCTCACCTTCAAGCCGGAAACGTCTCTCTTTGTGGTGGTGTAGATATCCGGTTTGCCCATGAGTGTCTGCCCCTCCCTTGCATCACAACGTGATGATGTTGAGGGTGGAGCACTGACACTCGCCGAAAACTTCATTACAACGCAGGAGGTGCGAGGAGGAGTGGCGAAATGGACAAGGCACAGGGGCGTAGGCGGAGCTACACACAAAAACAGAGCGTCGCGAACAATAGAAGAACCCAGGTAACAGCATTTCACTGAAACTTGGAGGAAGCGAGGGAGAAAAGCAGCCTGAACATGGGAGGGAGGGAGGGAGGGAGGCAGGCAGGCAGCCTGAACATCGGAGGGTGGGAGGGAGGGAGCCAGCCAGCCAGCCAGCCAGCCTGAACGTGGGTGCGAGGGAGGGAGGGAGGGAGCCAGCCTGAACGTGGGTGCGAGGGAGGGAGGGAGGGAGGGAGCCAGCCTGAACTTGGGTGCGAGGGAGGGAGCCTGACCGTGGGAGTGGGAGGGAGGGAACCTGAACGTGGGTGGGTGGGAGGATGCCACGACCCTGACAAGCGGAGGGAGGGGGGACACGACCCTGAAGCTGGGAGGGGGGAGGGGAGGAAAGATGGGAGGGGGAGGGGACAGGGGGAGGGAAGACAGGGGGGAGGGGGAAGGAGGGTGGGAGACGGAGGGGGGCCCATGCCGCACACTCTCATTCTTTCTCACACACACACTCTCACATTCACTCTGTCTCTCTCTCACACAGTCACTCTCACACACACTCTCTCAAACATACACACTCCGAGGCACACCTTGCTAGCGCCTGTTCTCACACAGACAGCCTCACTCTATGTCACACACACTTGCACATTCACTCTGTCTCTCTCTCACACAATCACTCTCACACACACTCTCTCAAACATACACACTCCAATGAACACCTTGCTAGCGCCCGTTTCATTGGTCTCAGAAACGGGCTATTTTACTAGTCATTTACAAATATGTTAAATAGCACTGGTCCCAGTACAGATTCCTGCGGCGCTCCAAATGGCCAATTAACCTTACTCTCTGTTTTCTGTCCAATAACCAATTCCTAATCCACAACAGAATATTGCCTCCTATCCTATGACACTAATTTTTTCAGGAGTTTCTCACAGGGAACTCTGTCAAAAGCATTCTGAAAATCTAGATACACTACATCAAGCGGCTCATCTTTATCAATATGTCTATTCATGCTTTCAAAGAAATGAAGAAAATTGGTGAGGCAAGACATCCCTTGGCTGAGAACATACTGACTCTGCCCCATCTCTATATATAAAACGCACCTCCAACGTTCTAATGAAGCCTCAAGTCTCCCAATGTTCTAAATTTGTAGTTGTGTAGATCGCTTTTTCTCCATGAGTGTCTGCCCCGCCCTCGCGTCACAATGTGATGACGTCAAGGGCGGAGCACTGACACTCAGCAAATCGCATCACTCGACAAAAAGTGACGTCAAACCTGAGGAGGGCGGAAGGCAGTGATTGGAGCGGGCTCTGCCTGCCTGGCAATGCCAGAGATCCCGACGGCGGGGAGCTGTCAGAGCCTCGGTCGCTTTCATTTCCTGGATGCTGCTGTTGCTGCCCCGCCGCTGACTCCGATAATTCCAGGAAACAAAAAAAGGCAGCGACTTAGGAAGATGGCGACACGCAGAAATCCACCCGATTAAAAAAGGCTTTACTGGAAGCCCGGGACAGTTTGGGACAAGGAATCCACAGCTGGTCGCGCCCCGACCCAAGGGGGAGGGGCTGTCATGAGGCGATCCTTGCTGAGAAGACCCGCTCCCTTTTCCACCTTAAGAGACTCTAAAACTCGGGCTACGTAAGTTCCAATAGCATATTAACAAACAAATTTATACATATAGATATATATACAGAATCAGACGGAATGCAATGCAATATTTTACACATTGCCAAATAGGTGATAGAAATTACTTTTTAAGCACACATAGGGTGGAAGGGGATCAAGAGACCATAAAAGGGGGGGGGGGGGAGGTGGTCCTGAGAGAGGGGGAGGGGGCAAACACTCACTCTGTCTTTCACATACACTCTCTCTGACACACTTTCTGTCTATCACACTCTATCTCTCTGTCACACACACACACATACAGTCTCTCTGTCTGTATCAAACACCCTCTCAGACACAAAGACAATCTGGCTCTCACACACACTCTCTTTCTCTCTCACACAAACACATACATAGTAACATAGTAGATGACTGCAGAAAAAGACCTGCACGGTTCATCCAGTCTGCCCAACAAGACAACTCATATGTGCTACTTTTTGTGTATACCCTACTTTGATTTGTACCTGTGCTCTTCAGGGCACAGACCGTATAAGTCTGCCCAGCACTATCCCCGCCTCCCAACCACCAGCCCCGCCTCCCAACCACCGGCACTGGCACAGACCGCATAAGTCTGCCCAGCACTATCCCCGCCTCCCAACCACCAGCCCTGTCTCCCACCACCGGCTCTGGCACAGATCGCATAAGTCTGCCCAGCACTATCCCCGCCTCCTAACCACCAGCCCCGCCTCCTGATCTAGACTACGCTCCTGAGGATCCATTCCTTCTGCACAGGATTCCTTTATGCTTATCCCACGCATGTTTGAATTCCGTTACCGTTTTCATTTCCACCACCTCCCGCGGGAGGGCATTCCATACACACTCTATCTCTCTCTCATTCACTCTGACACACACACTCCATCTCTCACATACACTTTCTCTATCTCACACACACTCTCTGTCTCTCTTTGAGACACAAACACTCTCTTTTAATGTATCACACACACACACAATCTATCACAAACACACAGACTGTTTCTCTCTCTCTCAGACACACACACTGTCTAAAAATACTATACATAAACCTCCAAAAAACAAGATATAACTCCTTATATACCCTGATATTTGGTAATCCCTTAACAACATAATTGCAATTACAGAATCATTTTCCTAGCGCCCGTTTCATTGCGAGGGAGGCAGGGAGACAGGCAGGCAGCCTGAATGTCAGAGGGTGGGAGGGAGGGAGGGAGCCAGCCTGCCAGCCTGAACGTGGGAGAGAGGGAGGGAGGGAGCCAGCCTGAATGTGGGAGTGGGAGGGAGGGACCCTGAATGTGGGAGGGAGGGGGGCCATGACCCTGAAAGGCGGAGGGAGGGGGGACCATGACCCTGAAGCTGGGAGGGGAAGGGAAAGGGGGGAGGAGGGGGAGGGAAGACAGGGGGAGGGGGAAGGAGGGTGGGAGAAGGAGGGGGTGCCCCTGCTGCACACTCTCATTCTTTCTCACACACACACTCTAATCTCACACACACACTCTCACACAGTCAGGCTCACTCTATGTCATGCACATTCACTCTGTCTCTCTCTCTCACACAGTCACTCTCACACACACACTCTCAAACATACGCACTCCGAGGAAAACCTTGCTAGCACCCGGTTCATTTGTTACAGAAACGGGCCTTTTTCACTAGTTAAACCATGTTTATTTATGTGTTCCACAATAGAACTAACTTCCAGGAGTAACATAAGAAGGCCCTACCGAGGAAAAGGAAGCACCGTAAACATTGCAGTGAGCACTAGAACATCTTCAATGCACCTACTGGGAAACTAAACAAGCCAGATTATTACAGATCGATCCTACACAGACATTCAGTGCCAAAAGAATACCTGGCCTCTCTCACACATTCAGAATGCAATAGACCCTCACTATGTATAGCATAAGTAACCACAAACTAGAAATAGAAATATGTAGACAGAAATTAGATGGGAGAGAACAGAAACAAGGAGAACTGCGCTATTGGGAAAGGAGCTGCGACACATAGAGGTCTGTTTCCAGAAGCGGATCACTGGGCACACGTGGCGGGACCTCTGAAACTCACATCGCCGATGCACAGGAGCGACAAAGAGGAAACAACCCAACAGAGACCCTGCTCGAATGAGTACAGTACTGTGCATCTGAGCAGTGCTTCCCCGGCATGCTGTTATGAATCCAACGAGAAGTCACACAGAGAAAGGCAGTCTACGCAGGTTCCCTCTTTTACCTAGTCTACCGATATCACTATGCTTCTCGCTACCTTTGATCTCGCTATCCTACTTCTTTCTGTCCTCATGCTTCTCATAAAGTATTATGAAATATCTAATCTGACTGCAATATTGACTAATAATATCACTACTACTACTACTACTTAACATTTCTACAGCGCTACTAGGGTTACGCAGTGCTGTACAGTTTAACAAAGAAGGACAGTCCCTGCTCAAAGGAGCTTACAATCTAAAGGACGAAATGTCAAGTTGGGGCAGTCTAGATTTCCTGAATAAAGGTAAAGTGGTTAGGTGCCGAAGGCGACATTGAAGAGGTGGGCTTTGAGTAAGGATTTGAAGATGGGCAGGGAGGGGGCCTGGCGAATGGGCTCAAGGAGTTTATTCCAAGCATGGGGTGAGGCGAGGCAGAAAGGGCGGAGCCTGGAGTTGGCGATGGTGGAGAAGGGTACTCAAAGGAGGGATTTGTCTTGAGAGCGGAGGTTACGGGTAGGAACGTAAGGGGAGATGAGGGTAGAGAGGTAAGGAGGGGCTGCAGATCGAGTGCATTTGTAGGTTAGTAGAAGAAGCTTGAACTGTATGCGGTACCTAATCGGAAGCCAGTGAAGTGACTTGAGGAGAGGGGTGATATGAGTATATCGGTCCAGGCGGAAGATAAGACGTGCAGCAGAGTTCTGAATGGACTGAAGGGGGGATAGATGGCTAAGTGGGAGGCCACTGAGGAGTAGGTTGCAGTAGTCAAGGCGAGAGGTAATGAAAGAGTGGATGAGAGTTTGGGTGGTGTGCTCAGAGAGGAAAGGGCGAATTTTGCTAATGTTATAGATATGCGCAGAGAAGGAGAGGGAGGAGTCGAAGATGACTCCGAGGTTGCGGGCAGATGAGATGGAGACGATGAGGGTGTTATCAACTAAGATAGAGAGTGTAGGGAGAGGAGAAGTGGGTTTGGGAGGGAAGACAATAAGCTCGGTCTTGGCCATGTTCAGTTTCAGGTGGCGGTTGGACATCCAGACATCCAGGACATCTTATGTCGGATAAGCAGGCCGATACTTTGGCCTGGATTTCCCCAGTGTTGTCTGGTGTGGAGAGATAAAGCTGGGTGTCGTCAGCATAAAGATGATATTGGAACCCATGAGATGAGATCAGGGAGCCCAGGGAAGAGGTGTAGATTGAGAAGAGAAGGGGTCCAAGGACACATCCCTGAGGAACTCCAACAGAGAGCGGGATGGGGGTGGAGGAAGAACCATGAGAATGAAGGTACGGTGGGAGAGATAAGAGGAGAACCAGGAGAGGACAGAGCCCTGGAACCCAAATGAGGACAGTGTGGCAAGAAGTAAATTGTGATTGACAGTGTCAAAAGCGGCGGATAGGTCGAGGAGGATGAGGATGGAGTAGTGACCTTTGGATTTGGCAAGGAACAGGTCATTGCAGACTTTAGATAGTGCCATTTCTGTCGAGTGTAGGGGGCGAAAGCCGGATTGAAGCGGATCGAGGATGGCATGAGAGGAGAGAAAATCAAGGCAACTCAGATATAGCTGTAAATATCTTCTGATGTAGCTTCAACTGCTGTAAACTTTATGCTGTTTATTGCTACAAGCTGCTTATTGATATAATACTGATTAACACTATCACTCAGATATAGCTATAAATATCTTCTAATGTAGCTTCAACTGCTAAGAACTTTACGATGCTTGAATGTATGTAAATGTTACCTGAATGTGTATATATTCTACCATTGCATGAAAGTGAACATTGTAACGTTACCTCTTGATAATCGTAAACCTGTATTTCTATCTACTGCACAGGATTACTGAACGCACCTTGCTTCTATACTACAGTGCTGAGCATTCATAAATACCATGCATCAGTATTTTTACCTACTGATTAGGAACATTGTATGTCACAACTCCTAGATTAGCTGTACAGCCAAAGAGATACAATGATTGTCACCAAGCTAATTCTAATAACCTGCACACTATCACTAATTCACCAAACACTAACCTCCCCCCTCACAAATACCAACAACAAACCCACAATACTTAATCTATTCAGATTACCCAGGCACACTACACCTCACCAGAACAACAATAACCAAGACAATGAAAAAACTACCTACGGGGACAAACATATCATAAAGGAAAGAAAGGATACAACAAACCTTCACAACAAGAGAACAGACAAGAAAATCATCACAACTACGAACATAAAAGACCCTTACCAAACAATTCAGGTGGGATACATGAATGCCAGATTAGTAGTAAATAAAACAACAACAATAAATGATTGGATCACAGCAGACAATCTTGACCTAGCACTCATCAGCGAAACTTGGATCCACGATCACAAGGACCCCATAATCCTAGAACTCTGCCCACCAGGCTACAAAATTAAGCACTGGACAAGGAAAGAAAAAAGAGCAGGCGGAATAGCAATAATCTATAGATCCCATTTCATTGTAACAATAACAGCTGAATCTATTACACCTAAACTCGAAATTGCCTCAGTTAGAATCCAACACACTAACCTGCTCGACCATCTAAACGTAGTCCTGTTTTACAGACCACCAGGAAACTGGCAAGAATGCCAGTCAACCTTTATGGATTTCATATCAAATACATGTGTATCCAACACCAATCTACTCATAATAGGGGACATAAACCTACACCTGGAAGAGTCTATGGCATCCAACACACGAGATTGCAAGGACTTCCTACAATTATGGGACCTTAACTTGCCTAATATGCAAGCTACACATGTCAAAGGACATACAATTGATCTCATCACATACAAACTTTCATTATACTCAAATTTTATACTCACAGATACAAAATGGACAGCCATTCCATGGTCAGACCACCATAAATTAAACACAGCCCTACAATGGCGGAAAAAAGACACACACCCCAAGCAGGAATGCACAACCTACACCACTAGAGGACTGATTGATCCTGATACATTCTGGCAACAGATCTACAAAAACGAATGGCGTGCACAGACATATTTCAAACACTATCTCCAAAATTGGGATGACAGATGCAGGAACATACTAGACGAAACTGCACCACTACAAACAAGAACCACACAAAGACACAGCTCATTATCTTGGTTCAACGAAGAACTGAAAAAACTAAAAACACAAGTCAGGAGACTCGAACGTGCATGGCAAAAAATGAAAAACGACCATACACTCAAAGCTTGGAAACAAATGCAAAGAAAATACAAATACACAATAAGACAAACCAAAAGAGCATATTACAAAACCAAAATAGGACCAGAATACAAAGACGCACACAAACTATACCAAATCATGAACAAACTAATAGACACCACACCGGTAACCACAGACAGCACAGACACCCCTTCGGCTGATCAACTGGCCAAATACTTCAATGAGAAAATTATAAAACTTCGATCCACATTACCACACAACACCACTGATCACGAAAAATTTATTGACTGCCTTGACCCAACTCCCGGTGAACACCCAGCAGATCGAACCTAGAATGACTTCGATCTGCTAACTGAAGAAACCATAATTCAAGCACTCAACACATTTTCCAAAAATCACTCCAAATTGGATATTTGCCCCAGTAACCTGATAAGGTCCGCCCCCAAACGATTCATAACAGACCTTGTGTCACACCTGAACTACATGCTACAACACGGACTCTTCCCCAAGGATAAAGGAAATATATTACTTACACCCAATCCCAAAGACTTAAAGAAGAAATTAAATGACCCAACCAACTACCGACCAGTAGCATCCATCCCCCTGATAATAAAACTAATGGAAAGTATGGTAACCAAACAACTCACCGAACACCTGGACAAGTTCACAATACTACATGAATCACAGTCAGGATTTCGATCCAACCATAGCACTGAAACAGTGATAACCACTCTCATAACCAAATTTAAGCAACTAGTTGCAACTGGGAAGGATGTCCTACTCCTACAATTCGATATGTCCAGCGCGTTTGACATGGTCAGCCACCAAATACTCTCGAACATCCTAGACTACTTCGGGATTGGAGGAAACGTACTAAGATGGTTTACAGGCTTCTTAACAACAAGAACTTATCAAGTGACTTCCAAATCAAAAACATCAACAACATGGAAACCTGAATGCGGAGTACCACAAGGATCACCGCTCTCACCAACCCTTTTCAACCTAATGATGACACCATTAGCCAAATCACTATCTAACCAAGGACTTAAACCGTACATATATGCAGACGATGTCACGATATACATCCCATTCAAACAAGACTTAACCGAAATCACAACTAAAATCACACACAGCCTCCAGACAATGAACTCATGGGCAGACGCATTCCAACTGAAGCTGAACGCAGAAAAAACACAATGCCTCATCCTATCCTCACAATACAACACAAACAAACCCAACACCATAAACACCCCAAACTACAGCCTACCAGTCTCAGACAGCCTGAAGATTTTGGGAGTCACAATAGACCGAAACCTCACACTCGAAGACCATGCGAAAAACACAGCAAAGAAAATGTTTTACTCAATGTGGAAACTTAAAAGAATCAAACCTTTCTTCCCAAGGAAAGTATTCCGCAGCCTAGTACAATCAATGGTGTTAAGTCATCTAGACTATTGTAATGCCATCTATGCCAGATGCAAAGAGCAAAACATTAAGAAGCTTCAAACATGTCAAAACACAGCAGCCAGACTCATATTTGGGAAAATGAAATACGAAAGCGCCAAACCCCTAAGAGAAAAACTGCACTGGCTCCCATTAAAAGAACGAATTGCGTTCAAGATTTGCACCATGGTCCACAAAATCATTTATGGAGAAGCCCCGAACTATATGTCAGACCTCATAGACTTGCCTAGGAGAAACGCAAAGAGATCATCACGCACATACCTCAATCTCCACTATCCTAGCTGCAAAGAGCTGAAATATAAATCCACTTACGCGACCAGCTTCTCATACATCTGCACGCAGCTATGGAACGCACTATCGAAGGCCATAAAAACAACGCAAGACCTAACCATCTTCCGAAGACTAATGAAAACAGAGCTTTTCAAGAAGGCATACCATAAACATCCATCTTAAATACTAAATAATAACACTACACACGAACCATACAAAACCGAACTCTTATCACATGACAGACACCACCACCCTAAACCTTATGCAAAACAAGATCTCTCTACAGTCGATGACCTAATGTAGATTATAATGCAATGTATCACCCTGAAACCTTCAGGCAATACCATATTTACTCTCCTCTACCATGTATGTATGCACATGGTACATATATATACCATGATCTGTTCCATATAAGTTATGTTCCATGTATGTTATCATGTACGTAGGCACCATACGCAATAACCTTTGCAATTCTACTACCCGAAATGGCATCCGCCGTTACGGCAAATGTAAGCCACATTGAGCATGCAAATTGGTGGGAAAATGTGGGATACAAATGCTACAAATAAAATAAACTGAACCCCCAGGAAACCAGACTCTGTATGTAGGGATAGATTCAACATATGGCACAAAACAAATTAGCACCTAAAGAGAGCTATTCTACAAACAGTGCTAAAAGTTAGACATGGTTTATGGAATAGCACTTATGCCAGGAGTTGCATGTAAATTTAGGTGTCGCCATTTGCACCAACAAAAATGTGGTGCAAATGCCTGCACCTAAATTTACGCATGGAGCCCTCATATTCTAGAATTCCACGTGTAACTCAAAACCATGCCCCTGATGCACCCCGAAATGCCCATGACCCTCAGAAGTTGTACAGGCAAGAGGGGGACTTGGATGAGTCTGTTATGACTGAGTATCTCTCCCAGTTAGTGCTGCCTCTTTTGACTGCTGAAGAAAGTGATTGTTTAGAAGCTCCATTGTCTTTGGCAGAGATCTTCAGTGTGACTAAGAGAGATCCGGGAAATTATAGACCGGTGAGTCTGACGTGGGTGCCGGGGAAAATGGTAGAGGCTATTATTAAAAACAAAATTACAGAGCACATCCGAGGACATGGATTACTGAGACCAAGTCAGCACGGCTTTTGTGTGGGGAAATCTTGCCTGACCAATTTACTTCAATTCTTTGAAGGAGTGAACAAACATGTGGACAAAGGGGAGTCGGTTGATATTGTGTATCTGGATTTTCAAAAGGCGTTTGACAAGGTACCTCATGAAAGGCTACAGAGGAAATTGGAGGGTCATGGGATAGGAGGAAATGTCCTATTGTGGATTAAAAACTGGTTGAAGGATAGGAAACAGAGAGTGGGGTTAAATGGGCAGTATTCACAATGGAGAAGGGTAGTTAGTGGGGTTCCTCAGGGGTCCGTGCTAGGACCGCTGCTTTTTAATATATTTATAAATGATTTAGAGATGGGAGTAACTAGCGAGGTAATTAAATTTGCTGATGACACAAAGTTATTCAAAGTCGTTAAATCGCGACAGGATTGTGAAAAATTACAAGAGGACCTTACGAGACTGGGAGACTGGGAGACTGGGCGGCTAAATGGCAGATGATGTTTAATGTGAGCAAGTGCAAGGTGATGCATGTGGGAAAAAAGAACCCGAATTATAGCTACATCATGCAAGGTTCCACGTTAGGAGTTACGGACCAAGAAAGGGATCTGGGTGTCGTCGTCGTCGATAACACACTGAAACCTTCTGCTCAGTGTGCTGCTGCGGCTAAGAAAGCGAATAGAATGTTGGGTATTATTAAGAAAGGTATGGAAAACAGGTGTGAGGATGTTATAATGCCGTTGTATCGCTCCATGGTGCGACCGCACCTTGAGTATTGTGTTCATTTCTGGTCGCCGCATCTCAAGAAAGATATAGTAGAATTGGAAAAGGTGCAACGAAGGGCGACTAAAATGATAGCGGGGATGGGACGACTTCCCTATGAAGAAAGATTAAGGAGGCTAGGGCTATTCAGCTTGGAGAAGAGACGGCTGAGGGGAGACATGATAGAGGTATATAAAATAATGAGTGGAGTGGAACAGGTGGATGTGAAGCGTCTGTTCACGCTTTCCAAAAATACTAGGACTAGGGGGCATGCGATGAAACTACAGTGTAGTAAATTTAAAACAAATCGGAGAAAATGTTTCTTCACCCAACGTGTAATTAAACTCTGGAATTCGTTGCCGGAGAAAGTGGTGAAGGCGGTTAGCTTAGCAGAGTTTAAAAAGGGGTTGGACGGTTTCCTAAAGGACAAGTCCATAAACCGCTACTAAACGGACTTGGAAAACTCCAAAATTCCAGGAATAACATGTATAGAATGTTTGTACGTTTGGGAAGCTTGCCAGGTGCCCTTGGCCTGGATTGGCCGCTGTTGTGGACAGGATGCTGGGCTCGATGGACCCTTGGTCTTTTCCCAGTATGGCATTACTTATGTACTTAAAGGGGACAAGGCTCCTGGATTAGATGGCTTCTCTGCCAAATTTTACAAAGTTTTTGCAGGAGACATTAGACCTCTGCTCCTGCGAGTGGGTAATGGGTGTTTTCAGGGAGGTGTTTTGGCAGACAGTATGTGGGAGGTGGGGGGTGATGATTTTGTTGAAACCCGGGAGCGATCCAGCTCATTGTGGCTCCTATCGCCCGATTTCTCTCTTGAACTTTGATATGAAGATCTTAGCAAAGGTTTTTTGCTGAGAGACTGGGCAGGATGCTCCCGCAGTTGGTTCATATGGATCAGTCTGGTTTTCTTCCTAGGTGTCAGGTGTCGGATAACAACAGGAGAACGCTGAACGTACTGTGGGCTCTCAGCAGTGAGGTGAACCAGTGGCTTTTTGGGTTACTGATGCTGAAACAGCGTTTGACAGAGTGGCATGGCCCTTTCTGTGGCAGATTCTCTGTACTATGGGGTTTGGTTTGAAGTTGTTGGGGTGGATCATGCAGTTACTTCTACTTCTATCCCTCTGCCTGTCGGCGTACCTCAGGGTTCTGTTCTTGGTCCCCTCCTCTTTTCTATCTACACTTCTTCTCTTGGTTCATTAATCTCATCCCATGGCTTTTCCTACCATCTCTATGCTGATGACTCCCAAATCTACCTTTCTACCCCTGATATCTCACCTTGCATCCAAACCAAAGTTTCAGTGTGCTTGTCTGACATTGCTGTCTGGATGTCTCAACGCCACCTGAAATTAAACATGACCAAAACCGAGCTTCTCATTTTTCCCCCCAAACCCACCTCCCCACTCCTCCCGTTTTCTATTTCTGTTGATGGCTCTCTCATTCTCCCTGTCTCCTCAGCTCGAAACCTTGGGGTCATCTTTGACTCTTCTCTCTCCTTCTCTGCTCATATCCAGCAGATCGCCAAGACCTGTCGTTTCTTTCTTTACAACATCCGTAAAATCCGCCCCTTTCTTTCCGAGCACTCTACCAAAACCCTCGTCCACACGCTTGTCACCTCTCATTTAGACTACTGCAATCTGCTTCTTGCTGGCCTCCCACTTAGTCACCTCTCCCCTCTCCAGTCGGTTCAAAACTCTGCTGCCCGTCTCGTCTTGTGCCAGGGTCGCTTTACTCATACTACCCCTCTCCTCAAGTCGCTTCACTGGCTCCCTATCCGTTTTCGCATCCTGTTCAAACTTCTTCTACTAACCTATAAATGTACTTACTCTGCTGCTCCCCAGTATCTTTCCATACTCGTCCTTCCCTACACCCCTTCCCGTGCACTCTGCTCCATGGATAAATCCTTCTTATCTGTTCCCTTCTCCACTACTGCCAACTCCAGACTTCGCGCCTTCTGTCTCGCTGCACCCTACGCCTGGAATAAACTTCCTGAGCCCCTACGTCTTGCCCCATCCTTGGCCACCTTTAAATCTAGACTGAAAGCCCACCTCTTTAACATTGCTTTTGACTCGTAACCACTTGTAACCACTCGCCTCCACCTACCCTCCTCTCCTCCTTCCTGTACACATTAATTGATTTGATTTGCTTACTTTATTTATTTTTTTGTCTATTAGATTGTAAGCTCTTTGAGCATGGACTGTCTTTCTTCTATGTTTGTGCAGCGCTGCGTACGCCTTGTAGTGCTATAGAAATGCTAAATAGTAGTAGTAGAAGTAGTTATATTGGGAGCTACTCTGAATCCTTCCAGACTAGAGACTTGCACGGGAACGGGGTTTGCGGGATTCCCGTAGGGACGGAAGCAGTCCTGCGGGGATCCTGCGGGGACGGAAGCAGTTCCTGTGGGGTTCCCATGGAAGTGTATGCTGCACTTGTGCCAGCCTCTCACCTACCGAGTACAAAGTTCTTTGAGTGCTGTCTCCTCCTCCTCCTCATTGCTTTCACAGCACAGATGTGGAAAGCCTCCATTAAGGAGGTGGTAGAGATACAAATGGTGACGAAATTCAAAAAGACATGGGATGAACACAGAGGATCTCTATTTAGAAAATGGAAGTTATAAAAAACCTAAACTTAAATGGCTGCATGTGTGTGGATGTGTTGCGTGACACTTACATGGTGACTCTGGCTGTGATGAACGAGGGCCGATACCGGGAGACCTGCACGGTCTGTGTCTCATATATGGCAATCTGGTTTTGGATGGGCTGGAAAGGGTTTAGACAGCAACTTTAGTGGCTGGAACATGAGGACAGTTCTGGACAGATGAATAGGCTGGAGTGGGCTTTGAGGGCAACTCCAGCAGTTGGAACATAAGGATAGGGCCAGGCGGACTTCTATGGTCTATGTCCCAGAAACGCCTCAGAAAGACATAATTAAGTATATAATATCACATTCATTGTTGATTTAATCATGAATTGATAATGATTGTGACTATTGGGCAGACTGGATGGACCAATCCGGTTTTTATCTGCTGTCATTTACTATTACTATTAATCCTCTCTGCTTCTGGGCTGATGCGCAGACCTCAGCTCTGACATAAGCATGAGCATCAGATGTCACTGACCTACTGGCACGTGCATGTGGTGATCTCTTAGCACACAGTGCCAATGAATCAGAGAAGTCTTATATGTGCGCACCAGAGTGTTCCAACTTCCGTTCCTTCCTTGCCTGCAGTGCTGCGGATCAAACCCAGAGACTGAGAGAGCTGACAGGAATTTTTGTTAATGTACCATTAAATTCTTGTGGGTGAGGACAGGTTAAATTCTTGCGGGGACGGGTAAGATTCCCCATGGGGATGGGCGGGGATGGGTTAGATTCCCCACGCGGATGAATGGGGACGGGTTGGATTCCAGTGGGGACGGGTGGGGACAGGTTGGATTTCTGTCCCCGTGCAACTCTCTATTCCAGACTGAGTGAGGAATTTGTCAGGGGTGTACTTTCTCTCCCCTGTTGTTTGCTCTTTTGACTGAACCATTGGCGCAGAGGATGTGGTGCAGGATGTGAATGAGGTGATGGTGGGTGAGAATGAATAAACTGTCTTTTTTTGCAGATGATCTATTGTTTTATGTGAAATCTCTGGGATTGATTTTACCAGTCTTACTTTGGGAGTTAAAATTTTATGGTGACCTTTCGGGTTATAAAATTAATTATGATAAATCTGAATCGATGAGCATTACTACTTCTGCAGGAGATGAAACTCTATTGCAACAGAGCTTCCCTTTTAAATGGGCTGGATGTAGTTTTCGCTATCTTGGCATCTAGATTTCCAGAGATTTGTCACAACCATTTTGCTTTGAACTCATCCCCTTGTTCACCATGTTGTGTCACGATCTCCATTCCTAGCAAGGTGGCTGGTTGTCCTGGTGGGGCCACATTGTGGCAGTCAAAATGTACTTGCTTCCCCGCTTGCTTTTTTTTTTTTTCAATCTCTGCCATTGGCAGTGCCCAAGGCAGATTTACTGTGTCTTCAAGCCGAGGTTTCAAGCTTTATTTGGGGGAAGGGGGCATCCTAGATTGACTAGGAAGGTGTTATGGCAGGCAGCTGAGCTGGGTGGTTAGGGTGGTTCCAAATTTTTTGTGGTACTACTGGGCCGGTCAATTACAACTGATTTCAGTCTGGGAGGCAGGCTCAGCATTGGTTGTGGTTTTGATGGAACAGCAGGCACTGCGGAGCATGCCTTTGGCTGCAGCTCTTTAGGCCTCTCTCTCTCCAAAGGTATATAAACAGTTTACCATGCATCCCTTTGTCCAGCATTTACTGAAATTGTGGAGCTTTCTAAAACTTAAAATTTGTGGTTCCAGGCAGGCCTCCTCTCTGGCACACATAATATTTCAGGAGAGTCAGGGGAAAGCGAGTCTGAATCAGTGGGTGCAGGGTGGGTTGGCTCATTTTCGTCATTTACTGGATGTGGGTAATCTCCTGCCCTATGAGTTGCCCAGTCAAGTTTTTCACATATTTGCAAATTAAACATTATCAGGCTTATTTTCGAAAGGGAAGGACGCCCATCTTCCAACACAAATTGGGAGATGGGCGTCCTTCTCCCGAGGTCGCCCAAATTGGCATAATCGAAAGCCAATTTTTTGCGTCCTCAACTGCTTTCCGTCACGGGGACGACCAAAGTTCACGGGGGTGTGTGGCAGTGTACCGAAAGCGGGACGGGGGCGTGGTTAACAGATGGGCGTCCTCAGCCGATAATGGAAAAAAGAAGGGTTTTCCTCACGAGCATTTGGTCGACTTTACTTAGTCCCTTTTTTTTCACGACCAAGCCTCGAAAAGGTGCCCGAACTGACCAGATGACCACCGGAAGGAATCGGGGATGACCTCCCCTTACTCCCCCAGTAGTCACTAACCCTCTCCCACCCCCCAAAAATACTAAAAAACATTTTTTTCCAGCCTCTATGCCAGCCTCAAATGTCATACTCAGCTCCATCACAGCAGTATGCAGGTCCCTGGAGCAGTTTTTAGTGGGTGCAGTGCACTTCAGGCAGGTGGACCCAGGCTCATCCCCCCCCCCCCACCTGATACACTTGTGGTGGTAAATGTGAGCCCTCCAAAACCCACCCAAAACCCACTGTACCCACATGTAGGTGCCCCTCTTTATCCCTAAGGGCTATGGTAGTGGTGTACAGTTGTAGGTAGTGGGTTTTAGGGGGGTTTGGGGGGCTCAGCACCCAAGGTAAGGGAGCTATGCACCTGGGAGCAATTTCTGAAGTCCACTGCAGTGGCCCCTAGGGTGCCCGGTTGGTATCCTGGCATGTGAGGAGGACCAGTGCACTACAAATGCTGGCTCCTCCCATGACCAAATGCCTTGGATTTTGTCGTTTTTGAGATGGGCGTCCTCGGTTTCCATTATGGCCAAAAACCGGGGTCGACCATCTCTAAGGTCAACCATCTCAACATTTAGGTCGACCATCTCTAAGGTCGACCTAAATGCTGAGATTTGGGCGTCCTCGACTGTATTATCGAAACGAAAGATGGACGCCCATCTTGTTTCATTAATACGGGTTTCCCCGCCCCTTCGCCGGAATGTCCTTAGAGATGGACACCCTTAGAGATGGTCATCCCCGTTCGATTATGCCCCTCTACATGTCCCAAATGGGCTGGTTGCAGGATGACCTGGATGACACTGAATATTTTGAAAATTTGTGGGTGGCGTTGGGTAAATTACGCAAATCCATTTCGGCACTGTACCGTTTTATTAGAGGTATAGATTTTCATAAACACAAGTGGGATTTGGGGATGGAATTGAGTGTGAGTGAATGGAAAATGGTATGTAAGGAAATGAAAAAAAGGTTCGATATGTGTTTTATTAAAGAAGAATCCATAAAAAGTTCTGACCAGATGGCATTATATGCCTGTCAAGTTAAAAGCTATGTTCCACAGAATGTTGGAGATGCGAGCATCAGAGGGGCACTTTTCTTCACATCTGGTGGACTTGAGTGCAATGTCAAGAGTTTGTGGCCATGGTTGTTAAAGCCCTTTCGACTGTGTTGAGTTGTGTTTTTTTTTTCCACACTTCCCTGCGATGTCTCTTGGGGCAGGACAATCGTAGGGGTTCTAAATGGCAGCGACACCGGAAATGGATGTGTTTTACAATTGCTAAAAGTGTAACTGCTGATTGGAAGCAACCAGAGGGTCCTACACCCCACAATTGGATTGTGAAATTGTCCATGGTCAGGACATGGAGAAACTTATGGATAGGCACCTTGGGTGATATGACCCTACAGCAGAGGAATAGACTAATCTCAACCAGCTGGTCAAAATGGTGCGGGAGGGGGGTTTGAGTGAGGGGGTTTGCTTGGGGGGAGGGGGTTTTATTGCATAGGTGTCCTGAAGAGTTAACAGGCACCTGGTGTTTCTAGTGCTTCCTTATGGGTTGTTGGGGAGGAGAGTCTGGGGTGGTTGGGATGAGGTGGGGTTGCCAAAATTCGCTTATCTGGCTATTTTTTGTGAGTGGCTTGTGGTAAAAACTTGGTTGGTATTTTTGTAATTGTTCTCAAGTTTTCTCTATATTTGGCATGGTACACCACCTTATTCTTTCAATAAAAATTAAATGCTAAAAAAAATCAATTCACTTCTATACCACTCAGGATTTTGTAAATCTCAATCATATCTCTCTTCAGCCATCTCTTTTCCAAGCTGAAGAGCCCTAACCTTTTTAGTGTTTCCTTATATGAGAGGAGTTCTATTGCCTTTATCATTTTGGTCGCTCTTCTTTGAACCTTTGCTAATTCCATTATATCTCTTTTGAGATACGGTGACCAGAATTAAATGAAATACCCAAGGTGAGGTTGCACCATGGAGTGATACAGAGGTATTATAATATTCTTGGTCTTTATTTACCATCCCTTTCCTAATAATTCCTAGCATCCTGCTTGCTTTTTTGGCTGTCACTGCACACTGAGCAGGAGATTTCAGCATACTATCTACAATGACACCTAGCTCTTTTTCTTGGGTGTTGACTCCCAAAGTGGACCCTAGTATCAGGTAACTATAATTTGGATTATTCTTCCCAATGAAGAGTTGAAGTGGGACTTGAACCAGGGTCCCTTGGTTCACAGTCCACTGCACTAACCACTAGGCTACTCCTCTGATCTGCACATAACCTCTTCAGGAGAACCCAAAATACCATATATCTAAACGGATGAGCCTTCAGAAGAACTTGAAGGAAGAAGGAAGGAAAATACATGTCCTTCTATATTCCTTGAAGGTACTTACACTAGTTGGTTTTTTTTTTAAAGTAGGACTGCCCAGAATGGAAGATATGCAAGGCTCGCTTCAACAGGGTAAGAAGAACACTGAGTTGACCAGGGAAAACAGATGCACTGAAAAAGGAATTGCTTATACAGCTGAAGAGTGAAAAACATTCCCACCAGACATCGATGAGATTTACTGGTCGTAGACCCAGAGTGATAAGTTAAATAGGCACCCAGCACTCTCCAGTAAGCCTGTTGCATATACTAATGCTGCAATAGAGTAATTGTTTTAGAGGATTGAAAATTACCACAGCAGGCGGTAGAGAACTTCAAGCCTTCAGGTTGCAATACAGACCATACAATAAACTGGAATACAGAAAACATTCCCATGGACCACTGAAATCTACAGAGCACAGAGCTGGAGATGAGCTCAAGCTCTAAAATGAAGTAAAACTTGCAGGTCTCCATATAGGCAATACTTCCAGGATGCCTCACAGTGGTTACAACTGGGCTGCCATAGAGGTGACACCTTCGAGCTGTCAAAAAGGTAAAATTTTTATGGTGCCCTAGAACTGAGTTCATTCACAAACAGAAGAAAAAACCTCCACAGATGAAGCAACCAAGTGCAAAACAGTAGAGGAGACCCAAAGGAAAGAACCTCTCGCAGATAGTGTCCAAATGCTCTTTATTGAAAAAAACTACAGCAAAGACCCATTTTAGGTTTGGACCATGGATAAATTGAACCTCTTCTATAGTCATCATATCTCTTTGTAATTCATTTATTTTACTTCTCTTAATATCTCTTTTGAAAACCTCTATACATTTATGTTTCAACAATTTTTATTGATGGAACCACAGAATTATCAAACAGTAGTTTCTAGATGCAACCAAGATAATCAATACAAGCTGAATAATGACCGGAAAACAAGTATACCACCAAACTTTTTGACATTTCCCCCCTCCCCCTCCCCGCCCCCAAATATGAGCTCATGCCTTTGTAAATGCGACAAGATGAGATTTCCCAACTATATTAGAACAAATTGATGACAGAACTTCATTGCACACAATTCAAGCAAACAGTATTCCTAGAACTCTCCGAAATAAACGTAACTTCTACAAAGGCAGAGTCATATGTCTCTACTTATTATAATACCTAGTTCGCCCACCCCCACCCCTCCCACCCCACCACCTACTCCCCGCCCCACCCTGAAACGCACACGTGGATCAGCAGTTCAAAATATAACTTCTCCCTTTATGGGGTAGAGTAACCCGAAGTGGCTCCCATCTAGGAACACTATCCCATTGCTTGACTCCTCATCTGTCCACCCTCATGTGATGTAACAATTGAGCCCTTCAAACTTGCAAGGAGGGGCCCGAAGGGGAAAGCCAAGACTTCAAAATAGAGTTAATCCCCCCCCCCAAATGGCCACCCCAATAAATCCTTTAAGGCCCACAGGAGGATCTGAGGTAAACGAATAGCACTGAAAAAGGAGCAGTGGGTCCCAAACCAGTGAACAATTCCACATAGATTGTACCGCCCTTAATATTCCCCTCCAAAAATGGCTCACAGAGGGGCAGGACCAGAACATATGCCCCAGGGTAGCCATCCCACTACCACATTTCAAACAAGCCCCACACCCCCCAATTTTTGCCCGCAAAGCTCATCTCGGGGATATGTGCAATCGCAGTAAAAACTGATATAACTTTTCTCTTTGAAAAATCGAGAGCCGTTGCGAATATAGGTTTTTTATATATGCTTGACACAGTTTCGAAGAAACCACACAACCAAGATCGTTTGACCAGCTCAAGGCCAGCCAAGCATAATCCAACTCGGCCGCCGTATCTTTCAGCTGTTGATGGTGAAATTTTAACGGCACCGACTGTTGTGAGCCCAATGAATATCCCTCGATTAAGATATCTAAAACATCTTCTGTTAGGTCCATCCACAGCAGAGAAGAGATATAATGTTGTAGTTGGAGGTAAGCAAAATGTTGCCCAGAAGGAATCCCATATTGTTTTTGTAGGTCCACTAGTGGTCTAATATGACCCTCTTCATTAACAACTTGAACTAGATAGATGATACCCTTTTTTGCCCATAAGCCAAACACACTAGTACCCCAACCAGGAGAAAAAGGTAAAATTATGTATAATCATACCTGATAATTTTCTTTCCATTAATCATAGCTGATCAATCCATAGACTGGTGGGTTGTGTCCATCTACCAGCAGGTGGAGATAGAGAGCAAACTTTTGCCTCCCTATATGTGGTCATGTGCTGCCGGAAACTCCTCAGTATGTCGATATCAAAGCTCCATCCGCAGGACTCAGCACTTAGAGAATTACACCCACGAAGGGACACTCTGCCCAGCTCACCACCGCCGAAACGGGGGAGGGGAATTAACCCAGCTCATCCCCACACAAGTGGGGGAGGGGAATCCGTCCAGCTCATCCCTGCGGAGCGGGGGAGGGACACCACACCCGCCGATTCGGGGGGATCTGGCTTATCCTGCAACCGCAACCGCGGGAGGAGCTGACTGACCCTAACACCGCCGAAGCGGGAGGGGTACAAAGCTGCCCTACAGCCGCACGAAGCGGGAGGGAGTGCCGGCAGAATTTAAATCTCAATCCAGCCCCGTAAAACGGAGGGGAGAGGAATGCAGCAGCTCACTGTAACACAAACTCGTCTCAACTCTTGAAGAATCCAAGTGAAGGAAGAACTTGAACACGAAGTCTTTCTGAAGTAACTGAAGACTAAACTTGAACCTGAAATGCAACCAGAATAAAAACAGTACAGATATCTGGGAGGGGCTATGGATTGATCAGCTATGATTAATGGAAAGAAAATTATCAGGTATGATTATACATAATTTTACCTTCCATATCATCAAGCTGATCAATCCATAGACTGGTGGGATGTACCGAAGCAGTACTCACCCAGGGCGGGACATAGAAATCCCTGACCTCAACACTGAAGCTCCAAACCGGGCCTCCGCCCGTGCAGCCACAGTCAACCGGTAATGCTTGGAGAATGTATGAGCCGAAGCCCAAGTTGCCGCCTTGCATATCTCTTCCAAGGAGACGGATCCGGCCTCTGCCATCGAGGCCGCCTGAGCTCTCGTGGAGTGAGCCTTCAGCTGGATAGGCGGCACCTTCCCCGCGGCCACATAAGCCGCTGCAATGGCTTCCTTGACCCATCTTGCCACTGTAGGCTTAGCAGCCTGCAGACCCTTACGAGGACCTGCAAACAGGACAAACAGATGATCCGATTTCCGGAAATCATTGGTCACTTCCAAGTATCTGATGATGACTCGTCTCACATCCAGATATTTAAGAGCAGAGTACTCCTCTGGGTAGTCCTCCCTACGAAAGGAAGGGAGACAGAGCTGCTGATTCACATGGAAGCGAGAAACAATCTTGGGCAGAAAGGAAGGCACTGTGCGAATAGTCACTCCTGCCTCAGTGAACTGCAGAAAAGGCTCTCGACATGAGAGCGCCTGGAGCTCGGAAACTCTTCTGGCTGAAGTGATAGCCACCAAAAAGACTGCTTTCAACGTCAGGTCTTTCAGAGATGCCCTCGACAAGGGTTCAAAAGGCGGCTTCTGCAATGCTCTTAGCACCAGGTTGAGATTCCACGCAGGCACCACTGAGTGCAGAGGAGGGCGCAGGTGATTAACTCCCTTGAGAAAGCGCACCACATCTGGCTGTGAAGCCAGGGAAGCACCCTTCAGGCGGCCCCTGAAGCAAGCCAGAGCCGCTACCTGGACTTTAAGGGAACTGAGCGACAGGCCTTTCTCCAGACCTTCTTGCAGGAACGCCAACACTGAAGAAATTGGAGCAGTGAAGGGAGAAAGAGAGCCTGCTTCACACCACGCTGCAAAGATATGCCAAACCCTGGCGTAAGCAGTAGAAGTAGAGCGCTTCCTCGCTCTCAGCATAGTGGCGATGACCTTGTCTGAGAAGCCCTTCTTTCTCAGACGCTGCCGCTCAATAGCCAGGCCGTAAGACCAAAGGGGGAGGGATCCTCCATCACCACGGGACCCTGATGTAACAGGCCCTGTTCCACTGGCAGTCGCAGAGGATCGTCCACTGAGAGCCTGATCAAGTCCGCATACCAGGGACGCCTGGGCCAATCCGGACCCACCAGGATTACCCTGCCGGGATGCTTTGCCACCCGGTCTAGCACCCTGCCCAACATGGGCCATGGCGGGAACACATAGAGGAGCTCTTGTGTCGGCCACTGTTGGAGAAGAGCATCTACTCCCAGGGATCGAGGGTCCCGTCCTCTGCTGAAGAAGCGCGGCACTTGGCAATTGGCCGATGACGCCATCAGATCTAGGCTCGGCTGGCCCCAGCGCTTCGTGATGTCCAAGAACGCCTGAGCAGATAGCTGCCACTCTCCGGGCTCCAAGGTATGGCGACTGAGAAAGTCCGCCTTGACATTCATGACTCCGGCAATGTGGGCCGCTGAAAGCTGCTCCAGGTTCGCTTCCGCCCACTGGCAAAGATACATAGCCTCCTTGGCTAGAGGGGCGCTCTTGGTACCTCCCTGGCGGTTGACATAGGCCACAGCCGTGGCATTGTCCGACAGGACCCGTACAGGCTTCCACACCAGTACCGGGATGAACTCCAAAAGCGCCAACCGAATGGCTCTGAGTTCCAGGAGGTTGATAGACCACTTTGCCTCTGCAGGAGACCAGAGCCCCTGCGCTGTCCTTCCCAAGCAGTGGGCTCCCCAGCCCGACAAAGAGGCGTCCGTCGTGACGACAATCCACTCTGGGGTCACCAGAGGCATTCCCGCAGACAATTTGTCTGTCTGCATCCACCAGCTCAGCGCCTTGCGCACTGCTGGGTCCAAGGGAAGTTGCACAGCATAATCCTCCGACATCGGAGTCCAGCGCTGCAGCAAGGAGTGTTGAAGTGGTCTCATATGAGCCCTGGCCCAGGGCACTACTTCCATCGTGGCCGTCATAGAGCCCAACAGCTGCACATAGTCCCAAGCCCGAAGCGGAGAGGCTCCCAGGAACTGGTCCACCTGAGCCTGAAGTTTGACAATCCGACTGTCTGGCAGGAACACTCTGCCCACTTGGGTGTCGAATCGAACTCCCAGGTACTCCAGGGACTGAGTCGGGCGCAGCTGGCTCTTCTCCCAGTTGATGATCCATCCCAGGGAGCTCAAAAGAGCAACTACCCGGTCCACAGCTTTGCCGCACTCTGCATAAGAGGGGGCTCGGATCAACCAGTCATCCAGATAAGGATGGACTTGTATCCCTTCCTTTCGTAGGAAGGCCGCAATGACCACCATTACTTTGGAAAAGGTCCGCGGAGCAGTAGCCAACCCGAATGGGAGGGCTCTGAACTGGAAGTGTCGTCCCAGGACTGCAAAACGCAGGAAGCGTTGATGAGGAGGCCAGAAGGGAATATGCAGGTACGCTTCCTTGATGTCCAAGGAAGACAAGAACTCTCCTGCCTTCACTGCCGCTATAACAGAGCGGAGAGTCTCCATGCGAAAGTGCCGCACTTTCAAGGCCCGATTGACCCCTTTGAGGTCGAGGATAGGCCGGACAGAACCTCCTTTCTTTGGTACCACAAAGTAAATGGAGTAACGTCCCTTGCCAAGCTGACTTTCTGGCACAGGAACGACCGCGCCCAGGCGGATCAGATTGTCCAAGGTCTGCTGCACTGCCACAGCTTTGACCGGAGACTTGCAGGGAGAGAGTACAAACCCGTCTTTTAAGGGTCGGCAGAACTCTAGCTTGTAGCCGTCTCTGATGACTTCCAGCACCCACGCGTCTGAAGTTATTGTGGTCCACTCGCCCAGAAACGAGGACAGCCGTCCTCCAATCTGCACTGGGGCGTGGACCAAGGCCCCGTCATTGGGTACGAGACCCTGGGGGAGGACCGGAGGAAGCACCTCCGGGACGGCGGTCTCTGCGAAAGGAATGCTGCTTGGGGGAGAAATTCCTCTTGAAGGAAGAGGGGGCAGAGGAACCCGACTTGCCCGGGCGGTACCGACGGGCTTCCTGCAACCGTCCTCTGGAGGTACCGGGACGAGTACTAGCCCGAGCCCTGACCTCTGGTAATTTCTTGCCCTTAGACGTGCCGAGATCGGTCACGATTTTGTCCAGCTCGACCCCAAAGAGCAGCTTGCCTTTAAAAGGCAATCTAGCCAGGCGGGATTTAGAGGCGTGGTCAGCAGACCAATGTTTCAGCCAAAGCCACCGCCGCGCAGAGATTGTCTGAGCCATGCCTTTAGCTGAGGCCCTCAAGACATCATACAGCAAGTCTGCCAAATAGGCTAAGCCCGATTCCAGGGCCGGCCAATCAGCCCTCAAGGAATGATCCGAGGGGGAAGCCCGCTGCACCATAGTCAGGCACGCCCTGGCCACATAGGAGCCGCAAACTGAGGCCTGCAAACTTAAAGCAGCCGCCTCAAAGGACGACCTTAAGGCCGCCTCCAATCTTCTGTCTTGGGCGTCCTTTAGGGCCGTGCCACCTTCCACCGGCAACGCCGTTTTCTTAGTCACCGCAGTGATTAAAGAATCCACGGTAGGCCACAGATAGGCCTCACGTTCACTCACAGCCAAAGGATAGAGGCGGGACATAGCCCTAGCCACTTTAAGGCTCGCTTCCGGGACATCCCATTGAGCCGAAATTAAGGTGTGCATGGCATCATGCACGTGGAAGGTTCTAGGCGGGCGCTTCGTCCCCAGCATAATGGCAGAGCCAACAGGGGCTGAGGGAGAGACGTCCTCCGGAGAGGAAATCTTCAAAGTGTCCATGGCCTGTAACAACAGGTTGGGCAAATCCTCTGGGCTAAAAAGCCGCGCTGCAGAGGGGTCATCCGCTCCATCCGAGCGGGGATCCGTCTCCTCCAAGGAATCCGCAAAGGACCGTTGGGAGACCTCAGACACGCTGCCCTCATCTACATCGGAGGAGACAAAGTCCTCCAAGGCCTGGGAATCAACCCGAGGGCGTTTACCTCTGGGAACCTCAACCTCTTTACCAGACGAGGGAGCAGGGGCAGCGTTTTGCATGAGGAAAGCCTGATGCAGCAGCAAAACAAACTCGGGGGAGAAACCCCCCAGACTGTGTACTTCCGCAGCCTGGGCAACAGCCCTAGACGCACCCTCAACCGGCGCTCGCAAGAGCGGGGGAGAGACATGCTGCGCATCCAAAATGGCGTCCGGCGCAACACTCCGCGAAGGAGCCGCGCGGGAAGAACGGCGCTTAACTTTAGCCGCTTTTGTGCCGTCGCCCAAATTAAGGGCGTTCATGGCATTAATGTCTCCAACCTCAAGGGCGGCCCACGAAGAAGCCGTCCGAGCCGCGTGGCCGGCCAAGATGGCGGAGGCGAGGAGCGGGGGATGGGCGTTTATGGCGGGAAAAACCGCCACGCCGGAGGAAGGACCGGGACAGTCATCGGTCACGAAACTGTCACCCAACAAGGGCGAATCAGGCTGTAAGACCCCCGCATCCCCTCTAGAAGCGCTCAAGCGATCCGGGGAGCGACCCTTTGCGCCCTCGCCCTCCGACGCCATATGCCACGAGGAGAAGAATCGGGGAACCCCCTGCCCGCTATAAAAAGGTAAAAATTACCTGCTGTCCGCTCCGAGCTGTAACGAACTGGTGTCCCAGTGAGTAGCTGCAATGAACGTTTAAATAAACGTCGAAATAAACGCCTTTAAGGACGTTTAAAATTTTTTTTTTTTTTTTTTTTTTTTTTTTAACGGAGCCAGCGGGAGGGGGGAGAAAAGGAGGGACCTGGCACCACCAGGTTTGCACTTGCTCAAAAGAGCCCTCAACCCCAGGCACTCAACAAAACCTAAAAATTAGGCTTGGAGGCCTAGCCAGAGCTGCTGCTGTGTGTGACCACCACCTGCTGAGATAGAGAACATACTGAGGAGTTTCCGGCAGCACATGACCACATATAGGGAGGCAAAAGTTTGCTCTCTATCTCCACCTGCTGGTAGATGGACACAACCCACCAGTCTATGGATTGATCAGCTTGATGATATGGAAGCAGGATTATGGCAGATAGAAAGCAAAGGGGTGGTCTTAGCTGAGATGTGATGTCTCCTGCATAACCAGCGCCAAGTGGCTCTCATCGAGGCTAGTAGTGGATGGCGTCAAAAAGCGTCCTGTGGAAGCCTTCCGCTAGAATGAAGTAGCTGACTAAAGTGAACCTCGGGAAAAAGGGAGGTCTCTAACGATGTTATGGAGAATTCAGATGTCCCTCTGAACCAATCATTTACGTGACACATCGAACACGTGATCGTGAGGTACCGGATACTTAACAATCCCATCCCTCAACTCTCTCTCGGCGCAGTTAACACAGCCAATGGAAGTCTGGGCCGCCTACCTCTCCAAAGATAAGATTGTATTAGCCGCCCTAAAATCTTCTCATCACTCCTTAACAGAAATAGTGGCAGTTGCTGGAACACATAGAGCCACTTGGGCACCAGGATCATATTAAACAGCGCAATCCGGCCCCATAGTGATAAAGGCAAGTCCCACCACAACATGAGCTTAGGTTTTATCAATTCAAGTAGGGGTCCCACGTTAGATGCGTACAAAGAAGATAAATCTCTAGTGATAAAGACACCCAAATATTTTAAAGCTCCCCATCTGAGAGGAAACTGGCCTCTCCAAGAATGCTCCAAGTCGTCGTCCAAAGCAAGGGCACATGATTTTTGCAAGTTTAAGGAAAAACCCAAAACGGCCCCATACTCATCCATGACCTCTAAAGCCTTCCATAGAGATTCCTGCAGGTCAGAAAGGAGAAGAATAATATCATCAGCGTATGCCAAGGCCGCCACCTCTTCAGATCCCACCGAACCCCACCCCCCCGTACCCCAGGGGAAATATTCAATAAGTGAATCAGAGGCTCTAGGGAGATATCAAAAAGGAAAGGGGATAGAGGATACCCTTGCCGAGTTCCCCTCAAATCTACCTGACCAGCACCCATTAACCGTTAATTGTGCTTCCATCCCAGAAGTAGAGCGCCCGTATCGCCATCAAAACCCATTCTGGCAAGCCCAACCAATCAAGCACCTGAAACAGATAACTCCAGTTCACCTGGTCAAAGGCTTTAGCCGCATCTAAGCTTACTAACATTGCAGAGTCCCCCTTATACCTGCTGTGGGCCAGTGAGAGGAGAATTCTCCTGACATGCCAAACAGAATGTCGTTTGGGAATGAAACCCACCTGAGAGGGGCTGATCAAGTCCACCATATGTGGTAATAGCCTGTTATTCAGTATCTTCACCAGAATTTTGATGTGTACATTGATCAGAGAAATAGGGCGATACGACTCAGGGTCTTCCATTGGTTTACCAGGTTTGAGTAGGAGAGATAGCAAAGCAATGTTCTCGTGAACCGGAAACTGACCCCCCTGAATGACCGATTTGTGATATTCAAACAGATCCCCTCCCAGGGAAAATTGAATGATCTTATAGAACTCTCCCGAAAACCCATCCGTTCCAGGTGCAGAATGAGATTTCAACCTCTTAATCACTTGCTGTAGCTCTTTAAACTGCAATGGAGACCCGAGCTCCTCAATCACTGACTCAGTTAGTCTTGGCATCCCCGCCCGGACCAAAAAATCATCTACAACTGCCCGAGACAGTGCCTCCCTGGTACTATATAACTTATGATAATGATCCTGCAAAATTTGTATCACAGCATCAGGATGATTTGTGACCTTCCCAAGGCTATCTCGCAACGCCATGATAGTGCAGTTCCCCTCCCGTGATGTCACCAGCCTAGCCAAGAGACCCCCCCGACCGATTCCCAAAACGATGAAACCGATATTTCTGATACATCACCTGGCGTTGCATCTGCTCATGTAGTAGGGAGTTAACAGACACTTGCACCTCCCTATTAGACTTAGAGGGAGAGTTCAAATAGATACGCTTAGCCCTGCGCAAGCTCCGTTGCAAATTCAGAATGCTAGCCGCTACCCTTTTACGCCTTGATACTACATAAGAAATTATCTCCCCGTGCAACACTGCCTTCGCGGTGCACCAAAAAAGTTGAGGATTTGGACGGTGCTGAGCGTTATGAGCCACATAAGCCTCCCATTTATCTCGTAAAAACTCCAGGAAATCAGGATCCTTGGTCAAATAACTTGGGAACCTCCAGCTCTGTGTCGCGCGAAGCCAACTCGGAGCCTCTACTTCTATCCATACCGGGGCATGGTCCGACACCAACACCTGCTCCACCTGAGCGCCCGTGACCCAGGGGAAAAGGAAAGTAGACACCAAGATATAGTCTAACCGAGCCCAAGTCTCATGAGCACGGGATCTATGGGAAAAGTCCCTCTCTCCCAGGTGCAGGAGCCTCCAGGCATCCACTAACACCAAGGAAGCAGAAAAAGCACTCAATATTCCCTTGTCTGGTCCACCGGGGATCCCACTGCTCCTAGCCCCCGTACAGTCCCACCTCAGGATCCATAAGGGTATTCATGTCTCCTGCAATGATTAGGTTGGCCCCTTGATATGGTAGCAGGGAATTCAGTAATTCGGGAAAAATGTTTTATCAAAAGGTGTAGGGGTATAAACAGATAGTAGGTACACCGCGCCCCTGTAACCACAACTTGAGCAGTAAGAAACGGCCCATCGGGTCTCGGAAAAGGACCTCCAAAGAATGGGCCAGCTTTTTGTGAAACAATATTGCCATGCCACCCCTTCGAGCCCCAGAGGATGCAAAATTAACCTGGCCCACCCAAGTCCGCTTTAATTTACTATGCTCTATATCGATAATCTAGTTTCTTGTAAACACACAATATCTGCTTGTAAACACCTCAAATGAGACAAAATCTTTTGTCGCTTGATCGGGGAGGCAATCCCTCCCACGTTCCAAGAAATTAATTTATAGGTGGACAGTCCCCCAGAACCCCTGAAAAACCAAATGCCCCTTACTATTCCAGCCCCAGGGACCCAGCCCTACCCCCGGGACTTCAACAGTATTCTCTACACACCAAACACTCTGCAAGCCCAAAACGCTGATCCACACAAAACCCACATACCATACAATTTTACAACCCCCCTCCCTTCCGCCGACCTTCCCCTAACCCTCCCCCCCAACCCAGCCCCCGTAACCCCGACTATCCTCAACAGGACAACCCCCATCAAGGCAGAATGACTACGTGCAGAGATCCTCGCTCATCCCCACACCCCTCGCCTCCCAACACCATATACCTGTATATAGAATTACATGACCTCCATAGTTCAGAGTCCACAAGGCAAAGTTAGGCCCAAACAGCAACATTTCTTGGAAACATCCATCCCTATCAAATAGGAAAATATGTGATGAAATGTCAAGTAGGAGTCTCAGACCCCTTCAGTTCTCGGTTGATGAACTGCAGTGCCAGCTGATCAGATGTGAAGGGAATCCATTTCCCCTCGTGCTGTACCTTTAGTGTGGCCGGGTATAACAATATGAACCGTATGCTCTTTTCCACCAGAGTTGCACAAATCGGGTGAAATTTCCGCCTCCTCTCCTGAACACTGGCCGAATAATCTTGGAATATTCGAACCTGAGCCCCCACAAATGCCAGGGACTCTCTTTTCAGCCGATACCCCTGCAAGATCTCTTCCTTGTGGATGTAATTGTGCACTTTGATGATGACTACTCTGGGTTGCTGACTGTTCTGCTGCAGCCTCCCGATCCTATGTGCTCTTTCGATGCAAAAGGGTCCTCTGCTATCTGACAATGCGAACTCTTTTGGGAGCCATTCCTCAAGTATAGAACCCAGATTCTTGTCTGGAATGTTTTCGGGGAGGCCCACCAATCTGAGGTTACTGCGCCTGGCCCTGTTTTCTAGCTCATCCAGCTTCTCTGCTTGGTTAGCAAACTTTTCTTTTAAACAGGAGAACTCCGGTTCCCAGCTGCCATGCGTCTTCTAAGTCTGAAACCCTTTTCTCTGCCTCCGCGGTTTGGATATTTTCAAAGCACTTAGCCTTCCAAAGTTCCATAGAAACCTATGGAACTTTGGAAGGCTAAGTGCTTTGAAAATATGCCTCACTTTAAAGTGTAACACGCCCAGGCTGCAACTCAGCTGAAATATTTAGACAGTAACATAAGAGCTCCTGTTATACAGATGAACCTGCCTCAATCCAGTAACGATAAGAGTATCAGGAAGAAATGTAGCATAGAAGCAGAGGAGGAAAGAAGTCACTGAAAATTACAGGTAGCCACAAAGAATATTTAGGATGCTGAGGATTCTATCCTCATGGTGCCCTAATGGGGCAAATCACAATGAACTACTTTGATCTCTGTCTCCTTCTGATTGTCATTGTACGCAACCCAATTGCTCTGGATTTCTCTGATATGGACAAGGAAAAATGTATTCCACTAAAAAGGTTATCACCTTATTTTTCATTTTTGGTTGTATTTATTAACCTTTAAGGTGGACAAACACAGCTACCACACTACTTAATCTAAATTAAAAATACAGGGGTCAATATTCAAAGCAATTTCACCGAGCAGAAATGGCTCCTAGGCAATTAAATTGTTTTGAGGCTAATTGCTCATGTTCAGTGGCACTTAACCAGTTAGTGCTGCTGAAAATGTTCAGCTTGCACCTAACTCAAAACCAACTATTTTGGGGGTTGTTCGGGGCAGAGTCAGCCGGTTAAGTGCTGAAAATCGAACAACCAGTTGTGGTTTAGCCGGCTCCATAAACCTGGGAATTCAATACCAGAGCCCAGGCATTGCCTGGCATTGAATTTCTGGGCATAAAGCTGGTGGCAGTCAGCAAAATGGTAAGCACCACCAGCCGAAAATTGACCCTAAATTTCTTTTTTCTACCTTTGTTGTATGGCCACTTAATTTTTCTAATCGTTAGTCCTAGTCTCTGGTTTCTGCTTTCCTTTGTCTTTCTTAAATCTCTTGCCAGGATTTCCTGTCCATTTGTCATTTTCCCCTCTCCTCCTGTCTTCTTCACTTCCTCCACAACATCCATCTCCAACTTGATATTTTCCTTACAGCTTTCTTCTATTTAGTCTTCTGCCTCTCTGTACAGATTTATTTCAATATTATTATCCAGTCTTCAGTATTCCTCTTTTTACTCCATGCACCTACATC
This sequence comes from Microcaecilia unicolor, assembly GCF_901765095.1. Lineage (NCBI taxonomy): Eukaryota > Metazoa > Chordata > Amphibia > Gymnophiona > Siphonopidae > Microcaecilia > Microcaecilia unicolor. The sequence goes on from NC_044036.1 coordinate 243,874,684, forward strand.
TTTCCATATCTTTTCTTCTTATTCCCAGTCTTTCATTAACTCTGTTCTTTCTCTCCCCTTCCATCTATCATCTGCCCTATTCTATCCAGCATATCCTCTTTTCTCCTTTTATCCAGCATATCTGCTGTCTTCCTTCCTCCTTCCATCCAGCCCCTATCTTTCTCTAGCTCTCCCCTTCCATTCAGCATCTCCTCTGTTCCCCTTTCCATCTAGTATCTCTTCTCATCCTTCCATCCAACATCTCCCCTCTCTCCCCCTCTATCTAGCATTTTCTTTCTCTTTCTCCCCTTCCATCCAGCATCTCCCCCTCTATCTCTCTCTGCTTCGATCCAACACCTTCCCTTTCTCTGTTTCCCCCTTCAATTCTGCATCTTCTTTTTCTCCCCATTTCATCTAGCATCTCCCCCTTCCATCCAACATCTCATCTCTCCCTTCCCCTATTCACTCCCAGCATTTTCTGTTCCCTCCTGATCCCCGGCACTTCCCTACTTCCCCAGTACCCCAGCTTGCTGCTTCCCAGGACCAGCAGGAGAAGTAGCAGCGGCAATAAAATGTAAAGCAAGACCAGAGCCACAGCCTCCATGCGCACTGCTGCTGGCTCTGCTGGTCCTACCCCTTCAGAAACTCCACAAAGGAGGTGGGACTGATAGAACCAGCAGCAACAAACACAGAGACCATGGCCTCATGCATGTTTTCAAAAAAATGTTTTGCTGCTGCTGATAGTTTCAAGAAGCTGCAGCAGTGATGGATATAGCAGTAGGAGGAAGGTGGGGAAGTCATGGTTGGGGCTGGGGAGTCTCAGCCTCCCAAGTCTGTTATTCTAGATGCCTATGTGCAGCTCCCTATAGAATTACTCCCAAACAGTACTTTAGAAATGGCATTGTCACTGGACCCTCTAGCTGGAGTGAAGAAGATGACCTCAATGCATAAATGAAATATTTTAATTCTACTTGTGTCAAATGTATGTATATTTTAACATGTTTGTATTGTTTGATGTTTTATGTTACTGGTTATGATTTTAACTATCCATTATCTTGTTTTATTTACTTTGATCTTCATTAATTACTACATCATTTACTCAATTCCCTATAATTCCTCCTTAAGCATCCAGTAGAAAGGCAAACAATAAATCCCACTAAGCTTACAAAAAGAAATCTACAATATAGCCAAACAGTGAATGAGAACAAAGATACTCACTGCAATGCACTTCTCAAAGGCTGTGATTTTGTCATGTGCCACTTCTTCCCGGATAGCGACGTACATGTACGGAACATAACTGAGGAAATATATGATTCCCCCACACGCTGAGGCTAGTTTTGCTTTAGAGTAGAGCACAGACACCAGGAAACTGCAGAAGGGAAAAGTGGGAAGGAGTGGTAGAAGATAACAGCAGCAAGGTAAGGAAAGCAGGGGAAAGACAGGAAAAAGAAATTATTTCATACTGGAATGGCCATGAAAGAAACAAGTATAGTTTGCTAGCACTTATAGAGATGCTGGGGAAGAAATCACAAAAGTTCTGCATTTCAAAACTAGCATAGCAGCAGTGGCGTACCAAGGGGGGGGCGCTCCGCCCCGGGTGCACGCCACTGGGGGGGTGCCACGCGCCTGTCGGCTCTTCGTTTTCATGCTCCCTTTGCCCCGGAACAGGTTACTTCCTGTTCCGGGGTAGAGGGAGCATGAAAACGAAAAGCCGGCAGGCGTGCGGCACCCCCCCCCCCCAGCGGCGTGCACCCGGGGGGGGGGGGTTCTTTCGCCGGGGGGGGGGGCTCTTTCGCCGGGGGGGGGGCGTCGCGCTGTTCTGGGGGGGGCGCTGCACCTGGGGGGCGGGGCGCATCGGCAATCCGCCCCGGGTGTCAGCCCCCCTAGGAACGCCACTGCATAGCAGTCATACAGGAGTGCTTCATAATCTGTTTTCAATTCAAACCCAAAATGATAGAAACTGGTGCATGTCCATGTATACTTTTCACACATGAAGGGCAATGCTATAATTGTGCACGCTTAGTTACACACACATGGAGCCAAGATAATTCAAGCTTATACACATATGTTCACGACACACTAGTCTATAAAATAGCATGTAAGTGCATTAGTGCATAACTACGTAAGTATTGCCACACTGGGACAGACCAAAGGTCCATCAAGCCCAGCATCCTGTTTCCAACAGTGGCCAATCCAGGTCACAAATACCTGGCAAGATCCCAAAAAAGTTCAATACATTTTATGCTGCTTATCCCAGAAATAAGCAGTGGATTTTCCCCAAGTCATTTTAATAATGGTCTATGGACTTTTCCTTTAGGAAGCCATCCACACCTTTTTTAAACCCCGCTAAGCTAACTGCATTTACCACATTCTCTGGCAATGAATTCCAGAGTTTTCCCCAATTCGTTTTAAATTTACTACTTTGTAGCTTCATCACATGCCCCCTAGTCCTAGCATTTTTGGAAACAGTAAACAAACGATTCACGTCTACCCGTTCTACACCACTCATTATTTTATAGACCTCCATCATATCGCCCCTCAGCCGTCTTTTCTCCAAGCTGAAGAGCCCTAGTCACTTCAGCCTTTCCTCATAAGGAAGTCGTCCCATTCCCTTTATCATTTTCGTCGCCCTTCTCTGTACCTTATGTAGTTATGCACTAATGCACTTACATGGAAGAAATATGTGGGCTTTTAGGAAAGTTTTCAGAAAGTCTATTTATGTTGGGAAACACTTTCTAAAACCTATTACATCTGAATGATTGTGTGTTCTCCTAAGCATATCAGAAGTCAGTGGAAGGACCTTCATCATCTAGCAAAGCTCTATTATGGAAGTGCTCTGTTTTACCTGATTGAAAAGGGCATATAGCAGTGTGAGCAACTTAAATCAAGAAAACACCACTCTTAGCATTGTCCTCCAGCCTGTGGGGAATACATTTAAAGACCAGGACTCCTACAGCAGTCTTGGGTCTGCAAGAAGTATATGCAAAGCATGGGACTTTTAACACCATCTATCTTGGGGTATACACACAGCCAGAACTAGCACAGTTTATAGACTCAGGAAGTACATTCAAAGCATGGGACACTTAGCACTTTCTCCAGCCTGGGGAGTATAAGCAGGGATGACATGCATAGCCTGGGTTTCCTAATGCAGTCTCCACCAGCTAGGAAACAGATGTCATTAATGTTCCCAGTGTCCTCCTATCCATCCTAAAGCCATGGAAAGCATTCGCCGTATCTGCAAATTACCAGAACATGATGGTGGCCACTGCATATATGGAGAGGAAGAGCCATATGATGAAGACGTCACTGTGCATCAAGACCTTGCCGTACTTCAGGATGGCAGTGAGAGCAGTGACGGAGATGGAGAGTTGGACAAACCCCGTGATAAACCAGGCGACCCAGTGCACCGCATTGTTTAAACCCATCATCTTCATCACCTGAAACAGAAGGGAACATGGCAAGTGAAGTAACCTCCAAATACATGATCAGATGGAATAAAGGAGGTTTCCCTATTTTCTATGGTGCACCAAATATTCTGAGGGCAATTTTCAAAGTCATTCAGAGAGATAAAATGCATTTTAGCCATGAGCACTGGCCATCTGAAAATTTCTCTCTCTCAATGCAAGTTCAGGTTAGGGGAGATACTACTACTACTACTACTACTTAACACTTCTAAAGCGCTACTAGGGTTACGCAGCGCTGTACAGTTTAACAAAGAAGGACAGTCCCTGCTCAAAGGAGCTTACAATCTAATGGACAAAATGTGCAGTCAAATAAATTTGGGCTGTCTAGACTTCCTGAATAGAAGTATAATGGTTAGGTGCCGAAGGCGACATTGAAGAGGTGGGCTTTGAGCAACGATTTGAAGATGGGCAGATGGGCTCAGGAAGTTTATTCCAAGCGTAGGGAGAGGTGAGGCAGAAAGGGCGGAGCCTGGAATTGGCGGTGGTGGAGAAGGGTACTGAGAGGAGGGATTTGTCCTGTGAGTGGAGGTTTCGGGTAGGAGCATAAGGGGAGATAAGGGTAGAGAGGTAATGAGGGGCTGCAGATTGAGTGCATTTGTAGGTTAGTAGGAGAAGCTTGAACTGTATGCGATACCTGATCGGAAGCCAGTGAAGTTACTTAAGGAGAGGGGTGATATGAGTGTATCGGTCCAGGCGGAAGATAAGACGTGCAGCAGAGTTCTGAACGGATTGAAGGGGGGATAGTTGGCTAAGTGGGAGGCCAGCGAGAAGTAGGTTGCAGTAGTCAAGGCGAGAGGTAATGAGAGAGTGGATGAGAGTTCGGGTGGTGTGCTCAGAGAGGAAAGGGCGAATTTTGCTGATGTTATAGAGAAAGAAGCGACAGGTTTTGGCTATCTGCTGGATATGCGCAGAAAAGGAGAGGGAGGAGTCGAAGATGACTCCGAGGCTGCGGGCAGATGAGACGGGGAGGATGAGGGTGCCATCGACTGAGATAGAGAGTGGAGGGAGAGGAGAAGTGGGTTTGGGTGGAAAGACAATAAGCTCTGTCTTGGCCATGTTCAGTTTCAGGTGGCGGTTGGACATCCAGGCAGCAATGTCGGATAAGCAGGCCGATATTTTGGCCTGGATTTCCCCAGTGATGTCTGGTGTGGAGAGATAAAGCTGGGTGTCCTCAGCATAGAGATGATATTGGAAACCATGAGATAAGATCATTGAGCCCAGGGAAGAGGTGTAGATTGAAAAAAGAAGGGGTCCAAGGACAGATCCCTGAGGAACTCCAACAGAGAGCGGGATGGGGGTGGAGGAAGATCCATGAGAATGTACTCTGAAGGTACGGTGGGAGAGATAAGAGGAGAACCAGGAGAGGACAGAGCCCTGGAACCCAAATGAGGACAGTGCGGCAAGAAGTAAATTATGATTGACAGTGTCAAAAGCGGCGGATAGGTCGAGGAAGATGAGGATGGAGTAGTGACCTTTGGATTTGGCAAGGAACAGGTCATTACAGACTTTAGTGAGTGCCGTTTCTGTCGAGTGTAGAGGGCGAAAACCGGATTGAAGCGGATCGAGGATGGCATGAGAGGAGAGAAAATCAAGGCAGCAGCTGTGAACGGAGCATTCAAGTATTTTGGAGAGGAAGGGTAGGAGGGAGATGGGGCGGTAGTTGGAGGGACAGGTAGGGTCTAGTGATGGTTTTTTGAGGAGTGGTGTGACTACAGCATGCTTGAAGGTGTCAGGGACAGTTGCAGTGGAGAGAGAGAGGTAGAGGATATGACAGATGGAGGGGGTGACAGTAGGAGAGATGGTGTTAAGTAAGTTGGTGGGGATGGGGTCAGAGGAACAGGAGGTGCATTTCAAGGAGGAAAGAAGGTGGGTGGTTTCCTCTTCGGTGATATTAGGAAAAAAGGAGAAGGAGGCCTGGGTTGGTTGGTTGAGAGAGTGGGTTAAAGGGTGAGGAGGAGGAGGTGGTTTGGTAGTGAATTTGAGGTTGATCTTCTGTACCTTATCGCGGAAGTAGTCAGCCAGTGATTGAGGAGAGAGTGAGGGGGGGTTTGGAGCAGAGGGCAGTTTGAGGAGGGAGTTAAGGGTGGCGAAGAGATGACGAGGGTTGGAGCTGAGGGAATTAGTTAATTGGGTGTAATAGTCCTGTTTGGCAAGGAATAGTGAGGACTGGAAGGAGGATAGCATGAATTTGCAATGAATGAAGTTGGTATGGGTGCGAGATTTCCTTCAGAGGCGTTCAGCAGATCGGGTGCAGGAGCGAAGGTATCGGATGCAAGGGGTCAGCCAGGGCTGGGGATTAGTACACCTTGTGGGACGGAAGATGGATGGTGCAAGGGTGTCCAGAGCAGATGAGAGAGTGGCATTGTAAGCGGAGACAGCCTTGTCGACAGACTCGGAGGACATGATGGAGGGGAGGAGATTAGAGATACTAGAGGATAAGGTGGGAGGGTCGACGGCCTGAAGATTCCTGAAAGTAGTGGTTAGTGTAGGGCGGGACTGAGGGGGAGGGTGATGAAGTGTGAAGGTGATCAGGTGATGATCTGAGAGAGGAAGAGCTGAGGCACAGAAGTTGGAGGGTGAGCAGGTAGAGGAGAGGACGAGGTCAAGACAATGGCCAGTTTGGTGAGTAGGGGTGGTGGAGCTCAGCTGGAGGTTGAAGGAGGATATCAGAGTGAGGAACTGAGAAGCGTAAGAGTTGGATGGGTCATCAGCGTGTATGTTAAAGTCTCCAAGAATGAGGGACGGAGATGAGGGCTCAAGAAAAACGGAGAGCCATGCATCGAAGTCGGTAAGGAAGGAGGGGAGGGACTTATCAGGGGGGTGATAAATGACTGCAACTCTGAGTGGCAGCAGGTAGAATAGACGGATGGAGTGAACTTCAAAGGATGAGAAGCAGTGAGACTGCAGTAGGAGGAGGGGTTGAAAATCAGTGATATCACAGACTGCTCCCTATTTCGCAAACACTCTCCATTAAATCTTGAAGTAAGGTTCAGATATTGTGCCCTTACTATAACAGGCAGGGATTCAGATGACAATTTCAAAACTTCAAGCATATATTTTCTTAACATAACCACTGATGAAAATTTAAAATTTAAAAACTCTAAAGAATTCTGCCGCTTTGATTTTCAAGATATTCTATTTTCCTATGTATATATGCTTTATCTTTGACCAATGCACTGTTAAGCTCTTTTAGTTCTTCAACTTTATTTCCAAGGGAGCTAATTTTGGAAGTATGTTGTAGAGAGTTGCACAGGGACAGAAATCTTACCCATCCCCGCCCGTCCCTGCTGGAATCTTACCCGTCCCCACCCATCCCCACTGGAATCTTACCCATCCCCACCCATCCCCGCAAAAATTTAAACCATCCCAACCCGTCCCCACCCGTCCCCGCAAGAATTTAACCCATCCCCACCCATCCCCGTAAGAATTTAACCCATCCCCACCCATCCCCGTAAGAATTTAAAAGTACATAAAAGAAAGTTCCAGTCAGCTCCCTCAGTCTCTTTCTGGATTTGAGCCACAGCACTGTAGGCAAGGAAGGAACGGAAGTTGGAACTTGGAACGCTCTGGTGTGCACATGTAAGATTTGTCTCTGATTCACTGGCAGTGTGTGCTGAGAGGCCGCCACATGCACCCGCCAGTAGGTCAGGTGACATCTGATTCTCGTGCCTGTGTCAGAGCTGAGGTCTGTGCACCAGTCTGGGAGCAAAGAGGTTTAATAGTAACATAGTAAGTGACAGCAAATAGACCTGAACGGTCCATCCACTTTGCCCAACAGTCACTCATGATCAATTCATCATTAAATCAACGAGTGTGATATTATATACTTGATTATGGTCTTTCTTTCATGTTTCTGGAACAAAGACCACAGAAGTCTATCTGGCCCCATCCTTATGTTCCAACTGCTGGAGTTGCCATCGAAGCCCACTCCAGCCTATTCATGTTCTCATTTGTGGGACACAGACCATAAAAGTCTGTCCAGCACTGTCCTCATGTTCCAGCCACTAAAGTAGCTGTCTAAGCCCTTTCCAGCCCATCCTACACCAGATTGCCATGTATGAGACACAGACAATACAAGTCTGCCAGGTATCAGCCCTAGTTCATCACAGCCAGAGTCGCCATCTAAGCGTCACTTGACACATCCACACACATGCAGCCATTTAAGGTTAGCTTTTATATAACTTCCATTTTCTAATTAGAGATCCTCTGTGTTCGTCCCACGCCTTTTTGAATTCCGTCATCATTTGTGACTCTACCACCTCCTTAATGGAAGACTTTCAACATTTATGCTGTTAAAGCAAGGAAGAAGAGGAGGAGGAGGAGGAGACAGCACTCAAATAAATTGGTATTCGGTAGCTGAGAGGCTGGTGCAGGTGCAGCTTACACTTCCACGGGAAGTCCACAGAACTGGTTCCATCCCCGCGGGAACCCCGCAGGAACTGCCTCCGTCCCCACGGGAACCCCGCAGAACTGCTTCCATCCCCGTGGGAACCCCGCAGGAACTGCCTCCGTCCCTGCGGGAATCCCGTGGGTTCCGCGGGATTCCCGCGGGGACGGAAGCCGTGCAGCTCTCTAGTATGTTGGCTCAGTTCAACAGAATGCTGGTTGTGGAGAGAGACAGACAGATGGATTGCTCCATCTGTCTGTCTGTCTCTCTCTCTCCACAACCAGCATTGCCCTTTCTCATTGTCTCCACCCCCATGCAGTATTGCCTCTCTCACCTCCTGCCATCCAGCATCTCTTCTCTATCTCTCTCCCTACATCCAGCATCTCCTCTATGTCTCCCCACACACCCCATTCCCCTGTCTTTCAGCATTACCTGTCTGTCTCTCTCCCCCTGGCATGCAGCAATGCCTCTCCCCCCCTCCACTCTCTGCACCATTCAGCATTGCCTCTGCTTGTCTCTGTTCCCCCAATTCAGTCTCTATCTCTCTCACTCCCCCTCCTATACAGTTTCCCCTCTCTAGCATCGCTCATTCTCTCCAGCTCATAGCCTCAGTCTCCCTCCTTTTATTCAGTATTGCCCCATCTATGTCACTCTCTCTTTCCTCTGCTCCCTACACCCTGCAAATTGGTCGGTAAATGTGGAATACAAATTCAACAAATAAATTCAGCATTGCCCCTGCCTATCTCTCTTCCCCCATCCAGTCTCTCTTTCTCACTTCCCCTCCTATGCAGTATTTCCTCTCCTCTAATGTCTCTTATTCTCTCCAGCTCATAGCCTGTTTCCCTTTTATCCAATATTGTCCTCTGTCTCTCTCCCCCTCCCCTCCCATTCAGTCTCACCTCATTTCTCTCAACTTCCCCACCCAATTTCTCTCTCTCTCTCATTCCCCTCCCATTTATCCTCGCCCTTCAGCACAGTTTTGCTCCCTCCCTCCCATTGCACCTCTGATGGGCTCATGCTATTGAAGAACTATAGAAGACTGTGGGGGGGGGGGGGGTCACGTGATGCAGCGTTGCTGAACGGACGACTCAGGTCCCGGCTCTGAACCTGACTCCCCTTAACTCTTGCAAATAACCCGCAAATTCTCTCTAAATAAGAAAAGAATTACCTAGAGAACACCACGGAGTACCCGCGCTAAAAACTAGGCGGGAATCGAGAGACAAAGCGGCGGAGCACGAGTGGTATGCCCGTAAAGAGCCGGCACAGTAGGAAGACCCGCGTGCAGGAACTGCGTCCCAAAATGGCGGCGGCGCCGGAGCCCGTGGGGGGGGGGGGCGAACCAGCCTGTGATGGCCAACATGCAGGAACTCATATCGCAGGTCACCTCTATATTAGAGGAGAAGCTCTCCAAATTCCAAGCTTCAGTTGAGCAGATCCGCGAAGCGGTGGAGCGCCAGAGCGCCAGGCTGCAGCAGGCTGAAGAGAGGATCTCTCGACAGGAAGACAGAACAGAAGCTGCGGATGCCAGACTCGAGGCGCTGGAACAAAAATGCTCGAGGCTGCTACAACAGGTGGATGAGCAGGAAAACAGAAGTAGACGAAATAACTTGAGAATTATTGGAATTCCAGAGTCTGTAAAGGATAAAGAACTATGGAAGTTGGTGGAAGGCTGGTTGCCAGAACAAATGGGCCTGCAATTCCCGGAGAAAAAATTACTGGTGGAGAGAGTTCATAGAATTGGACCGGTGAGAGAGGGAGACCAGCGACCACGTCCAGTGATTGTTAAGATCCTCAATTACGCAAATAAAGAAAAATTAATGCAAGCCTATAGAGAGAAGAAATTGTTGGAATATGAAGGCCACAAGGTACTGCTTTTCCAGGACTATTCAGCTGTGGTGTCTGAACAACGCAGAAAGATGGGGCAGCAGTGTAAGCGGCTCTATGACAAAGGAATAAAATTTGCGCTGCTGTTCCCGGCAAAAGTGCGGGTCCTGCAGGACAATAAGATGCTGTTCTTCACGGATCCTAAAGAGCTTGGCGCATTTGTGGACCGGCTGCAGGAGTGAGAACGAAGAGAAAGCATTAGTACAAAGTGTACAGATACTTGTTTAAAATATGTTGAAAATATCCCAGCAGGTGCTAAGAGGATTTGAGAACTGGAGACTAAAGAGTATGTCTGTGTGCAGGGCGGAGCGAGGAATAGCACACATGTGGATCTCTTGATGACCAGGCAGTGGTCATGGTGCTGAGAGTAAAGTGGCCATTTGGTGAAGATTGAACCATGGGACCTAATAAAGTTTGACATGACAAATCCGTGTGGTCCTCGAGGTGCAGGTGGAGAGCCGCAGACTAGCCCAGTAGCCTCAGGTGGGCGGCTTCTTCAAATGCTATGACATGTGCACTTATGCGAAATGTTAGTTTTTCTTTTATATGTTATGTTTTTGATCATTCAATTTTACTTTTTCTCTTCCTTATAACATAAGATGTCCTATGTATAGGGTATCAGGTTTATGATAGCAGCTGGGAAAGTTTTATGTAGCGGGAATTAGTAGCGGCAGGGTGGGGAATGTGGAAGTTAGGGGGTACGGAGAGTTCCATAAGATAAGGGGAGGCGGGAGGAGGGAACGGAGCGGGAGTCGGGTGATAGGTGGGGGAATGAAAGATGTGGAGTGGATCTGGAACTGTATGGTCGGGAATTCGGGGGGGATGTATGAAAGGGGGAGGGAGGAGGGAGGCCGGAGAAGTTATAGGCTCCCTAGGGGGAGGGGGTGGGGGGGCCGGGAAGATGGGAAAGAAGCGTCCACAGTGACTCTACTACGGGTCGGCCTAGATTCTGTTGCTGGTGATGGGAACTCTCGGGGGGCTCAGCTGGGAGGCCCTCTGGGGGATGTAAGCCAATTACAACTCACTTTGTTTAGAATATTATTTTTGTCCCCGGATGGCTAAGTTGAAAATTGTAACATTGAATGTGGACGGAGTCCATTCTCCAGTCAAAAGGTTCAAGATCCTGCAGACGCTTAGGAAACAAAATACTGACATTGCACTAATTCAGGAAACGCACTTGGGGGATGCGGAACATGCTAAATTAAAACGAGATTGGGTGGGTGAGGTTTACTCTGCCTCTTACAATAACAGGCAGAGGGGAGTGGCTATACTAATCCGGAAAAATCTGGTTTTTGGCCTGCATAGGTTGTACCGTGATCCAGAGGGCCGCTTTGTGATCATAGCGGGAGTATTACAAGGGACAAAAGTGGCCTTATGCAGTCTGTATGCGCCCAATATATACTCACAAAAATTTTTTACCCTCTTAGCTGCAAAGCTAGTTACGTTTAATGAGTACCCGCTTATAATGGGTGGCGACTTCAATATCACTAGTGACCCCCTGATAGATTGCAAACCCCCCAGGAAGGCCAGCAAAGATCACGAAGGGAAAGGAGTGAATTTTATATCAAGGGAGCTTGGGGTACTTGACATTTGGAGACTCTATCATCTAGAAGAAAAAGACTACACATTTTATTCTCATCCTCATAGAGTCCATGCGCGCCTTGACTATTTACTAGTAGCTCGATCCTTACTGAAAGGGGTCGAGCGAACGGAAATAGGGGATTCTCTGGTATCAGATCATGCATTAGTGTGGGTGCAGATGCGGTGGGGAGAAAAGACAGGAGCGGAACGGTGGCGCATGAATCCGGCACTATACCAGAGCAGGGACTTTTGTACTTACTTAAGAAAGGTATGGATGGAATATGTAGAAGAAAATAAGGCACAGCCTGTAAATAATAGAATATTTTGGGAAGCAGCTAAGGCTGTGGTGCGAGGCAAGATTATGGCCTACACGGCTGCCATGCACAGAAAGCGAGAGTCGGATCTTAACAGTCTGCTGGTCAAATTGAAAGAGGTGAGGCGGTTGTTTATTCTCTCCCCATCTGTATCTACTAAAGAAGATTATATGAAGGTACGGAAACAAGTACAGTCCATATGGGATGCGCGGGCTTTATATGATATCAGACTCTACAAGTACCGTCTGCACAGATGGGGGAATAAAACCGGAAAATGACTGGCATCCTTGATAAAGCAGAGATCTGGAAAGAGTTTCATAAGTAAGATCAGGACTGGTACTGGGGACTTGCGAACGAAACGGGAGGAGATCCAACAGGAATTTGTTCACTTTTACTCAACGTTGTATGCTAAGGGTGCGTTTTCAGAGGGTGAATGTCAAAAATTCTTTGATAAGATACAGTTGCCATCTTTGACAGCAGAGCAAGTAGCGAGTTTGAATGCACCAATGCAGGGCAAGGAGGTACAAAGTGTCATCAAACGGCTGCAGTTGGCTAAGGCGCCTGGCCCAGATGGCCTAGGGACCGAGTTTTACAAGATCTTGCAAGACCAAATAGTACAGCCTTTTGTTGGTATGTGCGAGGAGGTGCGAGCAACACGGGATATGGGCTCTTACTTGAATCATGTGTTTATTACAGTATTACTGAAACCTGGAAAGGATCCGGAATTGGTGGGATCCTATAGACCCATATCACTCCTAAACCAGGATGTAAAAATCTTGGCAGCTGTATTGGCAGCGCGGTTAAGTGAATTGGTGCCCTGCCTGGTACATAAGGACCAAGTGGGATTCGTAAAGGGGAGATATGCTTCAGCTAACATTTTGAAAGTGAGTCGTATATTGTTTGAAGGCCGTAAGAAAGGGGGAGACAAGATCATGGCCAGCTTAGATGCGGAGAAGGCCTTTGACAAAGTGCAATGGGACTATTTATTTTGGGTGCTGAAGCAGTACGGGGTAGAGGGTGCATTCCTGGACTGGATAAAGGTGTTATATACCAATCCCACGGCTCAAATTGTGGTTAACGACTCGCTATCCCCTGTGTTGCCTCTGTGGGGCGGCACAAGACAGGGGTGTCCACTATCGCCTCTGTTATTCGTTCTGAGTTTAGAACCATTGGCAGCGAGAATCAGGCAGGAACTGACTTTGAAGGGAGTGTGTGTAGGTGAAGCGGAACATCGCATTAACTTATTCGCAGACGATATGTTGTTGCTTTTGGATAATGCGTCGACAGGAATATTTTCAGTCATGGAACTTATAAAAGAGTTTGGAGCTTTTTCGGGGCTCACAATTAATTTTGGCAAGTCCGAGGCATTACCGATCAGTAACCCATGCTCTAGTATGAACGTGTCCAACTTCCCTTTGATCTGGGCGAAGTCGGGGATAAAATATTTAGGGTATACCTGAGTGCAGATACAGCGTGGGTATACAAGAAAAACGTGGGGGATAGGTTGGAAGAAATTAAAAAGCTATGTGGGAAATGGAAAGATCTCCCTGTAGGTATTTCAGGTAGGGTGGCGCTTGTGAAGATGGTCCTATTACCCAAGATTTTGTATGCCCTGCAGATGGTGCCATTGTGGCTGAGGAAAAAAGAGGAAGCACAGTACAGAAGTATAGTAACAACTTTTATATGGCGAGCGCAGAGACCCCGCATTTCTTTTGCCAAACTGTCTTTGGATAGGGGGAATGGCGGACTTAGGCTGCCAGATATCAGAGCCTACAATGTGGCTGCACTTATGAGATGGATTCACGAATTGCATTCGGGGGCGGATTTTTTCGCACCAGCAGATTTCTGGACAAGCTGGAGTACACCCTATGAGCCATTTGCGGTCTTAGAGTCTGGGTCGATTCGAGGTATGAAAGAGGTTGTGATGAACCCATACTTCATGGCAATACGGAAAGCTTGGAGATGGTGGAAAGAATTGGGCGGAGCTCAGAGAGGGGTGAGTCCATTTCTGCCATTGATAGGTAATCCGGGCTTTATGGCGGGCATGGAGGCGTCCGTATTTAAAACGTGGAAGGCGAGCGGGTGTCGCTATATAGGAGATTTCAGGCAACTGGGTGAAGATCAATTTCCCTCTTTTGAGCAGGTCAGGCGCGCATGGACTGTTCCGAATTCTCAATTCTTTGCATATCTGCAGGTGAGGGACTATGTTCTGACAATAGAAAGGAAGCAGGGGGGGACGGTGGTGTTCCAGAAGTTAGATACCTTATTCCAGCAGATACCTGCTCCGCTGAACAAACTATCACAGTGGCAACAGGTAATTAGGAAACACAAGAAACCCAATTATTTTCAGAAACTAGCAGAAGCTTGGAGCCAAGACACTGGGGATAATGTGACCATAGAATCCTTGGGAGAAGTATTCGGGGAGATTCCTAAGTTAACACCTAATGCAGCGCTGCAAGATATTCAGTTCCGCATCCTCCACAGGGTACACATCTCAAGAGACAAAGGTCACAAGATGGGGCTTTGGCCAGATGCTATGTGTCTTAAATGTCAATCTAAAGTAGGAACATTGCTCCACTCATTTCTGGAGTGCCCTAAACTAGCAGCGCTTTGGACAGGTGCGCTGAAAGAGATAGAGCGCATTGTACGAGGAACATTCGAGTGGTCCTATTCAGTAGTGTATTTGGGCAGTTCTGCAGGATTAAGAGAACAGGGTTTGAATGAGGCACAATGTAAATTCATTTTAGTAGCTATGATGTTAGTGAAAAAAAGTATCTTGATGGCTTGGGTGGATACAGCCCCTCCGCAACTGGGGGTGTGGATGGGAAATATGAAAGAAATGGCGAGCTGGGTGATAGCCTCCCTCAAGTTCTCTACTTCACTGGGACATGGTCAATATAGAGCCTTGTGGGAGCAGGTTGGAAATGTACCCCTATTGGATTTGTAACATGGGAAGGGCGGTGCAGCGAGTAGTAATGACTTTCCTAGCTCCTGATGGTACTAACTGGGGAATGGGCATTCTTGGTTAACTTATCCAAGGAGCAGATATCTAGGCTCCAGAGTGGACGGGGGTGGGGAGAAAAAAGTAAGAGGAGGCTTACTTTCTACATTATTGTTCTGGGGGGGGGGGGGGGGGGGGAAGAAAAAAAAAAAAAAAAAAAAAAGGGAGGGTCAGGGGTGGTTTTACTAAGTGTTGCCACTGTTACTGTTGGTTAGCGGTTTTTGTTGCACTTGAAGAAACGTGTAACTAAATTATATTGATGTACGAATAGCGTTGTATCCAGTTGTCTGAATAATGTTGTTACTGCAATTGTTATGCCTCTGACTCAATAAAGATATTCTCAAAAAAAAAGAAGACTGTGGGACTCTGCTCTCTGCAGCGCCACTAGAGTGTCCTGTGCCAGTCCCAAAATTTACATCAGAAGAGGCAGGAATGGCACAGGAAGCACTAGCGGCACTACAGAGAGCCAGGTCCCGCAGTCTTCTACGATTCTTTATTAGCACAAGCCCAGTGGAGGTGCAATGGTAGTGAGGGAATGAAATGTGCTGCAGGGTGGAGGATAATGGAAGGAGAGAGGAAGCAGGTCTGGCGGGCACAGAAGGTTATGATCAAGCCTCCCCAAGCCTCTTATACAGGGCACCCATGATACCGATACCAGCTTATGCTAGTATTCTGTAATGCAACCTGGGCACCGAGGTGTCATTATAGAATATGCTCTTATTGCACATTATCGAGGAGTCTAACTGGAGGTACTCAATTATAGAATTACCCTTTCAGCGTGTACTGGTCTGTTTATAAAATATACACATATATTGCAACTCTGCCTCCACTTCACCCAAGCCACAGATGAGAGCAGATCAGGGCCGCCGAGAGACTAAGCCAGGCCCGTGGCAAGGCCGCCCCCCCCCCCCCACTGCCACCGCCTCCCCCCTGCTCTCTGGCCGCCGGCGCTGCAGTTCCAAGTCTCCACCCGCCCACCCCTGTCTTCAGCCTCCCTCCATCCGCCACCGGGCCCCCTGCATTCAAATCGGCAGCCCCTCACCTCCACGTGAAAGCGGCAGATCGCCTCCCTTCGGACCTTCCCCTCACTGTGTCCCCCTCTGATGTAACTGATGTAACTTCTGGTTTCCGCGAGGGCAGAACACAGGGAGGGCCTGAACGGAGACGATCAGCGAAAGCTACATACCTGTAGAAGGTATTCTCCGAGGACAGCAGGCTGATTGTTCTCACATATGGGTGACGTCCACGGCAGCCCCTCCGATCGGAGATCTTCACTAGTTTCCCGACAGCCACTCCCCTTCTGTTGGGATCAAAAGAAACAAACATTTGGGCGGACTGTCTGTGGGGCTGTGTCCGCTCCAAGTAGAAGGCCAATGCTCGCTTGCAGTCCAATGTGTGCAGCTGACGTTCAGCAGGGCGGGTTTGAGGACGGGGAAAGAATGTTGGCAAGACAATTGACTGGTTCAGATGGAACTCTGACACCACCTTCGGCAACAACTTAGGGTGAGTGAGGAGGACTACTCTGTTATGATGAAATTTGGTATAAGGAGCATGAGCTACCAAGGCTTGAAGCTCACTGACTCTACGAGCTGAAGTGACTGCCACCAAAAAAATGACCTTCCAGGTCAAGTACTTCAGATGGCAGGAAACCAGTGGCTCAAAAGGAGGTTTCATCAGCTGGGTGAGAATGACATTGAGATCCCATGACACTGTAGGAGGTTTGATGGGGGGCTTTGACAAAAGCAAACCTCTCATGAAGCGAACAACTAAAGGCTGTCCCGAAATCGGCTTACCTTCCACACGGTAATGGTATGCACTAATTGCACTAAGATGAACCCTTACAGAGTTGGTTTTAAGACCAGACTCCGACAAGTGCAGAAGGTATTCAAGCAGGGTCTGTGTAGGACACGAGCGAGGATCTAGGGCCTTGCTGTCACACCAGACGGCAAACCTCCGCCATAGAAAGAAGTAACTCTTCTTAGTGGAATCTTTCCTGGAAGCAAGCAACACTCGAGAGACACCCTCAGAGAGACCCAAGGAGGCAAAATCTACACTCTCAACATCCAGGCCGTGAGAGCCAGGGACCGGAGGTTGGGATGCAGAAGCGCCCCCTCGTTCTGAGTAATGAGGGTCGGAAAACACTTCAATCTCCACAGTTCTTCGGAGGACAACTCCAGAAGAAGAGGGAACCAGATCTGACGTGGCCAAAAGGGAGCGATCAGAATCATGGTGCCTCAATCTGCTTGAGTTTCAACAAAGTCTTCCTCACCAAAGGTATGGGAGGATAAGCATACAGGAGGCCCTCCCCACAATCCAGGAGAAAGGCATCCGAACCTAGTCTGCTGTGGGCCTAAAGTCTGGAACAGAACTGAGGGACTTTGTGATTGGCTCGAGTAGCAAAAAGATCCACCAAGGGGGTGCCCCACGCTTGGAAGATCTGGCGTACCACTCTGGAATTGAGCAACCACTCGTGAGGTTGCATGATCCTGTTCAACCTGTCGGCCAGACTGTTGTTTACGTCTGCCAAATATGTGGCCTGAAGAAAGATGCCGTACCGGCGAGCCCAAAGCCACATACTGACGGCCTCCTGACACAGAGGGCGAGATCCGGTGTCCCCCTGCTTGTTGATGTAATACATGGCAACCTGATTGTCTGTCTGAATTTGAATAATTTGTTGGGACAGCCAATCCCTGAAAGCCTTTAGAGCGTTCCAGACCGCTCGCAAGTCCAGGAGATTGATCTGTAGACCTTGTTCCTGGAGGGACCAACTCCCTTGGGTGTGAAGCCCATCGACATGAACTCCCCACCCCAGGAGAGACACATCCGTAGTCAGCACTTTTTATGGCTGAGGATTCAGAATTTGGAAGGGACGTCCCAGAGTCAGATTGGACCGAATTGTCCACCAATGCAGGGATTGAAGAAAACTCGTGGACAGTCAGACTACATCCTCTAGATCCCCAGCAGCCTGGTACCACTGGGAAGCTAGGGTCCATTGAGCTGATCTCATGTGAAGGCGAGCCATGGGAGTCACATGCACTGTGGAGGCCATATGGCCGAGCAATCTCAACATCTGCTGAGCTGTGATCTGCTGAGACGCCCGTACCCAGGAAACAAGAGACAGAAGATTGTCGGCCCTCGCTTCCGGAAGGTAGGCACGAGCCGTCTGAGAGTTCAGCAGAGCTCCTATGAATTTGAGTTTCTGAACTGGAAGAAGGTGGGACTTTGGATAATTTATCACAAACCCTAGTAGCTCCAGGAGTCAAATAGTCATCTGCATGGACTGTAGAGCTCCTGCCTCGGTGTTCTTCACCTGCCAATCATCGAGATAAGGGAACACGTGCACTCCCCGTCTGCGTAGAGACGCCACTACGACAGCCAGGCATTTTGTAAACACTCTGGGTGCAGAGGCGAGACCAAAGGGTAGCACACGATACTGAAAATGCCTTGTTCCCAGACGGAATCGAAGATACTGTCTGTGAGCTGGCAGTATCGGGATGTGAGAGTAAGCATCCTTTAAGTCCAGAGTGGATAGCCAATCGTTCGCCTGAATCATGGGAAGAAGGGTGCCCAGGGAAAGCATCCTGAACTTTTCTCGGACCAGATATTTGTTCAGGGCCCTTAGGTCTAGGATGGGACGCATCCCCCCTGTTTTCTTTTCCACAAGGAAGTACCTGGAATAGAATCCCAGCCCTTCTTGCCCCAGTGACAGGGGCTCGACCGCATTGGCGCTGAGAAGGGTGGAGAGTTCCTCTGCAAGTACCTGCTTGTGCTGGAAGCTGAAGGACTGAGCTCCCGGTGGGCAATTTGGAGGCTTTGTGACCAAATTGAGGGAGTACCCTAACCAGACTATTTGAAGAACCCACTGGTCGGAGGTTAAGAGAGGCCACCTTTGGTGAAAAAATCTTAACCTCCCCCCGACCGGTAGATCGTCCGGCACGGACACTTTGATTTCGGCTATGCTCTGCTGGAGCCAGTCAAAAGCCCGTCCCTTGCTTTTGCTGGGGAGCCGCAGGGGCCTGTTGAGTCGCACGCTGTTGATGGGAACGAGCGCGCTGGGGTTTTGCCTGGGCAGCAGGCTGGCGAGAGGGAGGATTGTACCTACGCTTACTCGAATAGGGAACAGTCCTCCTTCCTCCATAAAAATGTCTACCAGTTGAGGTAGATGCTGAAGGCATCCAGCGGGAGAATTTGTCGAAAGCGGTGTCCCACTGGTGGAGAATCTGCAATCCGCTGCTGGACTCTATTCTCCAGGTTGGAGGCACACAGCCATGAGAGTCTGTGCATCACCACACCTTGAGCAGCGGCCCTGGACGCGACATCAAAAGTATCGTAAACACCCCTGGCCAGGAATTTACGACACGCCTTCAGCTGCCTGACCACCTGCTGAAAAGGCTTGGCTTGCTCAGAAGGGAGCTTGTCCACCAAGTCCGCCAACTGCCGCACATTGTTCCGCATATGAATGCTCTTGTAGAGCTGGTACAATTGGATTTTGGAGATGAGCATTGAAGAATGGTAGGCCTTCCTCCCAAAAGAATCCAAGGTTTTAGGGTCTCTGCCCGGGGGCGCCGAAGCATAATCCCTAGAACTCTTGACCTTCTTAAGGGCCAGATCTACCACCCCAGAGTCGTGAGGCAACTGAGTCCGCATCAACTCTGGGTCCCCATGGATCCAATACTGAGACTCGATCTTCTTGGGAATGTGGGAATTAGGTAGCGGCTTCGCCCAGTTCGCCAGCAATGTCTTCTTGAGGACATGATGCATGGGTACTGTGGACGATTCCTTAGGTGGCGAAGGATAGTCCAAAAGCTCAAACATTTCAGCCCTTGGCTCATCCTCTGTAACCACAGGGAAGGGAATGGCCGTAGACATTTCCCGGACAAAGGCGGCAAAAGATAGGCTCTCGGGAGGAGAAAGCTGTCTTTCAGGAGAGGGAGTGGGATCAGAAGGAAGACCGTCAGACTCCTCGTCAGAGAAATATCTGGTGTCTTCCTCTGCCTCCTACGAGGCCTCACCATCGGTATCGGACACCAGTTCATGAACTTACATAGTAACATAGTAGATGACGGCAGAAAAAGACCTGCACGGTCCATCCAGTGTGCCCAACAAGACAACTCATGTGTGCTACTTTTTGTGTATACCCTACTTTGATTTGTAGCTATGCTCTTCAGGGCACAGACCGTATAAGTCTGCCCAGCACTATCCCTGCCTCCCAACCTCCAGTCCCGCCTCCCACCACTGGCTCTGGCACAGACCATATAAGTCTGCCCCGCACTATCCCCGCCTCCCAACCTCCAGCCCCGCCTCCCACTACCGGCTCTGTTATCCAATCTCGGTTAAGCTCCTGAGGATCCATTCCTTCTGAAAAGGATTCCTTTATGTTTATCCCACGCATGTTTGAATTCCGTTACCGTTTTCATCTCCACCACCTCCCGCGGGAGGGCATTCCAAGCATCCACCACTCTCTCCATGAAGAAATACTTCCTGACATTTTTCTTGAGTCTGCCCCCCCCCCTTCAATCTCATTTCATGTCCTCTCGTTCTACCACCTTCTGTCCGAAGCCGTGCCCGCCTCGACTCCGTGGAAACATGGCCATGGTGGGAACATCGAGAAGAAGAATCCCGTGCCGGCGGCGATGAAGCTCCCTCCGTCGATGTCGTCGGGGAGTCAGCCTGTGAGGCAGCCGATGCAGGTACCGCAAGCGGTACCGGTACTGGAGACCTCACCATGGGCAAGGGGTCAGCCGTCACCTCACTCGACGGCACCGGCGGCGCAAGCACCCCTGGTACTGGAGGAGAAGGGCGCAACAGCTCCTCCAGAATCCCTGGAAGTATAGCCCGGAGGCTCTCGTTCAGCGCGGCTGCCGAGGAAGGCAAGGAGTCCAGCACCGGCGACCAGCTCAGAATCTGTCCGGGGCGTGGAGGCGGTATTGGCTGTCCATAGTACAGCGCATCGACACCTCCTGAATGGAGGGCGAGCGGTCCTCCCGGCGTCGACGCTTAGTGGGTGCCGATTCCCTTGGCGACCCAGAGCTCTCGGTACCACATCTGGAAGGTGACCGGTGCCGATGCTTCTTTGCCTTCGCATGAAGCACGTCACCGGAACCTCCCGGTACTGAAGAGGAGGACGTTGAATCCAAACACCTCCTTGGGGCCGGGTTCGAAGGGGGGCCTGTACCGCAGGAGCCCTCGAGGCAGGCGGAGACCTACTCGCGGGCTCACTGCCACCAGCAGGGGAATGGACAGCCCTCACCTGTGCTCCTGAAGAAGAGGCACCCTCCGACGACATCAGTACCAACGATGATCCCGGTACCGTAGACGCTGAAGCAACCAGTCAATGACTTCGGTACCGCAGATGTCGATGCACCGGCCGATGACCTCGGTACTGTAGACGTCGATACACCGGACGAGGCCCCAAACAAAATGTTCCACTGGGCCAATCTCGCTACCTGAGTTCTCTTCTTCAACAGAAGACAGAGAGTGCAGGCCTGAGGACGATGCCCAGCCCCCAGACACTGAAGGCACGAACCGTGCCTATCAGTGAGCGAGATAGCCCGGCTGCACTGGGTGCACTTTTTGAAGCCGCTGGGAGGCTTCGATGACATGGGCAGAAAAATCACACCGGCGAAATCAAAATTCGCGATGATGGCAATGGGCACCAAAAAAGTTGGGAAAAACCCGTATGGGCGGCCAAAAGGGCCGCTCTCGAAAGCGAAAGGAAACTTAACGGGAAAAACTCAAAAATAAGGCTTTTTTTTTTTTTTTGAAAATACACAAACGCGACAGAGAAAAATCGCAAGACTTCCAAACGGAACAACGCGGCGAAAGCCACAAGGGTCGCCTCAGGGCACAGACCGACCGAAAACCAGCCGTCCTGAGCTGCGGAAAAAAGAAGACTGACGAGCACGCTCGCGTTCAGGCGGGAAGACGGTCGCGCATGCGCACTGTGCATGCGCACGCGAGGGCTAGCAAACGCTTTTGCTAGTGAAGATCTCCGATCAGAGGGGCTGCCGTGGACGTCACCCATATGTGAGAACAAGCAGCCTGCTTGTCCTCGGAGAATGCCGCTTTCACATGGAGGTGAGGCGCTGCTGATTTGAATGCAGGGTGGCGGTGGCGGACGGAGGGGGGCTGTCAACGGAGCCGAGGGCAGGCAGGTGAGACCGGGGACTGCAGCGCCGGTGGCCAGGCCAAGGCCCAGGGAATTTTGTCCCCCCTGCCCCCCCTCTCGGCGGCCCTGGAGCAGATCATACAAAAGTAGGTGCACTCTTTCTCTGTGTCTTTATATGCATATATAGTCTGACAATTTTAAAAAAAAAACCTTTTCTGCATGTAAAACAGTGTTAACATGTGGAAAAGCTTTATATAACTACCCCCATGTTTCAGTTCAAAAGCACAGCCATTATCAAATTACAGTACAATAATTTCTTGATAGCATACCCAAATATTAAATATGACACATGTTGCTAACCTGTGTTTTATCTAATGTAGTCATGCAAATGCAAAGCAATCATCCCAGCTCTCTCCCACTCAGATCTTCACACCTCAATCTGCCATATGGGTTCCAGCATTTTAGGCTGAATTTGTCAGCCATCTGTTGCTATTTTCCTCACATTTTTTTCTAATCTCTTTTGGCTAATATTCCATATTTTATTTGCACAGATTTGATATTCCACTTTTAAAGCCAAAGATATAGCAAAGTGGTAAAGAAAAGTGATAAGATTTTCTTATCTATTCCTGCCCAAGCTAAAATAGGCCAGATTTACTAAAGCACATTATCATGTTAGTGCATACTAATAGCATTAAATGGGGCCTATGATAAATTTTGCCTTTATATGTAAGCCTGACTCCTAGCAGCAATACCATAATATTACCGCTAGGGGTCTCAGTGGTCATTTTTAGTGCAGTCATCATCGAAGCAGGAATAATAAGGCATCACTCTCACTATACTAGGAGCCAGATGCACAAAGGTCCCGTTAAGGATCCGTCTGCGTTTCCAAACCGGTAAAAATTTACCAATTTAGAAACACAGAGGGATTCACAAAGAAAATCGCATGCAAATGAGCTGCTCATTGCTTTTGCGACCCAGCTCATTTGCATGCGATATGGGGGAAGCAAGTCGGTGAGCTGAGCATGCGCAGAACAGTCAACTGCTATGCGTGGCTGCTCTGCGCATGCTACAGACGGCTCTCATACACGCAGACAAGCTGCGTATGGTATAGCAGTAGATTTACCCTTTTTTGTTTTTTTTGGCAAACACAAAAGCGCTTTTTTTGGGATGGGCATACCTGTATTGCAGCTCCCTGCCTCCCGCTGCTGGGAAAAAATGAGAAAAACCTCTCTGCTGCTCGCCACTCTTCTGTGAGGAATCAGCAGCATCAGGGCTTGGTTCCACCCCCAGCTGTTCCTGCTGCTTCCTTCTATTGGCTGGCTGACATCCTAGAACGCCCATCTCCCTGAAGATGGACTCTCATTGGCTGGCTGCTGTCCCAACTCCTCCTCCCTGCAGGGCTTTCCTGATGACATCACTTTAGAGCTGTGAACTAATTGGATCCAAACTTCCTGGTGTCCCCCTCCAGTAATGAGTGGACGGGACATCCCAGGCTGATGCTGTCCAATTGGTTTAGCCCCTCTCTGTGGAGGGGGACACCAGGAAGTTTGGATCCAATCAGTTCACAGCTCTAAAGTGATGTCATCAGGAAAGCCCTGCAGGGAGGAGGAGTTGGGACAGCAGCCAGCCAATGAGAGTCCATCTTCAGGGAGATGGGCGTTCTAGGATGTCAGCCGGCCAATAGAAGGAAGCAGAAGGAACACATGGGGGTGGAACCAAGCCCGTTTCCCACAGACGCCGTTTCTTTGATGGACCCTTGTCTTCCTTGCATTTTTGGTAAGTCACCATTACTTTTATGCTTTACATTTCGGTACTGCCCCCCCCCCCAAATTCTTGCCAGTAAAATGTAATTTGAAAAAGAAACATATGGCACGGCTTTCATACACGCAAAGAAGCTGCGTGTAACTGGTATTCTTTTTTTTTTTTGTGCTCCATCTTCCCTGCCTTGTTTCTCCCTTTCTCCTACTTGTGATAATAAAGAACCGGCAGGTCCACACCTCCCGTTAAAATTTCCACGGTAAAGGTAGGGACATAGGCGCCCCGTATAAGAGGCTTGGAGAGGCTAAGCCTCCCCAGCCCAACTGTGCCTTCCCATGGCTGCCTCCTCCTCGAAAAACAAAATTGTAGCTTCCTCTCCTCGCCGTGCCTGCGTCCACCCCCCCACTCGTGGCGCCAGCCCCTCACTTCATCAACCTATAATGGCTCTCCCTTCATGCCCCCCTCGTGCGTTTAACCCTTTTATTTTCAGTGGCTGCGACAGTAGTGAAGAAGACAACACTGCGGGCTCGCCTTCTGCAATGATGTATTTCTTGTTTCCGTGAGGGCGGGACATTGTGTGAGGGAAGGGAAAAGCTGGAAGCAAGCCCGTAGTGCTTTCTTCTTCACTGCCATCCCTACCACTGAAAATAAAAGGGTTAAATGCGCAGGGGGGGGGGAGAAGGAAGGAACGGAGAGGAGGGCTGTCGGGGAGCTGAGGGAGGGCATGGAGAATCGCTGGACATGGAGAGAAGGGGAGGGCAGGGGGAGAGAAGAGATCGCTGGACAGGAGAGGAGGGGAGGGCAGGGGAGAGAGGAAATTTGCTGGATATGGGTGGATGGAGGAGCGGGCAGGAGAGAATGGAGAGTTGCTGGACATGGATGGATGGAGGGGGCAGGGGAGAGAGGAAATTTGCTGGATATGGATGGATGGAGGAGAGGGCAGGGGAGAATGGATAGTTGTTGGACATGGATGGATGGATGGAGGGGAGGGAAGGGGAGACAGGAGAACTGCTGGACACGGCTGGATGAATGGGGGCAGGAGAGAGAGGAAATTTGCTGGATATGGGTGGGTGGAGAGGGCAGGGGAGAATGGAGAGTTGCTGGACATGGATAGATGGAGGGGAGGGAAGTAGGAAGGAGATGCACATGGATGGAGGAGAGGGAAGAGAGGAGTAATGCCGGACATGGATGGATGGAGTGGAGGGCAGGGAAGAGAGGAGAAAGGTTGTACAAGGATGGAGGGAAGGAAAGACAAAGGAAGGAGATGCACACGGATGGAGTGGAAGGGAGAGAGGAAAAATGCTGGACATGGATGGAGGGGAGGGAAGACAGTGGAAGTAGATGTACATGGATGGAGGGGAGGGGAGTGAGGAGAAATTCTGGATATGGATGCAGGGAAAATTGCTGAATTTAAAGGCTGGATCGGAACACTTTGAGGGCAGATGCTGAAACTGGAGAAAGGATAGGGACAGGGCTACAGATGGTAGACAGGATGCATAAGTACACAGGAAGGATGGTGGACATGGTGAGAGAAAAAATATCAAATGGAAAACAGAAGACACTGGGACCAAAGCGAATAGAAAAACTAAATGATCAGAAAACAAAAGTAGAAAAAAGTATATTATTCAGAATTTATTAATTGGAATATGTCAGCTTTTGGAAATGTGCATCTGTGATATTTTGCATGTATTTTCAATTTTTCTAGTATTGCTGTATGCTGAGTCTGACTTCTTGAGGTAACTTTCCAGTTCAGTATTTTGCCTTCATATCTGTTTTGTCATGTGTTTTTCATGTGTGATCAAGGTGCAGTATTCTGCTAGCGTGTAGTATTTGCAGCCCTTTTTGTTTTGTTTTGTTTTTTTCACTAGGTTGTGTACTGGTGTTTTAGAGCCCGGTGTAATTACAGTGCTGCCTTTCCACGCATAAGGTTGTAGCTCATCCTGTCTTTGGAATTAGTGCTGTTATGGTTTGGTAAAGTTATGAGTGTGTTTTTGCACAAGTTTGTGTATAGTGTTTTGCAGTGGAGAGATTCAGGCTTATTTTCGAAAGAGAAGGGCGCCCATCTTTCGACACAAATTGGGAGATGGGCGTCCTTCTCCCAGAGTCGCCCAAATCGGCATAATTGAAAGCCGATTTTGGGCGTCCCCAACTGCTTTCCGTCGCGGGGATGACCAAAGTTCCCGGGGGTGTGTTGGAGGCATAGTGAAGGCGGGACTTGGGCGTGCCTAACACATGGGCATCCTCAACTCATAATGGAAAAAAGAAGGGCGTCCCTGACGAGCACTTGGCCGACTTTACTTGGTCCCTTTTTTCTTACGACCAAGACTCAAAAAGGTACCCAAACTGACCAGATGACCTCCGGAGGGAATCGGGGATGATTACTCCCCCAATGGTCAATAACCCCCTCACACCCTCAAAAAACAACTTTAAAAATATTTTGTGCCAGCCTCTATGCCAGCCCAAATGTCATACTCAGGTCCCTCGCAGCAGTATGCAGGTCCCTGGAGCAGTTTTAGTGGGTGCAGTGCACTTCAGGCAGGCGGACCCAGGCCCATCCCCCCACCTGTTACACTTGTGGTGGTAAATGTGAGCCCTTCAAAACCCACCAGAAGCCCACTGTACCCACATCTAGGTGCCCCCCCCCTTCACCACTAAGGGCTATGGTACTGGTGTATAGTTATGGGTAGTGGGTTTTGGGGGGCTCAGCTCACAAGGTCATGGAGCTATGCACTTGGGAGCAATTTGTGAAGTCCACTGCCGTGCCCGGTTGGTACCCGGTTGATGTCCTGGCATGTCAGGGGGACCAGTGCACTACTAATGCTGGCTCCTCCCACGACCAAATGGCTTGGATTTGGTCATTTCTGAGATGGACGTCCTCAGTTTCCATTATTGCCAAAAATCAGAAACGACCAAGTCTAAGGACGACCATCTCTAAGGTCGACCTGGGCGTCCCCGACCGTATTATCGAAACGAAAGATGGACGGCCGTCTTGTTTTGATAATATGGGTTTCCCCGCCCCTTCACAGGGCTGTCCTGCGAGGACGTCCCCAGGAAAACTTGGGTGTCCCTTTCGATTATGCCCCTCATTGTGTGTTGGCCTTACTGAGGTGGCACCAAAACATCAGAAAGAGTATAGAGCCTAAATTATGACACACTACCTCTTGAAGGACCTACATATGGTCATTAATAAAAGGAGCTCATCGTGAACACTATCCACCCTAAAAGGATGTTTTGTGGCTCTCAATGAGAATTGTGATATTATGATCCCTTGTTTCATATTGTTGACGGTCTGCATTTTCCATATGGGTGGTATATTGGTGTATTAGGGTCTGCCCAGTGTAATATTTATGGTACAGTAAGGTTCTGAGTGTGTTTTTGCACAAATTTGTGCATAGTGTTTTGCAGTTGAGCGACTGTGGTTAGTATATGCTTTGAGCAACCACTTTATTCTTTGATATATAATACGTATCTAATATCTAAATTTAATAAAAGGTATTGTGACTATTTTATTTTTACTTATTTTTTTTCTGTGTGTTGTCATACAATTATGGGTGTAAGCTCTACTCCTGGCCCCTCCCCTAACCCTATCCCCTTTAGCCTCCTCAAACAGTTGGGCCACCGACCGCCTATGGGAAGGGACTACTTTTGTGCATGGGGTAGGAAACGGTAGTGCATTGTGTCGCTTTCACATTATAATAGTAATTAGCTCATTTGCATTCTGTTTTCGTTAGCTGCTACCATGACAGTAAAATGGCTCGGAGAACCCTTTTCTGCATGTCCCGGTTTACTACTTGCGCGCTAAGCTGGCTAGAACCAGTTTAAAAACCACATTGCTGGCTCGTTAAGTTTAGTGCATCTGGCCCTAGAAGCCAGGCACTCCTGGTAAAGCCATGATGGGGACTGGGGGAATCTGCTAGAGGTGACACCTTGAGTTGGTACCTTAGGGGGGGTATCAAGTGGAAATGGCCATGTGGTGGGGGGTTGTGAGCATGTGAGGGAGGAGGAGGGGTCTGGTATTTAAACACCTATGTCATAGAGGAGGTTCATTTCCGGGGGGGGGGGGGGGGGGGGGTGCCATGAGGATACATGCTGTGGTGGAAGGGGAGGGGAAAATCAGATGCCTTAGGGCAAGGGGGGGTTGCAATATGGCCCTTTATAGAGGGAGCCACTCCACTTATATTAAGCGGGGGGTGGGACCTCTACGTTTTTTCTGTTGGAATGTAATTGTATTTTACATGCATTGCCTGTCACCTATTATTTCTCTGTGATTACTCTGTGATCTCTGATGTGAATTACTTAGAGAGGTCACACAGCTATGCAACTTCCTGTGGGGGTTAGATGCAGCACATGGAGCACATGGAGCTCATGATCTCTCCTAACCTGAGAGGATCTATGGTGGTGTGAGCATCCATTACCATCTAAGCACATGGAAGGAGCTGATAATACAAATGTATAGTAATATGTATATATAAGCCTGTCTGATTATAATCTAACTACAAACTGTGAGTAAACAGATGTTTTGTTACTTCAACTTTAAAGTGACTCAGCAGTGAATTATTCAGGGGTAAATGAGAGAGAGATGAAGAAAGAAATTAACATTTCTAAAGCTGAAGCTGTGTGTACTAAAATCTGCTAATTATTTACTACAAATAATCCAACAAAAGGGTTATGGGCCCAGGGCCAGGAATTGAAAAAGAAGAGAAATATTACCAGGCAGAAAAAAAGGCCACATTTTTTCTCTTAAGTTTTAAAGGAAAGATTCAGTCTGTCTCTCTCTCCCCCCACACAGCAGACAGAAGGCTAAGAAAATGGCTGAGGGAAGAAATTCACCATTTTTCTATTCTCTCAAGGTGCCAAAATTAACTGAGTTTAATTATCAGCAGTGGGAACTAAGATTCATATGTCTCCTTCGAGCAAAAGGATTAAATATATGCTTAGACCAAGACAGAACAGCTGAAAATATGGCTGAATGGGACAATGCAAACTATTATGTGAAGTGCATGCTTTTGGAAGCTCTCTCAGAGAAACAAGCCATATTAGTGGAGGGAAAAGATACACCAAAGGACATTTTATATAAACTGAGAACTATGTATGCAACTACATATGCAAAGCAGCAACCAATTTGGCTGGCAGAGTTGAATGAAACCAAATTAAGGGATAAAAGTAAATGTAATGATCACATTATGCATCTTATGTCTTCATTTCAAAAGCTAGAACTTTCTGGAATTCCCATGTGTGATGCATTGAAAAGAGCATTTCTTTTTACCTCACTATCAAAGAAGTTTGATGTTTTTAGGTCTGTAAATGAGGCCATTGAAGGGCAATCTTTTGAACAGACAACATCAAAACTAAGGCAGGAATGCATAATAAATGATTCTGAGGAGATGTGTTCTCAAAGCAAGTCAGAGAGAAATGAAACAAATTTCTTGGCAAAGAACAGAGGAAGGCGGAGCTATGGGAAAACTCCACCCAAGGGCAAGCTGATTTGCTACTCATGTGGAAAGGAGGGACATGTATCTAAATGGTGTAAGGAAACACAAAACACTCCCTCTAGCTCACCTAAGCCAATGGAACTAAAGAATTTTCAAACCAGGAAATGTATGAAGGACAAAGATAAACACAAGGGCTTTCTAATGGCAGAAAAATCTTTGACTATGGTAAATAATAATTCAAATGAAAGTACTTGGATTTTGGATTCAGGGAGCACATGCCATTTAACCAATTGTAAAGATTTCTTTCAGGAAATGTGTCCAGAAGAAGGAATTCTTAAAACTGCAAACGCAGGGACTGCTAAGATCCAAGCAAAAGGTATTGGATTCTTAAAATGCAAAGTGTCTAATGAAGTTAAAGAAATTCCTGTAAGTGATGTCTTGTATATTCCCCAAGCAGTTTGCAATATGCTTAGTGTATCTACATTAGATAAGAAGGGATTTGCGATTCATTTTGAAAAAAGTAAGTGCACAATCTCTAAAAATGATGAAGTGTATGCTGAAGCTTTTATGCATAATGATGTTTATAAGCTGAACATTTCAGGTGAAGCCTCACATATGGCGCAAGTAAGGAAGAATGATGGTAAATGTAGTCTGGAAATCTGGCATCGCCGCCTGGGACATCGTGATTTTAAGGTGATCCAGGATCTTTACAGTAAGCAACTAGCCACCGGCATTCAGATAAGTGCAGATGCTGGTAAAATGGAGAAATGCATAGACTGTGTTACTCAAAAGGGTGTGAGACCCTCATTTCCTGCATACACAGGAAATAGGAGTAATAAAGTACTGGACTTAATACACAGTGACTTATGTGGACCGTTTAATATCCCATCATTGGGAAATAACAGATTTGTGCTAATATTCTTGGATGATTTCTCTAGATATTGTGTGGCCTATTTGCTGAAAGAGAAAAGTCAAGTCACAGACATGCTGAAGAAATACGTAGCCATGGTGAGCAATAAATTTGAAAGAAAACCAAAGGTTCTTCAGACCGACAATGGTGGTGAGTTCACTTCACAAAGCATGCGCACATTTCTAGAACAAGAAGGCATTCAGCATATCACAACAGTAGCTTATACACCAGAGCAAAATTCTGTTGCAGAGAGAAAATTTAGGTCACTTGTGGAAATGACCAGATGTATGCTGTCAGATAGCAATCTCCCTAAAAGACTATGGGGGGAAGCCATTCTCACAGCAGTGTACCTACAAAATAGAATGCCAACTAAAGGCGCTGAGCGCACACCACATGAGACATGGCATGGTAGGAAGCCAAACCTTTCACACATAAGAACATTTGGAAGTACAGCATATGCTCATGTACCAAAGCAAAGAAGGCATAAGCTGGATTCCACAACAGAAAGGGGCATTTTAGTTGGCTATGCTCCAGGACACAAAGGATATAGAATTTTGAATCTGAAAACTGGCGTTGTTGGCATAAGACATGTTACATGTTTTGATGAAAACAAAAGGGTTGATAAAGGCTGGATTATCCCAGATGAGCCTTATCATCCAGAATATGAAACTAGAACCATAATAGACATGCCAGTGTATATAAATGCCATACCAAGGCAGATGTCTGAAAGCAACTCATCTGTATCTAACGAGGAACAGGCAGAGGAAGCAGACACAGAAAGGATCATTGAAGAAGACAGTACAGTTGGAGAAGGGGAATCAATTGGAGAAGTACTCTCAGATTTAGAGGATGCAGAAAGGTCAGACCAACCTGTTGTCAGACGCTCATCCAGGGAAAACAAAGGTGTTCCACCCCCAAGACTGTCTTACCTAACAAAGTCAGCAGAAGCTCAAGAGCCCTTAACATGGGATGAGATTGAGAAAATGCCAGCAGAAGAAGCTGCTGAATGGCATAAAGCTGCACAAGAAGAAATTGATGCATTGGATAAAAATAATACTTGGATTCTTACAAAATTACCTCCTGGCAAGAAAGCTATAGGATGCAAATGGGTATTCAAGTTAAAAAGGAATGCACAAGGAAAAGTGGAAAGGTATAAAGCCAGATTAGTGGCAAAGGGATATCTTCAAAAATATGGAGAAGATTTTGATGAAGTGTTTGCACCTGTAGTGAAACACACGACAATCAGAACACTTCTGAGCATTGCAGTCTCAAAAGGCATGCAAGTCAACCACATTGATGTGAAAACAGCGTTTCTTCACGGAGATATAACTGAAGACTTGTACATGGAACAACCAACAGGTTTCATAAATACAAAACAAAGACAGCTAGTGTGTAAATTAAACAAAGGTCTTTATGGATTAAAGCAAAGTGCAAAATGTTGGAATGAAAAATTGCATGAAATATTGACAAATTTAGGATTTAAGCAAGGTGAAGCAGATAAATGCTTGTACACTAGGTGCACAAATGGACAATATGCATACATTTTAGCTTTTGTTGATGATCTGCTCATTGCAAGCGAAAGTGAGCAAGAGTACAAGGACATTGTAAAGTGTTTAAACCTCAATGTTGAGATAAAAGAACTTGGTAATGTGTCATACTATCTTGGTATAGAAATTGAGAAACAAAATGATGGTTCTTATCTTCTAAGCCAGAAGCAGAAAATAAATGAGCTTATTGAAAGTTTAGGTATGCAAGATGCCCAAGTTGTAAGCACTCCCATGATCACTGATTTTCTGAAGGATGAAACAGTAAGAGAACCTTTACCAGATAACATCCAATATAGATCAGCCATAGGTAAGCTTTTATATCTAGCTACCACATACAGGGCTGATATAGCAAATGCAGTAGGAATTTTGAGCAGAAGGGTCAGCTCACCTACCAAATCAGATTGGACTGCAGTTAAAAGGATGGTAAGGTATTTAAAGGGTACCATTGATTGTAAATTAAAGATTTCAGCCAATAGTAATCCAAAACTAATATGTTACTGTGATTCAGATTGGGCAGGGGATCATTCTGATTATAAATCCACAAGTGGATATGTGTTTATGTATGGAAATGTACAAATTTCATGGGCCAGTCATAAACAAAGTATTGTGAGTTTGTCTTCTACAGAAGCTGAATATGTGGCTGTATCGGAAGCGTGCAGAGAACTGATGTGGATTGAAAAACTTTTGCTGGATTTCGGAATAGCTGAAAAGAGACCAATCCAGATAATGGAAGATAATCAGAGCTGCATCCGACAGTCACAGAATGACAAGGTTCAGTCACGCACCAAGCACATCGCAACGAAATACCACAACGTGCGAGAGTTGGCGAAAGAAGGGGTCATCAGTCTACACTATTGTCACACCAGTGAGATGACAGCTGACATCATGACCAAACCGTTACCCAGAGAACATTTTGTGAATCTGCGTATAAAGCTTGGACTTTGTATGAATAAATAATTGCATGACAGTTATGCATGAGAAGGGGTTTGTTGGAATGTAATTGTATTTTACATGCATTGCCTGTCACCTATTATTTCTCTGTGATTACTCTGTGACCTCTGATGTGAATTACTTAGAGAGGTCACACAGCTATGCAACTTCCTGTGGGGGTTAGATGCAGCACATGGAGCACATGGAGCTCATGATCTCTCCTAACCTGAGAGGATCTATGGTGGTGTGAGCATCCATTACCATCTAAGCACATGGAAGGAGCTGATAATACAAATGTATAGTAATATGTATATATAAGCCTGTCTGATTATAATCTAACTACAAACTGTGAGTAAACAGATGTTTTGTTACTTCAACTTTAAAGTGACTCAGCAGTGAATTATTCAGGGGTAAATGAGAGAGAGATGAAGAAAGAAATTAACATTTCTAAAGCTGAAGCTGTGTGTACTAAAATCTGCTAATTATTTACTACAAATAATCCAACATTTTCCCCACATGTGGCTTTCTAAATTTCTGCGCCATCTGTATGTATTCTGCACCTATTTTACAAGGGACCCTATGTTTGGCAGAACCTCTTGTAAAACAGTATGGGAATTCTTCACATCTTGACCTGAACGTGTGAATTCCCCTCTACCTACTATCTAAAATCTGGCAGATGCACATCTGCCTTGACACAGTCTATGATGCTGGAATACCATCAATGTCAGACACATTTGCAAATCATCTAATAACCAGCATTCTCCCTGGGATTCTGTTGTTATTATGTGCTAATTAATATACAATTACTTTTGAAAGCATACCCAAAGAAATCTGCCGTGGAACTGATGAACAAGGCAGCAAAATCACAAGCACTCAGAAAGACAGGAGACTGCATGCAACTTTGAAGGCTCCCCATGGATGCAACTAAGGGCAACATTTTCAGTGATTAGCAAACATCAAGGAAGGGTTGAAAGACAGCAGATCAATGCAGTGTACACTTGTTTAATAGCTTGGATGCTGAATAGTTTTGGGACTTAAACATAAAAGGAACAGTAATGTTTACCAGTGCCAGGTGGGTCTAAGCATTAGAGTTCAATCACTTGGGCATCCTTGAGAACTGAGGTTGCTGAAGAGAAAGTGGCACCCTGAGTCAACTTGCTTTGGTGGCACCCCCCCCCCCCCCCCATCGCATCACTTCCAGCACCATCCCCGTGAGTTCGGCAACTCTTCTTTCCCCCACCCCGGGTCCAGTCTCTTTCCCTCTCATCTGTCCCCATTTCTGTGAGAGTGGCAGTGCTCCCTTATCTTTCTCTCTCCTCTGTGGTCCTGTAAAGTCTACATCAGTTGCCGGCAGCAACAGCAGCAGCATGACAAGCTGCTTTCAGTCAGCCCCTGGGTCTTCCTTCTGCCGCATCCCGCTCACAGGAAATTGCATCATAGGAGGAAGGACATGGCAGAGGAAAGACACCGGAGATGGTCAAAGGCAGCCTTTCATGCTGCTGCTGCTGCCAGCAACCGATGTAGACTTTATAGGACCACAGGTGAGGGACCACTGCTGGACCCACGGGAAGGGAGAGAAAAGGCTTAACCTACAGACCAGGTGAGGTCAGAGGCTGGGTATTTTTGCACTCTTATTTGCCAGTGCCCTGGGCCAGAGCCTCACATGGTGCAATGGTTAAGCCGGCCCTGCTTGAGAAACCTGCCAAGTACAGTTTAGAGAAAAAAACATCCTGTAAGTCTCACTGAGAATTACAGAATTAAAGTATGCTCTTTGTGCTCACCTTTAAAAGATATCTAACCAAAAAATGGGCCCATTTCAAGTATTGGTTTTGCCTGGTAAATTAGTTTTATGTACTGGAAAATTTGCTTCACACAGTCTCATTGAAATTGGAAATTAGAATGTCTCTCACAAAGGATATTTTCAAGCAAAATGAACTGCTGCAACTTGGTGCATGTAAAATGTGTCACAGCACCTTAGAACTGGACACACACACACAATATTCTTTCTACTGTGTCCAATCTGATGTGAGGAATCTCTCATCATGTCTCATGACTACACACCAAAAATAGACACTCCCACTCTATACCTAACAATAGTATCAGGCTCATATTTTATGATATGTAACCAGAACACGGACATCCTCCCCCATGTCCCATAATTTACACTACTAAAGTTATCTCTCTCCCTCCGTATATCCCAGAATGTAGATGCCTCCTTTACATTTAACAGTACATTTATGAAGCTCTCTTCCTCAACATCATGGTACATATCTAGAGAGAAGGACCTTCTATCAGTTTATTATACAATATACCCAGAAAGAAGATGCCTTGTCCCATACCTAACAGTGTTTAAGCCAGACAGGGGGCACCATTTCTATATCTGTCAGTACATATAACAAGATGGAATTATTTCTTCCCATACCTTATGACATACATGACAAACTCTATTTCCTTTAACTCATGGAGAATACTCAAGCAAAGAGGTGAATTTCCCTTTATCTTACTTAAGATGATGAGAAATGGAGGTATCTGTCATACATCAAAGAACGTATCCCAGATTATTGTACATTTGCGCTTCTCATCTACTCACTCATCTCTGAAGATATGTGTATATATAAAATCATACACACACAATGGCAGACAAATACATGTACACTCACATGTATATCTACACATATATATTTAGGTTATTAACTTTTCTTCTAGGTTCCCTTTTTTGCCAAATAAAATGCACCAGGTGCTTTCACACCTCACAGATCCAAGAAATGTATTTAGAGGACAATTTTCAAAGCCATTTATGCAAGAAAAATGCATTTTACCTTTGCAAAAATCAGCCTTCGGAAAACTGTCCTCCATCAATATGCTGAATGTCAGTGCAGTGTTTCACATCAGGCAAACACTGAGCCGCACGAGAAACTAGATTTCCCAGGACAGTGTTTAGGTTGGGATAGGGAAATAATACATATAGGTGGTGTTATCAAATCCATGTTCATTTTATTCCTATGAAAATATACCCACACTGAGAAAACCCATAGTGGAGTGTAGCCTGGGCACAGAAAGGGTGGACGTCAGACATACCGCCATATTTTATAAAATCTTTGAGTATATGCATACATTTACACCTGCTTTGGAGCAGGTGTAAACTTGTGCGTTTGCAGTGCTACAGTGGCTGGTTGTGGAAGCCTATTTTATAAAAGGCACATAAGCATCTATGTTGCATTCATAAAATAGGCACTTCATACAAAGGATTTCATACATAGGCATCCTGTTATAAAATACAGCCCACTGTAGGAAGTTTGAAAATTATCCCCTTACTAACAAGCTTAATTGACCGCTTGAAATATAGAGATTGGCGAGACTGCATGATACAGCAACTTGTCAATCCAACACAGACAACATTAGAAAGCTGTATTCAGTGGAGACAGAGGGATGTCTTTTACATGAAATACTCAGGTTTTTTCTGTATTTTAAAATCTATTCCCTTCCCACCCCAACACCCAGCACTGGTGATGTGCTTAGAAACCACTGGAAGAAAAATCCTCCATCGCCACAGACTCTGACATCAGTATTGTTACCAAGCATTGCATTAAACAGAGCAGGTTTGCAGTTATGCTCTTGAGCAGGGGCATATCTGCGTGGGGCCACAGGGGCCTGGGCCCCCGCAGATTTCACCCTGGACCCCCCCTACCGCCGCCAACCCTCCCCTGCCGTTGCCATGGGTACCTTTGCTGGCGGGGGACCCCAACCCCCGCCAGCCGAGGTCCGCTTCCTCCTGCCGCTTTTAAGTTCTTCTTCGTCATAGGCTCTGTCACTCCGTGCTGTTCAAAGAAGCTGGCGCTGCTACCTCAATCCACTTTTGGAGTCTGACGTCGCTGCACGTTGTACGTGCAGGACGTCAGACTCTGTTTCTGTGAGTCTGACGTCCTGCATGTACAACGTGCAGTGACGTCAGACTCCGAAAGTGGATTGAGGTAGCAGCGCCAGCTTCTTTGAACAGCACGGAGTGACGGAGCCTAGGACGAAGAAGAACTTAAAAGCGGCAGGAGGAAGCGGACCTCGGCTGGCAGGGGTTGGGGTCCCTCGCCAGCAAAGGTAGGTGACGGTGGAAGGGGGGTCGGCAATGGTGGCCGGGGGGGGGGGGGGGGGTCAGAAATGGTGGCGGCGACGGGGGGGGGGGGCTATAATGTGCCCCCTCACTCTGGCTCCGGCCCCTGCTACCGCCGACTTTCAGATACGCCCCTGCTCTTGAGGCAGAGGTTTTGGTGTGGCAGACATGATAGAGGACTACAAAGCTCAGGAGAGAAATCATGTTAAAAACCAGGCAGTTTCCACGACAGCAAAGATGGACCTGCACTCCCAGTCATGAGATGGCAGGTGCTTTAAGTGAGGAAGACACCATCTGGTGGCTCGAATAATGAACCAGGATTTAGCAGAACAACATAAGGTTCACAAAGTGAAATCTCTGCTCTTTCTAAACTCTTTAATCTATTGGGGAAACTCCTTCATTACTCGGCTACATTTCTTTGTAAATTGTCTTTTTGGTTTGTTTGTTTTTTTTAATTCATTTCCAATATAATTAAAAAAAGAAAAACTTTGCAAAGAATAAATACAGAATCTGGGGATCTGAAGGTGACAAAACAGTGTGACAAGGCAGTGGGCATAGCCAGAAGGATGCTAGGCTGCACAAAGAGAGGTGTAAACAGCAGAAAGGAGGAGTTGATGCCCCTGTACAAGTCATTGGTGAGGCCCTACCTAGGGTACTGTGTTCACTTTTGGAGACCAAAAGATATATGAGAAGATTCTGGAAGACCTGAATATGTATACCCTAGAGGAGAGGAGGGACAAGGGAGGTATCATACAGACATTTAAATACTTGAAATGTATTAATATAGAAACAAATATTTTCAAGAGAAGGGAAAATGGTAAAATTAGAGGACATGAATTGAGGCTGCAGGGTGGTAGACTTAGCAGTAATGTCAGAAAATTATTTTTCAGAGAGAGGGTGGTTGATGCCTAAAATGCCCTACTGAGGGAGGTGGTGGAGAAAAAAAAACTGATTTGTGGAATTCAAAAAGGCATGGGATGAACATAAAGGATCTCTAATTTAGAAAATGAATTATATGCAACCCTTTGTTTTTTTATATGTTTGCATGTCAAGTAGTACTTAGATAGCAACTCTGGCTGCATCAACTAAAGGCCGGTACTGGGCTGTTTTGTACAGTCTGAGTCCCACATATAGCGATCTGGTTTAGGATGGGCTGGAGAGAGCTTTGACAGAAACTCCAATTATTTGTAATGTGAGGACAGTGCCAGGCTGACTTTTATGGTCTGTGTCTCACAAATGACAAGACGGATTCGAATAGGCTGGAATGAGATTTGATGGCAACTCCAGTAGTTGGAACATAAGGGAAGGGGAAATGGGACTTGAT
This sequence comes from Microcaecilia unicolor, assembly GCF_901765095.1. NCBI lineage: Eukaryota > Metazoa > Chordata > Amphibia > Gymnophiona > Siphonopidae > Microcaecilia > Microcaecilia unicolor. The sequence goes on from NC_044036.1 coordinate 243,912,408, forward strand.
ATACTGCCTTTCTGTGGTATTTTGCAACTACATTCAAAGCGGTTTACATATATACAGGTACTTATTTTGTACCTGGGGCAATGGAGGGTTAAGTGACTTGCCCACAGTCACAAGGAGCTGCAGTGGGAATCAAACCCAGTTCCCCAGGATCAAAGTCTGCTGCACTAACCACTAGGCTACTCCTCCACTCCAGGTGGACTTCTATGGTCTATGTCCCAGAAACACCAAAGAAAGACCATGATTAAGTATATAATATCACGTTCATTGTTGATTTAATCTTAGATTGATAATAAATGTGATTGTTGGGCAGACTGGATGGACTGTTCAGGTCTTTACCTGCCTTCACTTACTATGTTACTATATGTTACATCCTTACTAAGGAAAACCATCTAACATATCCTTTAAATATTCTATAATTAAAGTCCACATTGAAGGAGACCAAGAAAGGAATATCGAGGAGAAGATAGATATCACATACGAAATAACAAAAGAAAAGAAGTGACCCAAGCACTGTAATTAATAGACTTGCTGTAAAGATGTAACTCACTCATGGGGTCAAGAGGTCACTGCCTCTTTTCCCTCAAGAAAGAACTGTAATTAGGATGGTTCAAAAATACATATTTGTCAGGTCTCAAAGCAGCAACTAGGTTTGTGAGCCCTTGGGCCGCTGCCAAGGAGCGGCAGTGGCAGGCAAAACCATCTCAACCAGCACTGGGCTAACACACACACAAAGCAGGGACTGCAGACAGGGATAAGCAAAGCAGGAACACACTGGACAAGAACACCTGGACTGGAACACAGGACTGGAGCAAGGCTTCACCTGTACTTGACCACCCTTCCTCAGGAGTTGAGCCCCTGGGTGCAGGTGGCCGGCAGGACTTACCGGACTGGGCAGGAACTGGATACCAGCAGGAAACACACAACAGAGTCAAGACTACAAGCTGCCAGGCAGCCACTAAGACAGAAACACAGACAGGAGGGAGTCAGGACTAAAAGCTGCCTAGCAGCCACTAATAAAGAACACAGACACAAGACAAGGAAATGCAGACCAGAAATAAGACTAGGAACTAAACAATAAAACCAAAGCTAACTACACACAAACAAACAAGAACCAGGCAAGAACTCAGAATAAAACTGGACTAGGCAGAAGTGCACAGAGAACACCCACATACCAGGGACTTTAGACGATGCAAAGGCAAACACAGAAGTTTCTAGGTGATTAATAAAGCCCATCAGCTGCTAAAGCTCAGCTACAGCAATCACAAGGCAACTATGGGTGCTGTTCAGGTACAAACAAGGAAAGCAATTCTGGCAGCCCGGAAGATCTGGACTGAACGGGTGACAGTAAACAGACAGTCTATTGCAGCCACCAGGTCTGGCCACCAGAGGGCGAGGTGAGCACAGACAAGGAAACGGTCACAAACGTGACAATATTTCACATTAAAATCATACATTTATATTGATAATACAGCTGAAAAGTTGCACCAAGTGCCAATACTTTAGAACGATAAGACAAAAAATTCTTCCTGTATATCTGAGTCTAATGAGAAACATCTGGAAAAATAGATATTTTCCGACCCAAATAATTACAGTCCTTAAGAAAAGTTGTAACAACGCTTCCTTGTCCTGCAGAAATACAAATGAAATCAAAAGAGTAGCCCTAGAAATCACTTCCTCCGCAGATGTCTCCAAAATGTTAAATTTAAACTCTCTGAACAAAAATCCGATTGTTCAAGTTTTTCCAAAGAGCTAGTGCACTTTTTAGACAAACTAGGAACAAAGTAAATCCTATTCAAGGGGGGTAGAGCAAATTCTTGAAATTCAAACAGCTTTTTGTGGAAAATTCAACAATCTCAAGTTCAAACTTTTATTATAATTTTCAAAATTCTCTACCTTTCGATATAATACCATTTTATCCTGTAATAACAAAGTTTGTGTGGATTTCACCTTTTCAACTTATGTCTCCGAGACCTCCACCTACCCTTTCAGTACTGAGCCTGAATTCAGATTGGGATACAGTGGGCAGGATTTTAGAAGTCAAAGAATAAAGGGCGTCCAGGGAATGCCAAATGGCCTCAAGGGTGATTTCCACAAGATCAACTCCAACTCTGTTGCCAGACCCTCTCCCACCAACATCTCATCCAAAGTTGTTGCCCAAGATGACACTGAATCAGGAGAAGCTTCAGCCTTCGACCCACTTGCTGCCGACACTAACGGAGACCCCGTTGCTGACCCAGAAGCACATGTCTTTACTTCTATCCTGGGATGTGGAACTTAACAGGCTAAACGAAACCTCACTCCCAAAGCTTGCACACCTCTCCAAAGCAAGAGTAGCCGGTTCACCCGAAAGTGTGCTGGTATACGTGGTGATATCTGACTGATGAAGTGAAGGAAATACCATCCGCCGAGAGGGTTGGGCGGAAGGCTTCCCACAGCATTTTGGAATAGTAAGTTTAGGAAACACAGAGAGACCTCACTCGCGTGCTCACATCTAGGCAGCCATCTTGGACTCCTTCTAAATTGTCTTCCTTGAGGGTAATTTTTTAAAGATTTAACTTTATTAACACCAGCAAAAAACAATACAATGGTTCTGAGTCAAATTGACTAAAGCAACATTGTTCTCTTGGATCTACCTGAGAGACAATTATGCCAAATTCAAATTATTCAGAATGTAGCTGTAAAGCTGAACCTGGGAAGGACTTCTACTGATTGTGCTACCCCATTGTTAATTGGGCTACACTGGCTGCCAGTAAAGGGTACAATACATTTAAATTTTTTGATGTTTGTTTTTAAAATTTTATAATTTTATATGGATTAGCCCCAGAATACCTTCAAGATACAATCTATCTTTATTCTCCTTCTAGGATATTACGTTCTGCATACGAAATTAGATTATGCATTCTTTCAGTATCAACTTGCCAAAAATCAAGTACTAGACAAAGATCTCTAATTGTTAGGGATCCAGCTTAATTGAATGAATTACCATGTAATAGCCAGAATATTACTTGTTACCACACTTTTAGAAGAATTGCTAAAAGTTACCTTTCATAAAAATATTTGACAGGCACTTAGATTTAAGATGGAAAATTTTAGTTATAAGTATTATTGTTATAAGAGAGGCATTTATGATCTGCCTTGATACATATAGGTAAAGTGGAATAGAAATGTCAATATTAGATTAGATTAAATTCCTCTACCTGCTCCCTCTGCTGTTAAGTTTATCTAATGAGCTTGGAGGTACATTTCAAAGCTTGTGGGGGGGGGGGGGGGGGCTGACATCTCTATTCCTACTTATATTGAGCCTGGTTCCTCTACAACCTATATAGCAAGCAGCTCCTTGTGACCCTGGGCTAGCCACTTGATCCTCCATTGCCCCAGCTACAAAAACCACCTAAGATTGTGAGCCCACTAGGGACAGAGAAAATACCTATATATAATGTGTATAGCATTGTGTATGCCTAGTTGCGCTACAGAAATGATAAGTAGTAGTAGTAGTAGTTAGAGTTCCTGGGATTACAAGATGGGAGGAGGAAGGGATGATTCACAATTTCTACCACCATCTCGTCTTGAGAAGTGAATTTTGACCTTCGAGGACAACCATGCAGAGTACAAGTGAATCAAGAAAACACTCTGTACCTCTTTCAGTCGATGCTCCTTTTCTGCAACTATATGTTGGATCATCATGGCCACCGAGTAGACCCAGGAGATTACCATGCAGAGGGGCATCATGTGCTCAATGACAAACAGGAAGCTAAAAAATCAGAGAGAGATGATGTCATGGACACAATAAAACAGAATTCTATCTGCAGCAACTAATCTGACATCGGGAATCTCTCAGGGTATCTCATGGTTCTATATAACTAAAATGGAGGAACTGGTTCTAAGCCTAATGGTATAAAGGCACCACTTCCTATGGTTTATGATACAACTAGAATGAAATTATTATGTCAAATGAGCAATATTAATATAATTATATCTTCTAATTAGCAATGCTGATTATAACATATGAAGAAATTATGTGTATATATAATCATAAAATAAAATAAAACCTAAATAACATTTAAACCTCTGAATATATATAAGTCATATTAAATATCGTGTTCAGTTTCCAATAGTGGTCTCAGCTGGAACAGCTCAAAGAGCTTAAATAGCTGATAACACTTCACTCAATCATTGCACCATCTATTAATCATATCTATTTTACATATATGCAATGAGTTTATATATAAATACCACTTATCTGATTGAGGAGCTCCTAGTTACTTCAGCTGCGTTGTGGATATCACTGAAGAGACCACCACAAACCAAATGTGCATTCAAATAATAAATGAATCCTCAGTGCAGTGACAGAAAAAAAGTGTTCAGAATCATAATGTTAAAAACCAAGAGGCTGCAGCCAAAAAAGATTTTTCAAAATGATCCGTTGCTTGAAGAATCCTCTAGATAGAATGGTTCCTAGTCATGCTGAATTCAAATCTCACCTATCACTTATACTACTCAGATATTCCAAACTTCATTGCTTGAAGACACTTCAAGATCCAAATTTATTCAAATGGCACTCCGTGCTATATCCAATGTTGCCTGCTGCAGAATTCGCTATCCCAATTCAGAGTTTTCCATCAGTCTGCTCCGTAAATAGTTTAAATGTATCAGTGAGATGTTATACGTCTGATCTCCTGAAGACGCAAATGGTGAAACACTGGACCGTGTAGAGATTGGCAGAAATCTTTGGAGAATTTGTATTTTCGGTTACAATATTGGGATTTATTTCCAGTTATCATTTGATGTAAGAATGAGATAGTGAGAGTCTGCAGCAAGTGACATTGGATATAGCATGTTGGATTGCCATTTGAATAAATTTGGATCTTGAAGACTCTTCAAGCAATGAAGTTTGGAATATTTGAGTAGAATAAGTGATAGGTGAGATCTGAATTCAGCATTACTAGGAACCATTCTATCTAGAAGATTCTTCAAGCAACGAATCATTTTGAAAAATCTTTTTTGGCTGCAGCCTCTTGGTTTTTAACATTATGATTCTGAACACTTTTTTTCTGTCACTTCACTGAGGATTCATTTATTATTTGAGCGCACATTTGGTTTGTGGTGGTCTCTTCAGTGATATCCACAAAGCAGCTGAAGTAACTAGGAGCTCCTCAATCAGATAAGTGGCATTTATATATAAAATCTTTGCATATAAAAAATAGATATGATTAATAGATGGTGCAATGATTGAGTGAAGTGTTATCAGCTATTTAACCTCTTTGAGCTTTTCTAGCTGAGACCAGTATTGGAAACTGAACACCATAATTAATATCACTTTTATGTATTTGGAGGTTCAAATGTTATTCAGGTTTTGTTTTATTTTATGATTATATATACATATAATCTCTTCATATGTTATAACCAGCACAAGTAGAACAAAGACATACCCACGCTTTATAATATACATTACAAATTAAGGTATCTCTCCCTATCACATCTACCTATATCCAATAACAGAGTGCCTCCTCGCTACTTAACGATATATAAAAAAGCACTTTTCTCAGACATCATGATGTATATCCAGGAAGAACGCCCTCCTCCAAATTTAGTGTACACCCTAAATGAAGGTATCTCTTCCCATGCCTAATGGTATACATGCCAGAATGGAGGCATAATTTCCATGCCGAACAGTACACCAGGATGGCATTCAACTCTTCTAATACCTTGTGGCATTTATGACAAACTCCCCTTCCTTTAACTCAAAGCATATACCCAGAACAAAATGTGACTCACCCCTTATCTAATTTAAGATGCTGAGAAATGGAGGTGTCTCTCTTATAACTCTTGCAACATATATAACATTATGGTATATTTGTGCTTCATGCCTACTTACTCATCTCTGGTGTAACATGGGTAAGGAAGCATCTGCACATAATTCCCAGGTTCTACCACATCACGGCCTACGAATGTATTGATAATGGCACGTTCCATCATATCTGAAGGAATGGTAAAGAAGTACTCATCATTATAAGTAGAGACAGGTAGTAACAAAGTACTTGTACAACTGGCAGTACTTTTACTTATAAAGAGTTACATTTTTTTGGTAAAACTTTTTACTAGGACTGCATTTCGACTAAAATTTCAAATCACGATTAATTGCACAATTAAAACTTTTCATTGCGAATAATCTTGAGGTTAATGTTTATTTATCTATCTATTTTTTAATTTCCCATTGCAGCTCCTTGTGACTCTGGGCAAATCACTTAAATCTCCATTGCCCCAGGTACAATATAAGTACCTGTATATAATATGTAAACTGCTTTGATTGTAACCGCAGAAAGGCAGTATATCAAATCCCACCCCTTCCCTAAAGGACTTATACTCTCCCTCCCTCCCATCCCCCAGATCCAACATATCTCCTTTTCTCTTTTCCCTTCCTTTCCTCTTCCCCCAGGTCCATTATCTTTCTCTCTCCTTCCCTCCTATTGTTCAGCACCTCACTTTCCCTCCCCTCTACCCTCATGGGTAGCAACACAAACCTGGAAGTGAGTAACCGCAAAGTTCTTTTTGTGGCAGCTGGAACCCCTCCCAAGCAGAGAAATATCCTCCTTGTGTTTGTCAGAGGAGGTCACTGCTCCAACTGAATCTGGCTCTGAAATAACTTGTGGGAGCTCAACTAACCTCTGTCCTCTGCCCAGAGAGGGCTCAGACAGAGACAGCACAGCAGAGCCTGGACCCTTGTTTTGTCAGAGACTGCTGTTTAGTGCTGCACCTGACCCACCCTTTTCCACCCTCACCCCCACCCCCAACACAGCAACTCACAGGACAGGAGGGCTAGATGCCTGCTTTCAATTCCTAACCATCACCTATCTCTCATTCCCACTTCAGTAATTCCTGTTAGTCTGTCCAACTCAGATTGTAGAATATATTAGTTTATGCTGATTAAGTCTGTCCTAGCTAGATCCTAAGCTGTGCTCGATGGGAAGGCTATTGTGCTGCATGCAGAGTATAACTTCTTAGGATTTCAGGTTAATTTTTGAAGAATTTGAAGAGGGGCTATTTCTGTTCTACATGTGTGACTGCAAGGCCAAGTGTCTGAATAGGGATCTGTTTGTTAGATTCTGAAATTTTGATAACACATTGTTTTTCAGAGTTGGCAAGACTGTCTGTTCTCCTAATTCCTGGTCTGTGTGCTAAGTTATTTTTCTTCTATACTGGTGTAATATTTTCAGTGATGCAATGGCTGGTAGGGGTGTGTCTACTGTGGGGGCGGAGCCATAGTGATCACGCCTCTGGATGGGTAGGGATGCCGACTAATAGACTGCAGGAGGGCGCTAGAAACCCTAGGGCCGGCCCTGGACCCATCCCACCCAAGCGAAAACAGGAAGTGATACAGGAGGCAGAACAGGACAGAGAAAAAGCTTTGGAGCAGACTACCAATGCTAGGAACTATTTTTAAGGTAAGCTGAGGTGCAGGGGGTGATGTTGAATCCTGGTTGGAGGGAAAGATGCTGGATCATGCTGAGGATAGGTTGGGACTTGAAGAGAGCAGAAGAGACATTTGGAGGAGACAGGAGATGCTGCAGTATGATTACATTCCCTAATCGCGATTAATGTTTTTTATCACGATTGATGATTTGTGCATTAATCACATAGGGGCCCTTTTATTATGGTGCACCTAAAAGTGGCCTGCTCTAGTGTAGACATGTGTTTTGGACACGTGCAGGGCAATTTTTCAGCCTGGAAAAAATGCAATTTTTTTTTGTGGGTGAAAATGGACGTACAGCAAAATTAAAACCAGCACGTATCCATTTTCGGCCCGAGAACTTACTGCCACCCATTGACTTAGCGGTAAGGTCTTACGTGCTAACCAGGCGGTAAACAGCTAGCATGCATAAACTGCTGATTACTGCCGTATAAGCGCCATGTGGCAGAAAACTCCCTTTGAAAATTAGCTGGCAGACCCATGAGTAGTCTCTAAATTGCACCACTACTGCGAACTCTTGTGAGCATCACTCACATTCTCTGTATTCATTCTCTGTGTTTGTTTATCCCAATGGAGTTTTATAAAATTTGCAGATAATCACCATGGGGACATTTAAGTACATAAGTATTGCCATACTGGGAAAGATCAAAGGTCTATCAAGCCCAGCATCCTGTTTCCAACAGTGGCCAATCCCAGGTCACAAATACCTGGCAATATCCCCAAAAAGTACAAAACATTCTATACTGCTAATCCCAGAAATAGTGGATTTTCCCCAAGTCCATTTATTTATTTATTTGTTACATTTGTATCCCACATTTTCTCACCTATTAGCAGGCTCAATGTGGCTTACACAGTACCATAAGGCGTTCGCCAGCCGGTAAAGAACAAATAACAAGTGGTATTGTGGTAGAATAAGGTTCATGTGTTGGTTCATGTGTTACAGACACATTTGGGAATCATAGAGAGGAAGAGTTGCATTATGTCGATTACTAGCTTTAGTTGCGTTGTGTAGCAGGGTTCAAGCATTTAAGTTGGGTCATTAGGGTATGCCTTTTTGAATAGGCTAGTTTTTAGTGATTTCCTGAAGTTTAAGTGGTCATATGTTGTTTTCACGGCTTTTTCTTTAGGAAGCAGTCTAAACCTTTTTTAAACTCCGCTAAGCTAACCGCCTTTACCATATTCTCTGGCAACGAATTCCAGAGTTTAATTACACGTTGAGTGAAGAAAAATTTATCAGCCCAAACAATGATACTGTGTTATTTCTGCATGCCAATTTCCCACTGCCACATCATCGCTAGTCTAACATAGCCCCTGAAATGAAATCTTGCTTTTTTTTTTTAAAGTAATAAACCCCATAGAAGCTGTGACAGCATCCAAAAAAGTTGGTGTTTTAGCTCTGAGTTCAATTGTGATCACATATTTCTACATAATTGAGTTTTTATTTCCATTGCACTTAATTTTAGTGCCACCAATTCCCTCCCTTGCTTTGCTCCCCTTATTTCCACCCTTATCTTATCTACCAGGAACATTCTGCTAGACAAACACCAGGGACTGCATTCTAGGAAACAGCTGCTGACAGAGGAGGACTGAGAGTGATCTGGGCCCCCAGGCAATAAGAATCATTGGGCCCCCCCTCCCCAGGTCCTGCTACCTCCTTCTTCCCCTGCCTTTAAGCTGCCAGTGCGCAGCTCAGATATCTTATAAGGTGACTTATAAATCACTCCTTTTAAACCTCCCTCCTCCTCCTTTCAATCTATCTCAAACCTTCCCCGCATTTCCCCCCCCCCCCCCCCCCATCCTCAGCAATCCGGCAGCTCCCCTTGGTTTACCTTTCAACTTGTTTTTTTTTTTTTTTTTCGCACAGCAGCAGCATTTCAGAGAAAGTTGCCTGTGCCATTCTCTGCCACACCCCAGCCCTGCGATGTAGGTTTCCCATGTAGGTTTCCGCAAGAGTGTGACAGAGAGGAGACATCGGGAGGGGGGGGGGGGGAGGGTTGGCACAGGCAACTTTCTCTGAAATGCTGCTGCTACTGCTATGCAAAAGAAACAAGTTGAAAGGTAAACCAGGGGAGATGCACGGCACCTGTGACTTTCCCCATTCAGATATCATAGATGGGGAGCATGTAAAAAAGGTACCAGCACAAAAAAAGCCCTGGGCACGAGGGGAAGAAGTACTGGTTTCCACACTGCCCTGGGCTCTCAGGCACTGCCCTATTGCCCGTATAGTCAGTCAACCCCCTGGCTACTGGTTTAAGAGAACATTTGGATGACATGCAGGATGAAATTAATACTGACTGGGTAGAGAACTGTGACCAGCTTCAGATCTCACAGCTAATCCTCTCCTTTTCAGGGTCAGAGATCATTCAAAATGAATAATAAAATAGATGCCAAACCTCTTAAAGAACAAGCAGTTCCTAGAGGTGGCAGGACACCTCTAGAGTGCTAGGTTGTGTATAGAAAACAGAAGAATGGATGAGGAAAGGAGCCTCAGAGAACAGGAATCCAGCTCCCCCATTAGGAAACCTCCCACTGTAGCATGACTTGAGCAATAAAGGAGCAATTCTATAAATAAGGCACTAACATTTGCAAGCCAATTACACATGCAAATAATTAGAATGCTAGTATATGTGCACATATGTGCATAAATGCCAAAATTTCAACTATGCACTATTCTATAGAAAGGCACCTAAATGCAACAGTGTTTAGTTGGAAGGCAGGCATACACATGGTCAGTTTTTGGGTTGTTTCTTTATAGCAAAGCCTACTGACTAGGAGAAATGCTAAACCACCAGAGTCATATCGTTAGTATACATATTAAGACTCCAGAATTATATTACAAATACAACTTTTATTGCATCTATGTGTCTTTACAAATCAAATGACACATCTATAAAAAACATATAAATACACCACCATTCATTCACCATTCACACTTCACCAGCGATAATAACCAGTGCAAAGTAAATGTCATTAAACATCATAAATGTAATTCATGCAATATGGCTACTATAGTGCACAAATATCCATCAACAAATGTCCATCAAAAATGAACTGGCACTTATCTTCTTATGTACTGTTCTTTCTGTGAGCGCATTCAATAATGCTGATCCTGAGTTCATATGGCACAAAGCATACCCTTGCTTGTGCTCCACAGGCAGAGTGACTCACAGCAGTCTAAATCAGCCACTGCATTCATTAACGCTCAAAATGAATACATCTGCTGAACTCGAATAGTACATTGCCAGTTTTCAGCTTTTACAACCAGTTGCAGCTCACGGGTGAAGGGTGACTAAAACCACCTTCAAGGCAGATGTGCTTTTCATATTCACCACAATTCCCCGATGCTGGACCGCATTTCAGTACTCTTCCTCAAGAGGAATCATCTTTTCACCTACAACATTATAATAGTATTCTTATCACCATCTAAACCAAACCTTAACAAACAATATCACTTCAAAATTACTCAAAGTACATATCACTTACTATCATTCTTCTGAGTGGCTTCTTGCCAGGTGGGAACTCGTATGAGCGAGGGTTGAAAGCCGCACCACTGAACTTTACGTCATGGACGTGAGCTTCTCAATTTAAATGCCAGACAATACTGACCACGCCCAACACTATTTAAAGGCATACGTTATTATACCCATTCCACCTCTTGATTAAGGCCATACGGGGCCACCGTCCCCCAAGTGAAGCTCAATTATGAGCAACCGAGCACTAATGTCTCCCCCTCTGCTGAGGGGAGGAACCTGCGTCACTATAACACAGCGGAGCTAATCAATCGAGTGATTGCATGCCCTCCAATGGGCCACCAGAGGGGCTTCCAATTTATTATGACGTATATTGCTGATATGTTCAGCCAGCCTGTTCTTCCTCTTGGTGTGCCCAATGTAATACAGATCACACGGGTATGCAATACAGTATATTACATGTTCGCTGGTACAAGATGTATTATGTCTCAACAAAAACTGTCTATTAGTGCGGGGGATGGTAATCATATTGGTGTCACGGGAATACTGGCAGTATACGCACCTCCACAGGGGGAGTGCCTACCACTGCCCGTATCTTTTCTAGGTCTTTTTAATAATTCTCCTATATTAGATTGACGTTTGTAAGCCACCTTTGGATGCTCGCTGAACTCAGGGTGCACTGCTAAAACGTGCCAGTATTTATGTATGATCGAGCAGATGCCTGCAGCTTTGTGAGAAAACGGAATGACACAGGCCATAGTGTTTTGAGGGGCTTTGTGCCTGGGTAAAAATAAGCACGGGCGATAGGCATACAGGGCCCTTTTAAAAGCATTCCTGAGGACCCTCATGGGATATCCACGGGCTATAAATCTGTCTATCATGGCTGCCGTTTGTTTTTTAAAATCAGCCGTGGAGGAACATAAACGGCGAAGTCGCAAAAATTGACTGACAGGAACACCCCTCTTCAAAGCGCCATGGTGAAAACTTTGATAATGAAGTAGGGTGTTCCTGTCAGTAGGCTTACGAAAGATGGTTGGAGCGAACCCACCATCTATAGATCTAACGATTTTTATATCTAAAAAAATCGATCTCCACTTGATTTATCCTCGAAGTAAACTTAATATGAGAATCAGTCATGTTAAGAGCCTCCATGAAGGTCTTCAGTTTGCTCAACGGGCCACGCCAAAGCAAGATAACATCGTCAATGTATCTTTTCCACATGACTACATATTTATATAAAGAAGAAGTATACACGTATTGCTTTTCAAACTGGGTCATATAAAGGCATGCCAATGAGGGCGCTATAGTCACCCCCATCGCCACACCTTGAATTTGTTCATAGAATCGGTCACAAAATTCAAAATAATTGTGACAAATTACTAGCGTCAACAGTTTTTTTAACACTTCAGTTTTTTGATCAGGTACGTGTATCTCAGCAAAATGATTACAGGCCAATTCTATGGCCTTATCCTGTGGAATATTAGTATAGAGTGCGGCTACATCAAGACCCACCATATAGAAATCATCACCCTTCTGAGGTTCCATCTCCTCCACTATCTTTAAAAAATGCATAGAGTCATGTATATAGGACTCTGCTTTTTTAACTAATGGATTTAGCAACATGTCCATATATTTAGACAGCGGCTTTAGGACCGAGTCTCGAGTGAACACTATGGGGCGACCTGGCGGATCCACGAGAGATTTATGAACGTTGGGCACAAAGAAAATGTAGGGGACCTTAGGAGAAGGATGACACAAATATCGCTGTTCTTGTTTTGTTAATATACCATCCAAGACGGCACTATGAACACAGTTCTCAATCTCACGTTTTAAAGATGTTTATAATTATGGACAGGCACAAGTACATGCAGGAGTAACTAGCGAGGAAATAAAATTTGCTGATGACACAAAGTTATTCAAAGTCGTTAACTCGCGACAGGATTGTGAAAAATTACAGAAGGACCTTACGAGACTGGGAGACTGGGCGGCTAAATGGCAGATGATATTTAATGTGAGCAAGTGCAAGGTGATGCATGTGGGAAAAAAGAACCCGAATTATAGCTACGTCATGCAAGGTTCCACGTTAGGAGTTATGGACCAAGAAAGGGATCTGGGTGTCATCGTCGATAGTACACTGAAACCTTCTGCTCAGTGTGCTGCTGCAGCTAGGAAAGCGAATAGAATGTTGGGTATTATTAGGAAAGGTATGGAAAACAGGTGTGAGGATGTTATAATGCCGTTGTATCGCTCCATGGTGCGACCGCACCTTGAGTATTGTTTTCAATTCTGGTCGTCAATTCTGGTCACCGCATCTCAAGAAAGATATAGTAGAATTGGAAAAAGTGCAGCGAAGGGCGACTAAAATGATAGCGGGGATGGGACAACTTCCCTATGAAGAAAGACAAAGGAGGCTAGGGCTTTTCAGCTTGGAGAAGAGATGGCTGAGGAGAGACATGATAGAGGTATATAAAATAATGAGTGGAGTGGAACAGGCGGATGTGAAGCGTCTGTTCATGCTTTCCAAAAATACTAGGACTAGGGGCATGCGATGAAACTACAATGTAATAAATTTAAAACAAATCGGAGAAAATGTTTCTTCACCCAACGCATGATTAAACTCTGGAATTCGTTGCTGGAGAACGCGGCGCTGAACATTTGACAGAGAGAGACAGTCCCTGCTCAAAGAGCTTACAATCTAGGTAAAACAGACAGACAAGACATTACGGGCAAGGGAATTACAGGGTAAAGAGGAATAGGGGAAGAGGAGGGCAAATTAGTAGCGGCTAGGAGCCAAAGGCAGCAGTGAAAAGATGAGCCTTCAGCATAGATTTAAAAACAGGTAGAGATGGAGCTAGACGTATGGGCTCGGGAAGACGGTTCAAGGCATAAGGTGCAGCAAGATAAAAGGAACGAAGTCTGGAGTTAGCGGTGGAGGAGAAGGGGGCGACAAGAGAGACTTGCTCAGAGAGCGGAGTTCACGGGGAGGAATGTAGGGAGAAATGAGAGAGGAGAGGTAACGAGGGGTCATAGAGTCATAGGGTCATAGGATAAGGCCATAGAATTGGCCTGTAATCATTTTGCTGAGATACACTTACCTGATCAAAAAACTGAAGTGTTAAAAAAAACTGTTGGCACTAGTAATTTGTCTCAATTATTCTGAATTTTGTGACCGATTCTATGAACAAGTTCAAGGTGTGGCGATGGGGGCGACTATAGCGCCCTCATTGGCATGCCTTTATATGACCCAGTTTGAAAAGCAATGCGTGTATACTTCTTCTTTATATAAATATGTAGTCATGTGGAAAAGATACATTGACGATGTTATCTTGTTTTGGCGTGGCCCGTTGAGCAAACTGAAGACCTTCATGGAGGCTCTTAACATGGCTGATTTTCATATTAAGTTTACTTCGAGGATAAATCAAGTGGAGATCGATTTTTTAGATATAAAAATCGTTAGATCTATAGATGCTTTGAAGAGGGGTGTTCCTGTCAGTCAATTTTTGCGACTTCGCCGTTTATGTTCCTCCACGGCTGATTTTAAAAAACAAGCGGCAGCCATGATAGACAGATTTATAGCCCGTGGATATCCCATGAGGGTCCTCAGGAATGCTTTTAAAAGAGCCCTGTATGCCTATCGTCCGTGGTTATTTTTACCCAGGCACAAAGCCCCTCAAAACACTATGGCCTGTGTCATTCCATTTTCTCACAAAGCTGCAGGTATCTGCTCGATCATACATAAATGCTGGCACGTTTTAGCAGTGCACCCTGAGTTCAGCGAGCACCCAAAGGTGGCTTACAAACGTCAATCTAATATAGGAGAATTATTAAAAAGACCTAGAAAAGATACGGGCAGTGGTAGGCACTCCCCTTGTAGTAGGTGCGTATACTGCCAGTATTCCCGTGACACCAATATTTATTTATTTATATGTTGCATTTGTATCCCACATTTTCCCACCTCTTTGCAGGCTCAATGTGGCTTACAATACATCATGAATAGTGAGAATACATGAGAAGTATGCATTTAGTATAACAGAAGGACTTTGGGTAACATGATAATGGTAAAACATGATAGTATTTTAGCAAGCAATCATAGTAAGAAATAATTAAGAATTATATAAGAATTAAATAGAAAATGTGCATTTAGTAATAATGAAAAAAACATGATAGTGGTTTGGCAAGCAAATATTGTAAGGGCAGTTTTGGGTATGTGTACAGGAGTTCATATTTGTTGATCCTTGTTGTATGCCTTGTTGAAGAGATGGGTCTTCAGTAGACTTCGGAAGTTGGCTTGTTCATAGATCGTCTTTAGGTTTTGCGGCAACGCATTCCAAAATTGTGTGCTCAGGTAGGAGAAGGTTGACGCATGCGTTAGTTTATATTTAAGATCTTTACAATTTGGGAAGTGAAGATTAAGGAATGTACGGGATGATTTTTTAGCATTCCTGGGTGGTAAGTCTATTAGGTCTGACATGTAGGTTGGTGCGTCTCCGTGAATGATTTTGTGAACTAGGGTGCATATTTTGAACATGATACGTTCTTTGAGTGGGAGCCAGTGTAGTTTTTCTCGTAGGGGTTTAGCGCTTTCGTATTTTGTTTTACCGAAATATGAGCCTGGCTGCAGTATTCTGAGCTGTCTGAAGTTTCTTGATTATTTGCTCTTTGCAGCCGGCGTAGAGTGCGTTGCAGTAATCTAGATGACTGAGTACCATTGATTACACCAAGTTGCGGAAGACGGTTCTTGGGTAGAAAGGTCTTACTCTTTTTAATTTCCACATTGAGTAGAATATCTTCTTGGTTGTGTTTTTCGCGTGACTCTCAAGTGTTAGGTGTCGATCAATGGTAACTCCAAGAATATTTAGGGTGTCCGAGATTGGAAGATTCAGTTTTGGTGTGTCAATGGTGGTGAATTTGTTCGTGTTGTATTGCGAGGTGAGTACTAGGCATTGGGTTTTCTCAGCATTGAGTTTCAACTTGAATGCGTCCGCCCATGTGTGCATGATGTGTAGGCTTTGGTCGATATCATTGGAGATTTCCTTTAGATCTTGATTAAATGGAATATAGATCGTTACATCATCTGCGTAAATGTATGGGTTAAGGTTTTGGTTTGATAGTAGTTTCGCCAATATGATTACCATCCTCTGCACTAATAGACATTTTTTGTTGAGACATAATACGTCTTGTACCAGCGAACGTGTAATATACTGTATTGCATGCCCGTGTGATCTATATTACATTGGGCACACCAAGAGGCAATTGAAGAACAGGCTGGCTGAGCATATCAGCAATATACGTCATAATAAATTAGAAGCCCCTCTGGTGGCCCATTGGAGGGCATGCAATCACTCGACTGATAAGCTCCGCTGTGTTATATTGACACAGGTTCCTCCCCTCAGCAGAGGGGGAGACATTAGTGCTCGGTTGCTCATAAATGAGCAACGATACATTTTCACTTGTGGGATGGTGGCCCTGTATGGCCTTAATCAAGAGGTGGAATGGGTATAATAATCTATGCCTTTAAATAGTACTGGGCGCAGTCAGTATTGTCTGGCATTTAAATTGAGAAGCTCACGCCCATGACGTAAAGTTCAGTGGTGCGGCTTTCGACCCTCGCTCATGCGAGTTCCCACCTGGCAAGCAGCCACTCAGAAGAATGATAGTAAGTGATATGTACTTTGGGTAATTTTGAAGTGATATTGTTTGTTAAGGTTTGGTTAAGATGGTGATAAGAATACTATTATAATGTTGTAGGTGAAAAGATGATTCCTCTTGAGGAAGAGTACTGAAATGAGGTCCAGCATTGGGGAATTGTGGTAAATATGAAAAGCACATCTGCCTTGAAGGTGGTTTTAGTCACCCTTCACCCGTGAGCTGCAACTGGTTGTAAAAGCTGAAAACTGGCAATGTACTATTCGAGTTCAGCAGATGTATTCATTTTGAGCGTTAATGAATGCAGTGGCTGATTTAGACTGCTGTGAGTCACTCTGCCTGTGGAGCACAAGCAAGGGTATGCTTTGTGCCATATGAACTCAGGATCAGCGTTATTGAATGCACTCACAGAAAGAACAGTACATAAGAAGATAAGTGCCAGTTCATTTTTGATGGACATTTGTTGATGGGTATTTGTGCACTATAGTAGCCATATTGCATGAATTACATTTATGATGTTTAAAGACATTTACTTTGCACTGGTTGTTATCGCTGGTGAAGTGTGAATGGTGAATGAATTGTGGTGTATTTATATGTTTTTGTAGATGTATCATTTGATTTGTAAAGACACATAGATGCAATAAAAGTTGTATTTGTAATATAATTCTGGAGTCTTAATGTGTATATTGTTTCTTTATAGAGCAGGATGTTGAACAGCATTAATTTCCTGTACTTAACACTAGTCTTCCCCTATCTTGGCAGTCAACAACTCACCCTGGATCCAAACAAAGCCATATAGAAAGTAGAAGCGCCCGCCCGTGTTGGGACCTGGCCTCCAATATGCCCGTCGGATTTCATTGGTCTTCTCCGTGAAACTAGAATTCTGTCGGATTTTGTACAACACGTGTGGAGGCAGCTTACCATTATCTTGGGTCTGGAAGATCACACCTAAGGAATAAAGCACCAAAAGGGTGTCAAAGCAGGCCGAGACATATTTAGATCAGTCCTCCCTATGCCAGAACAGAGAATGGGAGACAGGGTGAAGAAATATGAGCAGCAGGCCAAAGTCGCAGGCAGATACCCCTCACATTAAATCAGGCACATCTGTAGCAGCCTTTCAATTTAACTTAATTTAATTTCATAGTTGGCTTAGCAAAAAAAAAAAAAACCCAAAAAACTAAAGGTGGATAACAAAGTCAAGGCAATTATTATGAATTACAACTAAAATTCACACAATTATGACTAAGATTCACATTATCACACAGAACTGCATAAATCAAATTTACTGCAACTTAAATGATTGTGCTAATTATAGTATTTCCTGAACAATCACATTTTTACTGAACGGTAAAACTACATATAGTTCATCTGTTTGTGCAAAGTTGCAGGGAGAGAATTCCTAAGCATTTCTGTTTTATAAACACGGGGAATCAACAGTAACTGATTTCTCTTTCAGAAAGCTGAGACACACAAGAGGGGAAAATATGGAGAGAGGATAATACTAGAGAAGAATGGAAGGTTGAATAGGAGAAGCATATACAAGTAGACTGGAAAAGGAGATAAGGGAATGAAAGACCTACTGGCAAACACTGTGACATTATCCTGGTAAGCCTGGTTTAGTGTGTAATTCACTATACTCTCTTCATTAGGAAAGCCCTTGAAGATGTCCACGCTCACCTGAGAGGAGAAAAACAGGAAGAAATATTATTGAGATCCTCCTGCAAAGTTTGGCTGCATTCCTGCACAACAGGATCCATCATTTTCATTTAATTGGATTTATATCCCACAAAAATCCAAATATCAATTTGGTTCTATGTGGCTTGCATAGATTAAACAAAAGATCATAAATACAGTTCAAAAGTACATAATTATGATTAAGATGTTACATTATATTAATTTTTTTTAATAAAACAGAAGCTTCTCATATCAGGAATCATAGTGAATATCTTTATGCAAAGCATTATACTGAAAACCTGCAGCATGAGCTGATTTATAAACCACTCCTTTGCAACTGGAAAAATGGAGGAAAAGATAGGCTCTCACCTATTCAGTAGCATTGCGAAGTGGCATATAACTTGGAGCCATACCATAAAGTATAAGATAAACAAACATACAGATTTTACAAAACCACCCTAGCTCTAACTGGTAACCAATGTAAAAGTAGCAACAGAGAGATAACATGATCATATCGTGACCCTCCACAAATTAATCGTGCAGTGGTATTATGCACTGATTGCAATTTTTAAAAATAATATATTTACATCCAATATATACAGCATTGCAATCAGTGGCGTACCTAGCATATCTGAAACCCCGGGGCAGATCATTTTTAACACCCCCTTCTCTATATGAAAATATTATTTTAGTAATAATCCATGAGTCACACACCAGGGGTGTACCTAGGAAAGGCAGCATCTTAAACATTGCATGGAGCACTAGAACATCAATACACCCATTGTAAAACTAAACAAGACATTAGTAAAAATGATCCTGCCAACAGAAAACCATGTCTTTTTTCATAAACATAGAACACAGATACATCCTCACCAAGTATAAAATAAGTAACCACAAACTAAAATTAAACTGAACCCTCAAGAGGCCAGATTCCGCATACAATGCAACACCACAGAAACAGTGAAGCATGTCCCCTAGTACTGTGCAAAATATAAAGATAGCAGACGCAAATTTGAAAAACTGACAAATACCAATCACCACTTTACAAATTAACAAATAGAAATAAAACAAAAAATAGAAAATAAGATAATACCATTTACTAATACATTTTTCAATTAGCTTTCAGAGGCCAAAACCTCCTTCCTCAGGTCAGTACTGTATACTGCTGTTACGGTCCTGTCCTGTCCTAAGGATGGAGGTTTTGGTCTCTGAAAGTTAGTCAAAAATGTATTAAAATTAGTCCAACAAAAAGATCACCTTATTTTCATTTTCTATTTATCACCACAGCTACAATACTACTTTATTGTAAAGCAAATAAATAAATCAATATTTTTTTCTGCCTTTGTCGTCTCTGGTTTCTGCTTTCCTCATCACTCTCTCCCTACCATCCAGCATCTGCTCTCTTTCTCTCTCCCTTTCGTCCAGTGTCTGTCTGCTTTCTCTGCCCCTTCCATCCACTGTCTGCCCTCTCTTTCTTCCATCCTGCATCTGCCCTCTCCCCCTTTCCATATGGAGTCTGCCAGCTTTCTCTGTCCCTTCCATCCACTGCCTGCCTTTTCCTTCCCTTCTATCCAGCATGTGCCTCCCTCTCTCCTTTGTACAAGATGCACTATAGCATCTCCCCTTCTCTCCATCTGTATCTCTCCTCTCTCTGTTCCCCATCCATATCCATCTTCTGCTTATCTCCTGTCTATTTGACCTTTTTCTCTCCATGTTCACTGCCATTCCCTCTTACTCCTTCTCACTCCTATCCATAACCTCCCCTCTGTGTCTCTGTCCCTATTCCCCCATGTTCAGCATCTGCCCTCTGTGTCCCCATCCCTTCCCATGTTCCTCGCCCTTCTTTCTCCCTCTCTCCTGCACTCCAAACCCAGGGCCAGTATCTCTCTCCCTGCTTCAAAATACTGCATCTCGTTCTCCCCCTCCCCTGATCCAGCTTTTTCTCAGTCTCCTCTCCCTCATGCGTCCCACCTTTCTCCCCTCTCCCCCTCTAGCTTCCCTTTGATCTGGCATCACTCTTACTCCTTTCTCTATCCCCCTTTTCCCATTCCCCTGTCATTGCTTTCCTTCCTCTCCCCACCACCCTTTACCCTTAGGTCTGGCACCACTCTCTCCACCCCCTCTTCCCCTTAGATCTGGCATCACATCACAACTTCGTCTCTCCACCCCCCTTTCTCTTTCCCTATGGACTGGCTGGCATCGCTCTCCCTCTTTCCTCCTCCCCCCCCCCCCGATTAGTGCGGTATCGCTCTCCCAATCCTCACTCCAAGCCCCCTGCAGTGTCTCAGCAATGAAAGTGCTACCTTCTGCCTGCCCCGGAAGCCTCGTCTATACAGCTTCCCATGTAGGCAGGATGCTGTACAGAGAAGGCTTCTGGGGTTGGCCGAAGGCAGCACTTACATTGCTGATGCTGCCGGAAGCCTCAAAGTTTTTTTTTAAATTCTTTATTTATTAATTTTTTAACAATCATGATATACATTTATGAGTAATAATACACAAAATAGAAAATCTTCCATCAAAATAAGAATACAATCAACTACTCTATAATATTCTACTATCGTCCATCATAGTTAGGTAATTGATCCAAGAAAAGAAATTTCCATACTTAGTTATTAAGCACACAAAGAAATTAAAATCAAAAAGTAGCTTAATTCCCGAGTGGTTCACTCCAGCCTACCATACAGTGTTACATATGTGACTAAACTTGTACACTAACCTCTTCTCTGCTTATTAAGAAATCCTCTAACTGTTTAGGGTCAAAAAATTGGTATTGTTTAGGCTGAAATTTTACTCTGCATATACAGGGGAATCTCAACAGAAAATCAGCACCAATTGCTACTGCCCTCGGTCATAACAGTAAAAACATCTTGCGTCTCTTTTGAGTTTCCCTGGACAAGTCAGGAAAAACTCTAATTTTTGAACCAATAAACAGAGAATCCAAATGTCTTAAGGAAAGTTTGAGCACTACGTCTCTATCTATTTCCAACGCAAAGGTTACCAGCAATGTAGTCCTTTGTGTTATAACCTCAAGAGAAGACTCAAGGAATGTAGTGAGATTCATTGCACCTTGTTCTTGTAAATTTTCTGATGTTTTAACACCTATTTGAAGGTAACATGCTCTAGTTATAGATGGCAATGAATTCTCTGGCATTCCTAGAATCTCTATTAGATATTTTTTAACCATTTGAATTGGAACAACTAAAGGGGACCTAGGAAAATTTATAAATCGCAAAGTCAGTCTCTTAGATTGATTTTCTAAATATTCCAGGCGTCTTAAAGTAAAGTTACTACTACTACTACTACTACTTGTTTTTCAGTTTTTTCAGACAGTCTCTTAACCTCAGAGGCTTGGAATTCACTAGTCTGTATCTGATTCAACGCAGTCTCTGAAAGAACTTTAATTGTCTCCATATTTTTGAAAATTAAAGTTTGCAATGCAGATTGGGGTGTAGAAGTCAAGTCCCACAGTGACTCCAAGGTCACTACGGCAGGTTTCATTACTTTCCCCACTGAAAAATCTGGTAAAGGGGCCTTAGAAACTTGCTCCAGGATACTCATTGTTTTAGGTAAAACGTGAGCAGCTGTCAATCCCGGTCTTTCCAAGTTATCGGCACCAGTTGACCTCTCCTGCAGGCTCCCTCCCTGTACATCCAATTCTCCTCCAAGGGCCATGGCGACAGGGCTTGCAACGAGAGCAACTATTCCGGGTTGTGGGGGCGCCGCACGTTCGATGGGGCTCAGGGAAGCCCCATCTACACTGTCATCCAGCGTTGAAGCGCCAGCTCCGGCAGAAGGAGTAGATGCCATATCGGGACCGGACAAAACTTCAAATCGTTCCAGTTTCGTCTGGTGTAGCTGGGGCGTTCCGCCCGGGACAGTGGGAGCCTCCCGGACTTTGCCTCTCCTCTTCCCCATCCAAACGACGGGTAAGGCGCTCGCACTAGAGTTAACTGTAGCGAAATCCTAAGCACGCCCGGTTAAGCTACTCGAACCGTCGCCATCTTGGATCCAGTTTCCTGTCGGAAGCCTCAAAGTTTAAAGACCTGCAGAGTGGGGCGGGCATGGAACAAGGAGGGGGAGAGTGAAACCACACTAGTCGGGGGGGGACAACACCCATGCAGCACCGCACCAGTCGGGGGGGGGGGGACGGAACACCCATGCAACACCGCACCAGTCGGGGGGGGAGGGGGTGAAGACAGCAACACTGCACCAGTCAGGGGGGGGGGGGGGGGAAGATGTCCATGCCAGCACCCCCTCACATCCTGCACCCGGGGCGGGCCACCCCCACTGCCCCAACCTCGATAAGCCGCTGATTGCAATAATCTATCTGGGACAAAACAAAGCTCTGAACCAGGATGCGAAATGCATTTTTTGAGAAGAAAGCGCTTAACCTTCTCAGCTGCCAGAGTGTTCTGAATACTTTGAACTTTACAGTTGATACTTGTGGCTCAAAAGTTAAATGTTGATCAAGTAATATTCTCAACACTTTAATATTCGTATCTAACAGATATTCCAGTTGGCCAATGAAGAATTTGGTTTGAAACGGCTTGATATTACCATGAATTTCATCTTATCCCTGTTAAGGTTCAAATTAAAAGCCATGGCCCAAGATTCCATCAGATCTAATGCATGTTTAACATTTTTTAACACATTGAGAATGTAATTAGCAAAGGGCATGCAGTTAGTTACATCATCTGCATATACAAAAGTTTTAAAACCACTCAATTCCAATTTATGACCTAATGGGCCCATCAGAATGTTAAATAATAACGGTGAAATAGGGAAGCTCTGCAGCACTCCATATTCTGGGACCCACTCTGATGATGAAGTTTCTGACATCTATGGCTCAGAAATCCCACAAACCAGGTCAGAACCTTACCATTAATTCCCATATTGTCAAGTAGGTTCACAACAAGCTATGATCCTCCAAGTCGAATGCACTTGACATATCAAATTGGAGGGTCATTATCCTCCTGCTCAAATTAAAATGCATCAGATGTGCTATAAGTTGTTTGGCAACTATGCCTTCTATCACCTTTATCAATAAGGGGATGGAAACCACAGGTCTATAGTTAGAAACTACATCTCTTGTGATCATGCTGTTTTTTGGAATAGGGGTTAAGATAATAGCACCCTTCTCCCTTGGGAATTGCCCTCGTTAAGTAATACATTTCCTCAGACTTTGTATAAACACATCAGAGGCATTCTTTATAAGATAGCTAAGGCAAGTATCTAAAAGGAGGCCGTATCTTGCTAAAGATGTAAAAAGACTGGAAGCGATGCAAAGAAAAGCTACAAAAATGGTATGGGATTTGCACTGCAAACCATACGAGGAGAGACTTGCCAACCTGAACATGTATACCTTGGAGGAAAGGAGAAAGAGGGGTGACATGATAGAGACATTCAAATATTTGAAAGTATTAATCCGCAAATGAACCTTTTCCAGAGACAGGAAGGCGGTAGAACTAGAGGACATGAATTGAGGTTGAAGTGGGGCAGACTCAGGAGTAATGTCAGGAAGTATTTTTTCACAGAGAGGGTGGTGGATACATGGAATGCCCTCCTGCGGGAGGTGGTGGAGATGAAAATGGTAATGGAACTCAAACATGCATGGGATAAACACAAAGGAATCCTGTTTAGCAGGAATGGATCCACAGAATCTTAGCGGAGATTGGGTGGCGACGCCAGTAACTGGGAAGCAAAACCGGTGCTGGGCAGACTTCTACGGTCTACGCCCTGATCGTGACTGAATAGATATGGATGGGCTTGAATGCAAATTTTAAGGGGCTTCGACATTAGCTTCAGAACCTTTAGTACTAGAAGAATGCTAGGCAGACTTCTACAGTCTGTGCCCTGAGAATGGCAAAGACAAATCAAACTAGGGTATACATAAAATTTATCACATACTATGTAAAATGAGTTTATCTTGTTGGGCAGACTGGATGGACCATACAGGTCTTTATCTGCCATCATTTACTATGTTACTATGTAATAAACAATGAGATTTAGAATACCTGCTTACGAAGTATCTGTCCAAATCATTGGAGGGTGGTGTAAAAGATGACCATGATCTATTAACTAACAAATGGTTCTCTATATCTCTTCATGTAGCAAGATAATCCCCAATGTCCATGGTCTGGTTCATGAATCCTCTTCTTATAGTGGCTACTTTATGTTCAAAGTACTCAGCCAAATCCTAAACTGAGGGAGGCAGCAGTTAGCTCCTGTGTGTCTAACAAGCCATTAACCAAACTAAATAGCTTCTTAAAATTCAGTTGGGCTCTACCCACATAAATTTCATAATATTTGATCTTAGTTTTTTTTTAAACTATATACTGACGTATTGTATTGCACCACTGCAGTTTACTTTCATCAGATTTACATCAGGTCCATTTTCTCTCTAATCTTCTACAGGCCCTCTTAATCTACAGTAATTCCATGGAGAAACTTTCTTCCTAAAATTATGTTTCGGCTTCTCTGGCGCTACCTTGTCTAATATCAAATTTCTCTCCACATCCCGTTGAGACAAAAAGCAGTTGATTCAGATTGGATCAACAGAGAGCTCTTGCATATCCTATTCCAAAATTACTCCCCATCCATCTTACCTCTTGTTTTAAGAGCTGGGTGGCACATAACGATTCCTTCCAACATCCTATTCTGACCAATTTAGAATAAAGGTCAGCTTACTGTGATCTGACCAAAAAGTCAATGACCATGAAACATCCATAATTACTGCCTCCTACCTATTAACAAATCTGTAAGCCAACATATCTAGAATATGGGCTTTAATAAGAGTAGAATTAGCCGAGGGCGTGTCAAGATGGCTGCAGAACCGGAGGTCTAGTAGAATGCTCCGACCTCTTGGGCAAAGAAGATTTTTGTTGTTCCAATATGCCGCATTGTAAGCGTAAGGGAATTCTGAGAGTAGTGCCTCCGCTTAACTCACCTTCCTCGCCAGCCCAACCGTGCCTGGAACGCTGCTTCCCCGGGACCTCCAAAACACAAGAGGGAAAGGATCCCGTAGCGGGTGTACATGGAGAAGCAGATCCCCTGCCGGGAGGTGAAACCTCCCTCTCACCACCATCGCTTTCAATGCATCCACCTTGTCCGGCCGACACAAGCAGCCCTAGTGGGAAACCACTCCAATCCCGGAAGTGTATTGGAGACGGCAACCAGCGAGGACCTAAGGCTGCAACAGCAGACGCCGAGACCCGAAGGAGTTGTCTCCTTTTTGGAGAAAAAAACGGAGGTGACTCTAGAGATGATTTGGGCAAAGTTGAAAAGTATGGACGCCACACTACAAAAATCCGAAGGTGACATACACATTCTTAATAATAAATTTGAAGAATTGAAAATGACTGTTGAATCCATAGGCAGTTGGTGGCCCAAATGTTTGGGGAGGCTAAAGGGGGTGGGGTTAGGGGTGGAGCTTATATCCACAATTGACAACACACAGAAAAAAAATAAGTAAAAATAAAAGTCACAATGAATACCTTTTATTAAATTTAGATATTAGATATGTATCATATGTCAAAGAATAAAATGGTTGCTCAAAGCATATACTAACCACAATCGCTCAACTGTAAAACACTATGCACAAATTTGTGCAAAAACACACTCAGAACCTTACTGTACCATAACACTAGGCAGACCCTAATACACCAATATACCACCCATACGGAAAATGCAGACCGTCAACAATATGAAACAAGGGATCATAATATCACAATTCTCATGTAGAGCCACAAAACACCCTTTTAGGGTGGATAGTGTTCACAATGAGCTCCTTTTATTAACGACCATATGTAGATCCTTCAAGAGGTAGTTTGTCATGATTTAGGCTCTACACCCTTTCTGATGTTTTGGTACCACCTCAGTAAGGCCAACACACAATCTCTCCACTGCAAAACACTATACACAAACTTGTGCAAAAACACACTCATAACCTTACCAAACCATAACAGCACGAATTCCAAGGACAGGACGAGCTACAACCTTATGCATGGAAAGGCAGCACTATAATTACACCGGGCTCTAAAACACCAGTACACAATCTAATGAAACAAAAAAAATGCCGGCAAATACTACACGCTGGCAGAATACTGCATCTTCATCACGCATGGAAAACACATGACACAACAGATATGAAGGCAAAACTGGAAAGTTACCTCAAGAAGTCAGACTCAGCATGCAGCAATACTAGAAAAATTGAAATTTACGTGCAAAATATCACAGATGCACATTTCCAAAAGCTGATATTTCAATTAATAAATTCAGAATAAAATTCTTCTTTCTTCCTTGTTGTCTGAGCATTTTATTTTTGTAGTCACGCTGGTCCAGTGTCTATTTTCTGCTTTTCCTGTTTTTGCAGTATCCCCTGTCCGTTTGACATTTCTTCTGTCTTGTCCACCATTCATCTTCCCTCTGTGTCCCTACTGGTCCCGTCCAGCATCTCCATTCTGTGTATCCCTGTCCCATCTGCCCTCTCAGTGACTCTGTCCTCCCATTACACTCAGCATCTTCCCCTTGTGTCTCACTGTCTTGCTCTTTCCCCACCCTACCCTACCCCATTGTGTCCAGCATTGCCCCTGTGTGTCCCTTTCCCTATGCTTTCTCCATGCCCTGCACCTCTTCTCGGTCTCCCTGACCTTCCACTCTTCTCTGTCTTTCCTTCCTCCTGCACTCCTACTCTGGGGCCTGAATGCCTTCCTCTTTCCCCCACCCATGGTCCAGTATTGCTCTCTCTTGGGTCTCCAATATATCTCCCACTTTCTTCCACTCCATCAATCCTCTCTCTCTCTCTCTCTCTCTCTCTCCCTCCCCACCCCCCACCCCCCATATCTATCCTCTCATTCTCAGATCTAGCACCTCTCCCTCCCTCCACAAATCCAGCGTTTCTCCCCTTTCCTTTCACCCCAATCTCACGGTCCCAACTCCCGGCGGCTCTGATTCTCACTCTCCTCTCTGTGGTCCGATGGTGCAACTAATTTGTCTTGATCGCTGAGGGTAGCGGCACCGAAGCGATTAAGGCAGGCTGCCTCGGTCTTCCCAGTGATGCCTCCCACCCACATGGAACAGGAAGTTGCATCAGAAGAGGGCGGGAGGCATCACTGGGAAGACCGAGGCAGCCTGCCTTATTAGCTGCAGTGTCGCTACTGACAGCGATCAAGGCAAATTAGCACCACCATCGATCGGACAGAAGACAGATGCCCGGGCCGCACCTGAAGCAAAATAATAGCCTACAGAGCCTGGAGATCGTGAGGGGGCGAGACTGGTCACTGCAGTAAGAGCTGGTAGGCTGGGTTTTAGTTGCTGCTGAAGGCTTTAAAGTTGGAGGTTCATCTTGTTCAGGTGCCTATGATCAGGCATCTCTCTGACCACCAGCATGGGGGGGCTGAGAGAGGGATGGGTTCGGGCATTTGGAGCAAGAGGCAGGCGGGGAAGGTCACAGCTGGGCTGGGGAGGCTTAGCCTCCCCAAGCCTCTTATGCGGGGCGCCTATGGTTGAATGTGAAACAAGATATGTTTGCACGTGTTACATCATTACAAAAAGACGCTGACTCATTTAAAGAATTTAAAAATATAGTAATCAAAGATAACAGTGAGATACGAAGAAAAATCGAGCAGATGGAAAACTTTAATCGCCGTCTAAATTTACGCCTCTTAAATTTTCCTAAACTATTGGGGGTAACCCCAGTAGAAACTTTTCATAGATATCTAAATGAAGCATTAAAGATTCCTCTTGATGCTATACCACCAGTTAAACAAGTTATATCATATTCCTAAACGTAGAGGTGAAATGGGAGGAACTGAAAATGAATCGCTTGATTTACAGAATATATCGGCTATACTAGAGCAATCCTCTGTTAAAATAATAGAGAGATCTACATTGATTGCCTCTTTTGCATTCAAGTAGGACCTCAACACAGTTTTAAGACTTTATTTTTGGAATTCGTCTATTCGATTCTGTGGAGCTAAAGTATGGAGTTTTCCAGATGTGACTAAAAAATTCAAATGAAATCTTTTCTTGCTTTGAAACAGAGGACAATGGAGATTGGGGGATCTTTTTTCTTGGCATATCCATGCAAATGTGTGGTCAAATTGGGACAAACAAAATATACTTTCTATGCACCGGAAAAACTAAAATCGTTTCTAGACCTGAAACAATTGAAATAATGTTAATGAAATATTTTGGAGGTCTTTCAGCTTTGTTTAATGATCTTTATTCCTTTTTGATAACTTCTCTAATTTCATAACTCCCCCCTCTCATTTGGAGGTCTAAGAAAGCGTAAATGTATTTTCCTTTTATGTTTAAATCCTTATATTCTCAAGTATGTATTAATTTTCTTAATATAACTAAATTCTAAATTGATTTATGACTGAGAATAATGTAGAATAATATTTTGCTGTGTTTCTGAACACAAGTTTAATGCTTGTAAAATTTGTTAAAAAATTGATAAAGATAAAAAAAAGAGTAGAATTAGCCATAGGATGAATGAAATCTCACATGGATGTTGTGAAGAAGGGAATAAGGGAACAGAGAAGGGGGGGGGGGGGGGGGGGTACCGGCAGAGGAGAAGATAAGGCCCAGAGGGGGGGACAACCCAGATTCTTAGCTCAAGGAGTTCCGCATGTCGGGAGAAGGCATAGATCATTTTCCCCCGAGGGCTGGAGGCAGGGTAAAAACTACAATTCCCAGCAGCCCTTGAGGAGGTCTTACAACAGAATCAAAGACTTCTTATCCCAGCAGCCCCCGGTGGAGCCCAAGGGAACGGCAGGTAAAGGTGAAAGCCAAGACACGGTTGGGAGGCCAGGAATGGAGGGGGAGCCTCTAAGCAGAACTAAT